>NW_027673165.1:1800000-2299673 GCF_964194105.1 Spermophilus citellus
TAAACCAAACACGGTTTGTGCTAGCTTCTTGAAACTTGAGACAATAATGTAGATTCACGTTCTATGTCTATGTTATGTTTTCTCTTGATGTAGCCCTAAGCAGTGACTGGCGAGAAACACTTTCATTGAACGGGGTTGCCAAGCTTCCAAAAATTACGAGTCTCCAGAAAATCAGCAAATATTTTTTCACCCAAACTGGATGATACTTTCAGGTAATGATCAGTACAATAAGCCCACTTGGTTCCCCAAATTTCGTTCTTCTATGTTGAAGCTTTCGTTTCCAGTGACAGTTTGAATTTTTAGGTTCTACTCTGTTTTCTCCTATGTTGATAGATGCATTTGGAACTCTAAATCCATCACGGTTTGTGCTAGGTTCTTGAAACTTGACACAATAATGTAGGTTCACGTTCTATCTCTATGTTATGTTTTCTCTTGATGTTGCCCTAAGCAGTGACTGGCGAGAAACACTTTCATTGAAAGGGGTTGCCAAGCTTCCAAAAATTACGAGTCTCTAGAAAATCAGCAAATATTTTTTCACCCAAACTGGATGATACTTTCAGGTAAAGATCAGTAAACAAAGCCCACTTGGTTCCCAAAATTTCGTTCTTCTAGGTTGAAGCGTTCGTTTCCAGTAACAGTTTTAATTTTTAGGTTTCACTCTTTTTTCTCCTATGTTGATAGATGCATTTGGAACTTTAAATCCAACACGGTTTGTGCTAGCTTCTGAAACTTGACAAAATAAAGTAGGTTCACGTTCTATCTCTATGTTATGTTTTCTCTTGATGTTGCCCTAAGCAGTGACTGGCGAGAAACACTTTCATTGAAAGGGGTTCCAAGCTTCCTAAAATTACGATTCTCCAGAAATCTCAGCAAATATTTCTTCACCCAAACTGGATGATACTTTCAGGTAATGATCAGTACAATAAGCCCACTTGGTTCCCCAAATGTCGTTCTTCTATGTTTAAGCGTTCGTTTCCAGTAACAGTTTGAATTTTTAGGTTTCACTCTGTTTTCTCCTATATTGATAGATGTATTTGGAACTCTAAATCCTACACGGTTTGTGCTAGCTTCTTGAAACTTGACACAATAAAGTAGGTTCACGTTCTATCTCTATGTTTTGTTTCCTCTTGATGTAGCTCTAAGTAGTGACTGGCGAGAAACACTTTCATTGAAAGGGGTTGCCAATCTTCCAAAAATTACGAGTCTCCACAAATCACAGCAAATATTTCTTTACCCAAACTGGATGATACTTTCAGGTAATGATCAGTACACTAAGCCCACTTGGTTCCACAAATTTCGTTCTTCTATGTTGAAGCGTTCTTTTCCAGGAACAGTTTGAGTTTTGCCGTTTCACACTGTTTTCTCCTATATTGATAGATGTATTTGGATCTCTAAATCCAACAAGGTTTGTTCGAGCTTCTTGAAACTTGACACAATAAAGTAGTTTCACGTTCTATCTCTATGTTTTGTTTCCTCTTGATGTAGCCCTAAGCAGTGACTGGCGAGAAACACATTCATTGAAAGGGGTTGCCAGCTTCCAAAAATTAAGATTCTCCAAAATCAGCAAATACTTTTTCACCCAAACTGGATGATACTTTCAGGTAATGATCAGTACACTAAGCCCACTTGGTTCCCCAAATTTCGTTCTTCTATGTTGAAGCGTTCTTTTCCAGGAACAGTTTGAGTTTTGCCGTTTCACACTGTTTTCTCCTATATTGATAGATGTATTTGGATCTCTAAATCCAACAAGGTGTATTCGAGCTTCTTGAAACTTGACACAATAAAGTAGTTTCACGTTCTATCTCTATGTTTTGTTTCCTCTTGATGTAGCCCTAAGCAGTGACTGGCGAGAAACACTTTCATTGAAAGGGGTTGCCAAGCTTCCAAAAATTAAGAGTCTCCAGAAAATCAGCAAATACTTTTTCACCCAAACTGGATGATACATTCAGGTAATGATCAGTACACTAAGGCGACTTGGTTCCCCAAATTTCGTTCTTCTATATTGAAGCGTTCGTTTAAAGTAACAGTTTGAATTTTTAGGTTTCACTCTGTTTTCTCCTATATTGATAGATGTATTTGGAAATCGAAATAAAACACTGTTTCTGCTAACTTCTTGAAACTGGACACACTAATGTAGGCTCACGTTCTATCTCTATGCATTATTTCCTCTTGATGTAGCACTAAGCCTTGACTGGCGAGAAACCATTTCATTGAAAGGGGTTGCCAAGCTTCCAAAAATTACGAGTCTCCAGAAAATCAGCAAATACTTTTTCACCAAACTTTATGATACTTTCAGGTAATGATCAGTACACTAATCCCACTTGGTTCCCTAAATTTCGTTCTTCTTTGTTAAAGCGTTCGTTTCCAGTAACAGTTTGAATTTTGGCGTTTCACCTCGTTTTCTCCAATATTGATAGACGTATTCGGAACTCTCAATCCAAAAAGGTTTGTGCTAGCTTCTTGAAACTTGACACAATAAAGTAGTTTCACGTTCTATATCTATGTTTTGTTTCCTCGTGATGTAGCCCTAAGCAGTGACTGGCGAGAAACACTTTAATTGAAAGTGGTTGCCAAGCTTCCAAACATTACGAGTCTCCAGAAATCTCAGCAAATATTTTTTCACACAAAATGGATTATACTTTCAGGCAATGATTAGTACACTAAGCCCACTTGGTTCCCCAAATTTCGTTCTTCTATGTTGAAGTGTTCTTTTCCAGTAACAGTTTGAATTTTGGCGTTTAACACTGTTTTCTCCTATATTGATAGATGTATTCGGAACTCTATATCCAAGAAGCTAGGTTTGTGCTAGCTTCTTGAAACTTGACAAAATGAAGCAGTTTCACGTTCTGTCTCTATGTTTTGTTTCCACTAGATGTAGCGCTAAGCAGTGACTGGCGAGAAATGCTTTCATTGAGAGGGGTTGACAAGCTACCAAAAAAAACGAGTCTCCAGAAATCTCAGCAAATATATTTTCACCCAAACTGGATGATACTTTCAGGTAATGATCAGTACACTAAGCCCACTTGGTTCCCCAAATTTCGTTCTTCTATGTTGAAGCGTTCTTTTCCAGGAACAGTTTGAGTTTTGCCGTTTCACACTGTTTTCTCGTACATTGATAGATGTATTCGGAACTCTAAATCCAACACGGTTTCTGCTAGCTTCTTGAAACTTGACACAGTAAAGTAGTTTCACGTTCTATCTCTATGTTTGTTTCCTCTTGACGTAGCCCTAATGAGTGACTGGCGAGAAACACTTTCGTTGAAAGTGGTTGCCAAGCTTCCAAAAATTACGAGTCTCCAGAAATCTCAGGAAATATTTTTTTCACCCAAAGTGGATGATACTTCCAGGTAATAATCAGTACACTAAGACCACTTGGTTCCCCAAATTTCGTTCTTCTACGTTGAAGCGCTCGTTTCCAGTAACAGTTTGAATTTTGGCGTTACACACTGTTTTCTCCTATATTGAGAGATGTATTTGGAACTCTAAATCCAACAAGGTTTGTGCTAGCTTCTTGAAACTTGACACAATAAAGTAGTTTCACGTTCTATCTCTATGTTTTGTTTCCTCTTGATGTAGCGCTAACAGTGACTGGCGAGAAACGCTTTCGTTGAAAGTGGTTGACAAGCTTCCAAAAATTACGAGTCTCCAGAAATCTCAGCAAATATTATTTCACCCAAACGGGATGATACTTTAAGGTAATGATCAGGACACTAGCCAAGGTGGTTCCCCAAATTTCGTTCATTTATGTTGAAGTGTTCTTTTCGAGGAACAGTTTGAGTTTTGCCATTTCACACTGTTTTCTCCTATATTGATAGATGTATATGGATCTGTAAATCCAACAAGGTTTGTTCGAGCTTCTTGAAACTTGACGCAACAAATTAGTTTCACGTTCTATCTCTATGTTTTGTTTCCTCTTGATGTAGCCCTAAGCAGTGACTGGCGAGAAACACTTTCATTGAAAGGGGTTGCCAAGCTTCCAAAAATTACGAGTCTCCAGAAATCTCAGCAAATATTTTTTTAACCCAAACTGGATGATACTTTCAGGTAATGATCAGTACACTAAGCCCAGTTGGTTCTCCAAATTTCATTCTCTCTATGTTGAAGCGTTCATTTCCAATAACAGTTTGAATTTTTATGATTCACTCTGTTTTCACCTATATTGATAGATGTATTTGGAACTCTAAATCCAACACGGTTTGTGCTAGCTTCTTGAAACTTGACAAAATAAAGAAGTTTCACGTTCTATCTCTATGTTATGTTTCCTCTTCATGTAGCCCTAAGCAGTGACTGGCGAGAAACACTTTCATTGAAAGGGGTTGCCAAGCTTCCAAAAATTACGAGTCTCCAGAAATCTCAGCAAATATTTTTTTAACCCAAACTGGATGATACTTTCAGGTAATGATCAGTACACTAAGCCCAGTTGGTTCTCCAAATTTCATTCTCTCTATGTTGAAGCGTTCATTTCCAATAACAGTTTGAATTTTTATGATTCACTCTGTATTCACCTATATTGATAGATGTATTTGGAACTCTAAATCCAACAAGGTTTGTGCTAGCTTCTTGAAACATGACACAGTAAAGTTGTTTCACGTTCTATCTCTATGTTTGTTTCCTCTTGATGTAGCCCTAAGCAGTGACTGGCGAGAAACACATGGGATGAATGTGGTTGCCAAGCTTCCAAATATTACGAGTCTCCAGAAATCTCAGCAAATATTTTTTCAGCCAAACTGGATGATATTTTCAGGTAAAGATCAGTACACTAAGCCCACTTGGTTCCCCAAATTATGTTCTTGTATGTTGAAGCGGTCGTTTCCAGTAACAGTTTGAATTTTTAGGTTTCACTCTGTTTTCTCCCATGTTGTTATATGTATGTGGAACTCTAAACCAGACACGGTTTGTGCTAGCTTCTTAAAACTTGACACAATAATGTAGGTTCACGTTCTATCTCTATGTTTTGTTTCTTCTTGATGTAGTCCTAAGCAGTGACTGGCGAGAAACACTTACATTGAAAGGGGTTGCCAAGCTTCCAAAAATTACGAGTCTCCAGAAATCTCAGCAAATATTTTTCACCCAAACTGGATGATACTTTTAGATAATGATCAGTACACTAAGCCCACTTGGTTACCCAAATTTCGTTCTTCTATGTTGAAGAGTTCGTTTCCAGTAACAGTTTGAATTTTTAGGTTTCACTCTGTTTTCTCCTATATTCATAGATGTAATTGGAACTCTAAATCCAACACGGTTTCTGCTAGCTTCTTGAAACTGGGCACAATAAAGTAATTTCAGGTTCTATCTCTATGTTTTGTTTCCTCTTGATGTAGCCCTAAGGAGTGACTGGCGAGAAACACTTTTATTGAAAGGGGTTGCCAAGCTTCCAAAAATTATGAGTCTCCAAAAATCTCAGCAAATATTTTTTCACCCAAACTGGATGATACTTTCAGATAATGATCGGTACACTACGCCCACCTGGTTCCCCAAATATCGTTCTTCTATGTTGAAGCGTTCGTTTCCAGTAACATTTTGAATTTTGGCGTTTCACTCTGTTTTCTCCTATATTCATAGATGTAATTGGAACTCTAAATCCAACAAGGTTTGTGCTAGCTTCTTGAAACTTGACACAATAAAGTAGGTTCACGTTCTATCTCTATATTTTGTTTCCTCTTGATGTAGCCCTAAGCAGTGACTGGCGAGAAACAGTTTCGTTGAAAGGCGTTGCCAAGCTTCCAAAAATTACGAGTCTCCAGAAATCTCAGCAAATATTTTTTCACCCAAAATGGATGATACTTTCAGATAATGATCAGTACACTAAGTCCACTTGGTTCCCCAAATTTCGTTATTCTATGTTGAAGCGTTTGTTTCCACTAACAGTTTGAATTTTGGTGTTTCACTCTCTTTTCTCCTATATTGATAGATGTATTCGGAACTCTAAATCCAACAAGGTTTGTGCTAGCTTCTTGAAACTTGACACAATAAAGCAGTTTCGCGTTCTATCTCTATGTTTTGTTTCCTTTTGATGTAGCGCTAAGCAGAGGCTTGCGAGAAACGCTTTCATTGAAAGGGGTTGACAAGCTAGCAAAAAATACGAGTCTCTAGAAATCTCAGCAAATATATTATCACGCAAACTGGATGATACTTTCAGGTAATGATCAGTACACTAAGTCCACTTGGTTCCCCAAATTTCGTTCTTCTATGTTGAAAAGTTCGTTTCCAGGAACAGTTTGAGTTTTGCCGTTTCACACTGTTTTCTCCTATATTGTTAGATGTATTCGGAACACTAAATCCAACACGCTTTGTGCTACCTTCTTGAAACATGACACAATAAAGTAGTTTCACGTTGTATCTCTATGTTTTGTTTCCTCTTGATGTAGCCCTAAGCAGTGACTGGCGAGAAACACTTTCGTTGAAAGGGGTTGCCAAGCTTCCATAAATTACGAGTCTCCAGAAATCTCAGCAAATATATTTTCACCCAAACTGGGTGATATTACAGGTAATGATTATTAAACTAAGCCCACCTGGTTCCCCAAATTTCATTCTTCTATGTTGAAGCGTTCTTTTCCAGGAACAGTTTGAGTTTTGCCGTTTAACACTGTTTTCTACTACATTGATAGATGTATTCGGAAATCTAAATCCAACAAATTTTATGCTAGCTTCTTGAAACTTGACACAATAAAGTAATTTCACGTTCTATGTCTATGTTTTTTTTTCCTCTGATGTAGCGTTAAGCAGTCACTGGCGAGAAACACTTTCGTTGAAAGGGGTTGCCAAGCTTCCAAAAATTACGAGTCTCCAGAAATATCAGCAAATATTTTTTCACCCAAACTGGATGATACTTTCAGGTAATGAGCAGTACAATAAGCCCACTTGGTTCCCCAAATTTCGTTCTTCTATGTTGAAGCGTTCGTTTCCAGTAACAGTTTGAATTTTGGTGTTTCACTGTGTTTTCTCCTATATTAATAGACGAATTCGGAACTCTAAATCCAACAACGTTTGTGCTAGCTTCTTGAAACTTGACATAATAAAGCAGTTTCACGTTCTATCTCTATCTTTTGTTTCCTCTTGATGTAGCCCTAAGCAGTGACTGGCGAGAATCACTTTCATTGAAAGGGGTTGCCAAGCTTCCAAAAATTACGAGTCTCCAGAAATCTCAGCAAATATTTCTTCACCCAAACTGGATGATACTTTCAGGTAATGATCAGTACACTAAGTCCACTGGGTTCCCCAAATTTCGTTCTTCTATGTTGAAGCGTTTGTTTCCACTAACAGTTTGAATTTTGGTGTTTCACTCTGTTTTCTCCTATATTGATAGATGTATTCGGAACTCTAAATCCAACAAGGTTTGTGCTAGCTTCTTGAAACTTGACACAATAAAGCAGTTTCACGTTCTATCTGTATCTTTTGTTTCCTCTTGATGTAGCGCTAAGCAGTGGCTGGCGAGAAACGCTTTCATTGAAAGGGGTTGACAAGCTAGCAAAAAATACGAGTCTCCAGAAATCTCAGCAAATATATTTTCACGCAAACTGGATGATACTTTCAGGTAATGATCAGTACACTAAGCCCACTTGGTTCCCCAAATTTCGTTCTTCTATGTTGAAGCGTTCTTTTCCAGGAACAGTTTGAGTTTTGCCGTTTCACACTGTTTTATCCTATATTGTTAGATGTATTCGGAACACTAAATCCAACACGGTTTGTGCTACCTTCTTGAAACATGACACAATGAAGTAGTTTCACGTTGTATCTCTATGTTTTGTTTCCTCTCGATGTAGCCCTAAGCAGTAACTGTCGAGAAACACTTTCATTGAAAGGAGTTGCCAAGCTTCCAAAAATTACGAGTCTCCAGAAATATCAGCAAATATTTTTTCACCCATACTGGATGATACTTTCAGGTAATTATCAGTACACTAAGCCCACTTGGTTCCCCAAATTTCGTTCTTCTATGTTGAAGCGTTCGTTTCCAGTAACAGTTTGAATTTTTAGGTTTCACTCTGTTTTCTCCTATATTCATAGATGTAATTGGAACTCTAAATCCAACACGGTTTCTGCTAGCTTCTTGAAACTGGGCACAATAAAGTAATTTCACGTTCTATCTCTATGTTTTGTTTCCTCTTGATGTAGCCCTAAGGAGTGACTGGCGAGAAACACTTTCATTGAAAGGGGTTGCCAAGCTTCCAAAAATTACGAGTCTCCAAAAATCTCAGCAAATATTTTTTCACCCAAACTGGATGATACTTTCAAATAATGATCGGTACACTACGCCCACCTGGTTCCCCAAATATCGTTCTTCTATGTTGAAGCGTTCGTTTCCAGTAACATTTTGAATTTTGGCGTTTCACTCTGTTTTCTCCTATATTCATAGATGTAATTGGAACTCTAAATCCAACAAGGTTTGTGCTAGCTTCTTGAAACTTGACACAATAAAGTAGGTTCACGTTCTATCTCTATGTTTTGTTTCCTCTGGATGTAGCCCTAAGCAGTGACTGGCGAGAAACAGTTTCGTTGAAAGGCGTTGCCAAGCTTCCAAAAATTACGAGTCTCCAGAAATCTCAGCAAATATTTTTTCACCCAAACTGGATGATACTTTCAGATAATGATCAGTACACTAAGTCCACTTGGTTCCCCAAATTTCGTTATTCTATGTTGAAGCGTTTGTTTCCACTAACAGTTTGAATTTTGGTGTTTCACTCTGTTTTCTCCTATATTGATAGATGTATTCGGAACTCTAAATCCAACAAGGTTTGTGCTAGCTTCTTGAAACTTGACACAATAAAGCAGTTTCGCGTTCTATCTCTATGTTTTGTTTCCTTTTGATGTAGCGCTAAGCAGTGGCTTGCGAGAAACGCTTTCATTGAAAGGGGTTGACAAGCTAGCAAAAAATACGAGTCTCCAGAAATCTCAGCAATTATATTATCACGCAAACTGGATGATACTTTCAGGTAATGATCAGTACACTAAGTCCACTTGGTTCCCCAAATTTCGTTCTTCTATGTTGAAGCGTTCGTTTCCAGGAACAGTTTGAGTTTTGCCGTTTCACACTGTTTTCTCCTATATTGTTAGATGTATTCGGAACACTAAATCCAACACGCTTTGTGCTACCTTCTTGAAACATGACACAATAAAGTAGTTTCACGTTGTATCTCTATGTTTTGTTTCCTCTTGATGTAGCCCTAAGCAGTGACTGGCGAGAAACACTTTCGTTGAAAGGGGTTGCCAAGCTTCCATAAATTACGAGTCTCCAGAAATCTCAGCAAATATATTTTCACCCAAACTGGGTGATATTACAGGTAATGATTATTAAACTAAGCCCACCTGGTTCCCCAAATTTCATTCTTCTATGTTGAAGCGTTCTTTTCCAGGAACAGTTTGAGTTTTGCCATTTAACACTGTTTTCTACTACATTGATAGATGTATTCGGAAATCTAAATCCAACAAAGTTTATGCTAGCTTCTTGAAACTTGACACAATAAAGTAATTTCACGTTCTATGTCTATGTTTTTTTTCCTCTGATGTAGCGTTAAGCAGTCACTGGCGAGAAACACTTTCGTTGAAAGGGGTTGCCAAGCTTCCAAAAATTACGAGTCTCCAGAAATCTCAGCAAATATTTTTTCACCCAAACTGGATGATACTTTCAGGTAATGAACAGTACAATAAGCCCACTTGGTTCCCCAAATTTCGTTCTTCTATGTTGAAGTGTTCGTTTCCTGTATCAGTTTGAATTTTTAGGTTTCACTCTGTTTTCTCCTATATTGATAGATATATTTGGAACTCTAAATCCAAAATGGTTTGTGCTAGCTTCTTGAAACTTGACACAATAAAGTACTTTCACGTTCTGTCTCTATGTTTTGTTTCCTCTTGATGTAGCCCTAAGCAGTGACTGACGAGAAATACTATCATTGAAAGGGGTTGCCAATCTTCCAAACATTACGAGTCTCCAAAAATCAGAGCAAATATTTTTTCACACAAACTGTGTGATACCTTCAGGTAATGATCAGTACACTAAGCCCACTTGGTTCCCCAAATTTCGTTCTTCTATGTTGAAGCGTTCTTTTCCAGTAACAGTTTGAATTTCGGCATTTCACATGTTTTCTCCTATATTGAAAGATGTATTCGGAACTCTAAATCCAACAAGGTTTGTGCTAGCTTCTTGAAACTTGACACAATAAAGTAGTTTCACGTTCTATCTCTATGTTTTGTTTCCTCTTGATGTAGCCCTAAGCAGTGACTGGCGAGAAACACTTTCATTGAAAGGTGTTTCCAAGCTTCCAAAAATTCCGAGTCTCCAGAAATCTCAGCAAATATTTTTTCACCCAAACTGGATGATACTTTCTGGTAATGATCAGTACACTAAGCCCACTTGGTTCCCCAAATTTCGTTCTTCTATGTTGAAGTGTTCGTTTCCTGTATCAGTTTGAATTTTTATGTTTCACTCTGTTTTCTTCTATATTGAGAGATGTATTTGGAACTCTATATCCAACACGGTTTGTGCTAGCTTCTTGTTACTTGACACAATAAAGTAGGTTCACGTTCTATGTCTATGTTATGTTTTCTCTTGATGTAGCCCTAAGCAGGGACTAGCGAGAAACACTTTCATTGAAATGGGTTGCCAAGCTTCCAAAAATTACGAGTCTCCAGAAATCTCAACAAATATTTTTTCACCCAAACTGGATGACACTTTCAGGTAATAATCAGTACACTAAGACCACTTGGTACACCAAATTTCTTTCTTCTATGTTGAAGCGTTCGATTCCAATAACAGTTTGAATTTTTAGGTTTCACTCTGTTTTCTATTGTATTGAGAGATGTATTTGGAACTCTAAATCCAACATGGTTTGTGCTAGCTTCTTGAAACTTGACACAATAAAGTAGTTTCACGTTCTATCTCTATATATTATTACCTCTTGATGTAGCCCTAAGCAGTGACTGGCGAGAAACACTTTCATTGAAAGGGGTTGCCAAGCTTCCAAAAATTACGAGTCTGCAGAAATCACAGCAAATATTTTTTCACCCAAACTGGATGATACTTTCAGGTAATGAAAAGGACACTAAGTCCACTTGGTTCCCCAAATTTCGTATTTCTATGTTGAAGCGTTCGTTTCCAGTAACAGTTTGTATTTTGGCATTTCACTCTGTTTTCTCCTATATTGATTGATGTATTCGGAACTCTAAATCCAACAAGGTTTGTACTAGCTTCTTGAAACTTGACACAATAAAGCAGTTTCACGTTCTATCTCTATGTTTTGTTTCCTCTTGATGTAGCGCTAAGCAGTGGCTGGCGAGAAACCCTTTTATTGAAAGGGGTTGACAAGCTACAAAAAATACGAGTCTCCAGAAATCTCAGCAAATACATTTTCAACCAAACTGGATAATACTTTCAGGTAATGATCAGTACACGAAGCCCACTTGGTTCCCCAAATTTCGTTCTTCTATGTTGAAGCGTTCGTTTCCAGTAACAGTTTGAATTTTGGCGTTTCACTCTCTTTTCTCCTATATTGATAGACGCATTCGGAACTCTAAATCCAACAACGTTTGTGCTAGCTTCTTGAAACTTGACACAATAAAGCAGTTTCACGTTCTGTCTCTATGTTTTGTTTCCTCTTGATGTAGCCCTAAGCAGTGACTGGCGAGAAACACTTTCATTGAAAGGGGTTGCCAAGCTTCTTAAAATTACGTCTCCAGAAATCTCAGCAAATATTTTTTGACCCAAACTGGATTATAATTTCAGGTAATGATCAGTACACTAAGCCCACATGGGTCCCCAAATTTCGTTCTTCTATGATGAAGCATTCTTTTCCAGTAACAGATTGAATTTTGGTGTTTCACACTGTTTTCTCCTGTATTGATAGATGTATTCGGAACTCTAAATCCAACAAGGGTTCTGCTAGCTTCTTGAAACTTGACACAATAAAGTAGTTTCACGATCTATCTCTATGTTTTTTTACCTCTTCATGTAGCTTAAGCAGTGACTGGCGATAAACACTTTCAGTGGAAGGGGTTGCTAAGCTTTCCAAAATTACGAGTCTCCAGAAATCTCAGCATATATTTTTTCACCCATACTGGATGATACTTTCAGGTAATGATCAGTACACTAAGCCCACTTGGTTCCCCAAATTTCTTATTCTATGTTGAAGCGTTCGTTTCCAGCAACAGTTTGAATTTTTAGGTTTCACTCTGTTTTCTCCTATATTGATAGATGTATTTGGAACACTAAATCCAACAAGGTTTGTGCTAGCTTCTTGAAACTTGACACAATAAAGTAGTTTCACGTTCTATCTCTATGTTTTGTTTCCTCTTGATGTAGCCCTAAGCAGTGACTGGCGAGAAACACTTTCATTGACAGGGGTTGCCAAGCTTCCCAAAATTACGAGTCTCCAAAAATCTCAGCAAATATTTTTCACCCAAATTGAATGAAACTTTCAGATAATGATCAGTACACTAAGCCCACTTGGTTCCCCAAATTTCGTTCTTCTATGTTGAAGCGTTCGTTTCCAGTAACAGTTTGGATGTTCGCGTTTCACAGTTTTCTCCTATATTGATAGACGTATTTGGAAGTCTAAATTCAAAACAGTTTGTGGTAGTTTCTTGAAAGTTGACACAATAAAGTAGTTTCACGTTCTATCTCTATGTTTTATTACCCCTTGAAGTAGCCCTAAGCAGTGACTGGCGAGAAACACTTTCATTGCAAGGGGTTTCCAAGCTTCCAAAAATTACGAGAATCCAGAAATCTCAGCAAATATTTTTTCACCCAACGTGGATGATACTTTCAGGTAATGATCAGTACACTAAGCCCACTTGGTTCCCCAAATTTCGTTATTCTATGTTGAAGCGTTCGTTTCTGGAACAGTGTGACTTTGTCCGTTTCACACTGTTTTCTCCTATATTGATAGATTTATTTGGATCTCTAAATCCAACACGGTTTGTGCTACCTTCTTAAAACTTGACACAATAAAGTAGTTTCACGTTCCATCTCCATGTTTTGTTTCCTCTTCATGTTGCCCTAAGCAGTGACTGGTGAGAAACACTTTCATTGAAAGGGTTTGCCAAGCTTCCAAAAATTAAGAGTCTCCAGAAATCTCAGCAAATATTTTTTTACCCAAACTGGATGATACTTTCAGGTAATGATCAGTACACTAAGCCCACTTGGTTCTCCAAATTTCGTTCTTCTATTTTGAAGTGTTCGTTTCCAGTAACATTTTAAATTTTTAGGTCTCAATCTGTTTTCTTCTATGTTGATAGATGTATTTTGAACTCTAAATCCAACATGGTTTGTGCTAGCTTCTTGAAACTTGACACAATAAAGTAGTTTCATGTTCTATCTCTATGTTTTGTTTCCTCTTGATGTTGCCCTATGCAGTGACTGGCGAGAAACCTAGGTTGAAAGGGGTTGCCAAGATTCCAAAAATTATGAGTCTCCCGAAATCTCAGCAAATATTTTTTCACCCAAACTGGATAATAATTTCAGGTAATGATCTGTACACTTAGCCCACTTGGTTCCCAAATTTCGTTCTTCTATGTTGAAGAGTTCATTTCCAGTAACAGGTTGAATTTTTAGGTTTCACTCTGTTTTCTCCTATATTGATAGATGTATTTTGAACTCTAAATCCAACATGGTTTGTGCTAGCTTCTTGAAACTTGACACAATAATGTAGTTTCACGTTCTATCTCTACGTTTTGTTACTTCTTGATGTAGCCCTAAGCAGTGACAGCCAAGAAACACTTTCATTGCAAGGGGTTGTCAAGCATCCAAAAATTACGAGTCTCCAGAAATCTCAGCAAATATTTTTTTCACCCAAACTCCATGATACTTTCAGGTAATGATCAGTACACTAAGCCCACTTGGTTCCCCTATTGCGTTCTTCTATGTTGAAGCGTTCATTTCCAGGAACAGTATGACTTTGGACGTTTTACACTGTTTTCTCCTATATTGATAGATGTATTTGGATCTCTAAATCTAACACGGATGGTGCTAGCTTCCTAAAACTTGACACAATAAAGTAGTTTCACGTTCGATCTCTATGTTTTGTTTCCTCTTGATGTTGCCCTAAGCAGTGACTTTCGAGAAACATAGGTTGAAAGGGGTTGCCAAGCTTCCAAATATTATGAGTCTCCAGAAATCTCAGCAAATATTTTTTCACACAAACTGGATGATACTTTCAGGTAATGATCAGTACATTAAGCCGACTTGGTTCCCCAAATTTCGTTTTCTATGTTGAAGCGTTCAATTCCAGGTATAGTTTGACTTTGGCCGTTTCACATTGTTTTCTCCTATATTGATAGATGTATTTAGATCTCTAAATTCAACATGGTTTGTGCTAGCTTCTTAAAACTTGACAAAATAAAGTAGTTTCACGTTCGATCTCTATGTTTTCTTACCTCTTGATGTAGCCCTAAGCAGTGACTGGCGAGAAACACTTTCATTGAAAGGGGTTGCCAAGCTTCCAAAAATTACGAGTCTCCACTAAGCACAGCTAATATTTTTTCTCCCAAACTGGATGATACCTTCAGTTAATGATCAGTACACTAAAACCACTTGGTTCCCCAAATTTCGTTCTTCTATGTTGAAGCGTTCGTTTCCAGGAACAGTTTGACTTTTGGCGTTTCACACTGATTTCTCCTACATTGATAGATGTATTTGCAACTCTAAATCCAACACGGTTTGTGCTGGCTTCTTGAAACTTGACACAATTAATAGTTTCACGTTCTATCTCTATGTTTTGTTTTCTCTTGATGTAGCCCTTAGCAGTGACTGGAGAGAAACACTTTCATTGAAAGGTGTTGCCATGCATCCAAAAATTATGAGTCTCCAGAAATCTCAGCAAATATTTTTTCACCCAAACTGGATGATACTTTCAGGTAATGATCAGTACACTAAGCCCACTTGGTTCCCCAAATTTCGTTCTTCTATGTTGAAGCGTTCATTTCCAGGCACAGTTTGACTTTTGGTGTTTCACACTGATTTCTCCTACATTGATAGATGTATTTGCAACTCTAAATCCAACACGGTTTGTGCTAGCTTCTTGAAACTTGACACAATAAAGTCGTTTTACGTTCTATCTCTATGTTTTGTTTCCTCTTGATGTAGCCCTCAGCAGTGACTGGAGAGAAACACTTTCATTGAAAGGGGTTGCCAAGCTTCCAAAAATTACGAGTCTCCGGAAATCTTAGCTAATATTTTTTCACCAAACTGGATGATACCTTCAGGTAATGATCAGTACACTGAAACCACTTGGTTCCCCAAATTTCGTTCTTCTATGTTGAAGCGTTCGTTTCCAGGAACAGTTTGAATTTGGAGGTTTTACACTGTTTTCTCCTATATTGATAGATGTATTTGGATCTCTAAATCTAACACGGTTTGTGCTAGCTTCCTAAAATTGACACAATAATGTAGGTTCACGTTCGATCTCTATGTTTTGTTTCCTCTTTATGTTGCCCTAAGCAGTGACCGGCGAGAAACATAGGTTAAAGGGGGTTGCCAAGCTTCCAAATATTATGAGTCTCCAGAAATCTCAGCAAATATATTTTCACCCAAACTGGATGATACTTTAAGGTAATGATCAGTACACTAAGCCGACTTGGTTCCCCAAATTTCGTTTTTCTATGTTGAAGCGTTCATTTCCAGGAACAGTTTGACTTTGGCCATTTCACACTGATTTCTCCTATATTGATAGATGTATTTAGATCTCTAAATCCAACATGGTTTGTGCTAGCTTCTTAAAACTTGACAAAATAAAGTAGTTTCATGTTCGATCTCTATGTTTTGTTTCCTCTTGATGTTGCCCTAAGCAGTGACTGGTGAGAAACACTTTCATTAAAAGGGGTTGCCATGCTTCCAAAAATTACGAGTCGCCAGCAATCTCAGCAAATATTTTGTCAACCAAACTGGATAATACTTTCAGGTAATGATCAGTACACTAACCCACTTGGTTTCCCAAATTTTGTTCTTCTATGTTGAATCGTTTGTTTCCAGTAACAGGTTGAAATTTTAGGTTTCACTCTGTTTTCTCCTATATTGATAGATGCATTTGGAACTCTAAATCCAACATTGTTTGTGCTAGCTTCTTGAAACTTGACAAAATAAAGTAGTTTCACGTTCTATCTCTATGTTTTGTTACCTCTTGATGTAGCCCTAAGCAGTGACTGGCGAGAAACTCTTTCATTGCAAGGGGTTGCCAAGATTCCAAAAATTACGAGTCTCCTGAAATCTCAGCAAATATTTTTTCACCCAAACTGGATGATACCTTCAGGTAATGATGAGTACACTAAGCCCACTTGGTTCCCCAAATTTCGTTCTTCTATGTTGAAGCGTTCATTTCCAGTTACAGGTTGAATTTTTAGGTTTCACTCTGTTTTCTCCTATATTGATAGATGTACTTTTAACTCTAAATCCAACATGGTTTGTGCTAGTTTCTTGAAACTTGACACAATAAAGTAGGATCATGTTCTATCTCTATGTTTTGTTACCTCTTGATGTAGCCCTAAGCAGTGACTTGCGAGAACACTTTCATTGCAAGGGGTTGCCAAGCTTCCATAAATTACGAATCTCCAGAAATCTCAGCAACTATTTTTTCACTGAAACTGGATGATACCTTCATTAATGATCAGTACACTAAGCCCAGTTGGTTCCCCAAATTTCGTTCTTCTATGTTGAAGCGTTCGTTTCCAGGAACAGTTTGACTTTTGGCGTTTCACACTGATTTCTCCTACATTGATAGATGTTTTTGCAACTCTAAATCCAACACGGTTTGTGCTAGCTTCTTGAAACATGACACAACAAAGTAGTTTCAAGTTCTATCTCTATCTTTTGTTTCCTCTTGATGTAGCCCTAAGCAGTGACTGGCGAGAAACACTTTCATAGCAAAGGGTTGCCAAGCTTTCAAAAATTACGAGTCTCCAGAAATCTCAGCAAATATTTTTTCACACAAACAGGATGATACCTTCAAGTAATGATCAGTTCACTAAGCCCACTTGGTTCCCCAAGTTTCGTTCTTCTATATTGATGCGTTCGTTTCCAGGACAGGTTGACTTTTGCCGTTTCACACTGTTTTCTAGTATATTGATAGATGTATTTGGGTCTCTAAATCCAACACGGTTTCTGCTAGCTTCTTGAAGCTTGACACAATAAAGTAGTTTCACGTTCAATCTCTATGTTTTCGTTCCCTTAATGTTGCCCTAAGCAGTGACTGGTGAGAAACACTTTCATTGAAAGGGGTTGACAAGCTTCCAAAAATTACGAGTCTCCAGAAATCTCAGCAAATATTTTTTCAACCAAACTGGAAAATACTTTCAGGTAATGATCAGTACACTAAGCCCACTTTGTTCCCCAAATTTCGTTCTTCTATATTGAAGCGTTCGTTTCCAGTAACTGGTTGAATTTTTAGGTTTCATACTGTTTTCTCCTATATTGATAGATGTATTTGGAATTCTAAATCCAACACGGTTTGTGCTAGCTTCTTGAAACTGGACACAATAAAGTAGTTTCACGTTCTCTCTCTATGTTTTGTTTCCTCTTGATGTTGCCCTAAGCAGTGACTTTCGAGAAACATAGGTTGAAAAAGGTTGGCAAACTTCCAAAAATTATGAGTCTCCAGATCTCAGCAAATATTTTTTCACCCATACTGGATGATACTTTCAGGTAATGATCAGTACACTAAGACCACTTGGTTCCCAAATATCCTTCTTCTATGTTGAAGGATTCGTTTCCAGTAACAGTTTGAATTTTTAGGTTTCACTCTGTTTTCTCCTATATTGACAGATGTATTTGGAACTCTAAATCCCACATGGTTTGGCTACCTTCTTGAAACTTGACACAATAAAATAGTTTCACGTTCTCACTCTATGTTTTGTTACCTCTTGATGTAGCCCTAAGCAGTGACTGTCGAGAAACATTTTCATTGAAAGGGGTTGACAAGCTTCCAAAAATTAGGACTCTCCAGAAATCTCAGCAAATATTTTTTCACCCAAACTGGAAGATACTTTCAGGTAATGATCAGTACACTAAGCCCACTTGGTTCCCAAATTTCCTTCTTCTATGTTGAAGCGTTCGTTTCCAGTAACAGTTTGAATTTTTAGGTTTCACTCTGTATTCTCCTACATTGATAGATGTATTTTCAAGTCTAAATCCAACACGGTTTGTGCTAGCTTCTTGAAACTTGACACAATAAAGTAGTTTCCGTTCTATCTCTATGTTTTATTCCCTCTTGATGTAGCCCTAAGCAGTGACGGTCGTGAAACACTTTCATTGCAAGGGGTTGCCAAGCTTCCAAAAATTACGAGTCTCCAGAAATATCAGCAAATATTTTTTCACCCCAACTGGATGATACCTTCAGGTAATGATCAGTACACTAAGCCCACTTGGTTCCCCAAATTTTTTCTTCTATGTTCAAGCGTTCGTTTCCAGGAACAGTTTGATTTTTGCCATTTCACAATGTTTTCTCCTATATTGATAGGTGTATTTGGAACTCTAAATCCAACACGGTTTGTGCTAGCTTCTTGAAACTTGACACAATAAAGTAGTTTGAAGTTCTATCTCTATGTTTTGTTTCCTCTTGATGTTGCCCTACGAAGTGACTGTCGAGAAACACTTTAATTGAAAGGTGTTGCCAAGCTTCCAAAAATTACGAGTCTCCAGAAATCTCAGCAAATATTTTTTCAATCAAACTGGATGATACTTTCAGGTAATGATCAGTACACTAAGCCCACTTGGTTCCCCAAATTTCTTTCTTCCATGTTGAATCGTTCGTTTCCAGGAACAATTTGAATTTTTAGGTTTCACTCTGTTTTCTCCTATATTGATAGATGTATTTGAACTCTAAATCCAACACAGTTTGTGCTAGCTTCTTGAAACTTGACACAATAAAGTAGTTTCTGTACTATCTCTATGTTTTGTTTCCTCTTGATGTAGGCCTAAGCAGTGACTGGCGTGAAAAACTTTCATTGAAAGGGGTTGCCAAGCTTCCAAAAATAACGAGTCTCCAGAAATCTCAGCAAATATTTTTTCATCCAAACTGGATGATACTTTCAGGTAATTATGAGTACACTAAGCCCACTGAGTTCCCCAAATTTCGTTCTTCTATGTTGAAGCGTTCGTTTCCGGTAACAGTACTAAGCAGTGACTGGCGAGAAACACTTTGGTTGAAACGGGTTGCCAAGCTTCTTTTCTTTTTTATATTTTCAAATATTTTATATTTTGCCAAGCTTTTTTCTTTTTTATATTTTCACATAAACTGGATGATACTTTCTGATAATGATCAGTACACTAAGCCCACTTGGTTCCCCAAATTTCTTTCTTATATGTTGAAGCGTTTGTTTCCAGTAACACATTGAATTTTTACGTTTCACTCTGTTTTCTCCTATGTTGATAGATGTATTTGGAACTCTAAATCCAACAAGGTTTGTGCTAGCTTCTTGAAACTTTACACAATAAAGTAGTTTCACGTTCTATCTCTATGTTTTGTTTCCTCTTGATGTAGCCCTAAGCAGTGACTGGCGAGAAACACTTTGGTATAAAGAGGTTGCCAAGCTTCCAAAAATTAGGAGTCTCCAGAAATTACAGCAAATATTTTTTCACCCAAACTCGATGATACTTTCAGATAATGATCAGTACACTAAGCCCACTTGGTTCCCCAAATTTCGTTCTTCTATGTTGAAGCGTTCGTTTCCGGTAACAGTTTGAATTTTTAGGTTTCACTCTGTTTTCTCCTATGTTGATAGATGTATTTGGAACTCTAAATCCAACACGGGTTGTGCTAGCTTCTTGAACTTGACACAATAAAGAGGATTCACGTTCTATGTCTATGTTATGTTTTCTCTTGATGTAGTCCTAAGCAGTGAGTGGCGAGAAACACTTTCATTGACAGGGGTTGCCAAGCTTCCAAAAATTACGAGTCTCCAGAAATCTCAGCAAATATTGATTCACCCAAACTGGATGATACTTTCAGGTAATTATCAGTACACTAAGCCCACTTGGTTCCCCAAATTTCGTTCCTCTATATTGTAGCGTTCGTTTCCAGTAACAGTTTGAATTTTTAGGTTTCACTCTGTTTTCTCCTATGTTGATACATGTATTTGGAACTCTACATCCGACATGGTTTGTGCTAGCTTCTAGAAACTTGACACAATAAACTAGTTTAACGTTCTCTCTCTATGTTTTGTTACCACTTGATGTAGCCCTAAACAAAGACTGGCGAGAAACACTTTGGTTGAAAGTGGTTGCCAAGCTTCCAAAAATCACGAGTCTCCAGAAATCACAGCAAATATTTTTTCACCCAAACTGGATGATACTTTCAGGTAATGATCAGTACACTAAGGCGACTTGGTTCCCCAAATTTCGTTCTTCTATGTTGAAGCGTTCTTTTCAAGTAACTGTTTGAATTTTTAGGTTTCACTCTGTTTTCTCCATTGTTGATACATGTATTTGGAACTCTAAATCCAACATGGTTTGTGCTAGCTTCTAGAAACTTGACACAATAAAGTAGTTTCACGTTCTATCTCTATGTTTTGTTACCTCTTGATGTAGCCATAAGCAGTGACTGGCGAGAAACACTTTGGATGAAACGGGTTGCCAAGCTTCCAAAAATCACGAGTCTCCAGAAATCTCAGCAAATATATTTTCACATAAACTGGATGATACTTTCTGATAATGATCAGTACACTAAGCCCACTTGGTTCCCCAAATTTCTTTCTTATATGTTGAAGCGTTTGTTTCCAGTAACACTTTGAATTTTTACGTTTCACTCTGTTTTCTCCTATGTTGATAGATGTATTTGGAACTCTAAATCCAACAAGGTTTGTGCTAGCTTCTTGAAACTTTACACAATAAAGTAGTTTCACGTTCTATCTCTTTGTTTTGTTTCCTCTTGATGTAGCCCTAAGCAGTGACTGGCGAGAAACACTTTGGTATAAAGAGTTTGCCAAGCTTCCAAAAATTAGGAGTCTCCAGAAATTACAGCACATACTTTTTCACCCAAACTCGATGATACTTTAAGCTAATGATCAGTACACTAAGCCCACTTGGTTCCCCAAATTTCTTTCTTCTATGTTGAAGCATTCGTTTCTAGTAACAGTTTGAATTTTTAGGTTTCACTGTGTTTTCTCCTTTGTTGATAGATGTATTTGGAAGTCTAAATCCAACACGGTTTGTGCTAGCTTCTTGAACTTGACACAAAAAAGAGGGTTCACATTCTAAGTCTATGTTATGTTTTCTCTTGATGTAGCCCTAAGCAGTGACTGGCGAGAAACACTTTGGATGAAAGGGGTTGCCAAGGTTCCAAAAATCACGAGTCTCCAGAAATCTCAGCAACTATTTTTTCACCCAAACTGGATGATACATTCAGGTAATGATCAGTACACTAAGCCCACTTGGTTCCCGAAATTTCGTTCTTCTATGTTGAAGCGTTCGTTTCCAGTAACAGTTTGAGTTTTTAGGTTTCACTCTGTTTTCTCCTATGTTGATACATGTATTTGGAACTCTAAATCCAACATGGTTTGTGCTAGCTTCTAGAAACTTGACACAATAAAGTAGTTTCACGTTCTATCTCTATGTTTTGTTTCCTCTTGATGTAGCCCTAAGCAGTGAGTGGCTAGAAATACTTTAATTGAAAGGGGTTGCCAAGCTTCCAAAAATTACGAGTCTCCAGAAATCTCAGCAACTATTTTGTCACCCAAACTGGATGATACGTTCAGGTAATGATCAGTACACTAAGCCCACTTGGTTCCCCAAATTCCGTTCTTCTATGTTAAAGAGTTCGTTTCCAAGAACAGTTTGAATTTTTAGGTTTCACTCTGTTTTCTCCTATATTGATAGATGTATTTGGAACTCTAAATCAACACGGTTTGTGCTAGCTTCTTGAAACTTGAGACAATAAAGTAGTTTCACGTTCTATCTCTATGTTTTGTTTCCTCTTCATGTAGCCCTACGAGGTGACTGTCGAGAAACACTTTCATTGAAAGGGGTTGCCAAGCTTCCAAAAATTACGAGTCTCCAGAAATCTCAGCAACTTTTTTTCACACAAACTTGATGATACCTTCAGGTAATGATCAGTACACTAAGCCCACTTGGTTCCCCAAATTTCTTTCTTCTATGTTGAAGCGTTCGTTTCCAAGAACAGTTTGACTTTTGCCGTTTCACACTGTTTTCTCCTATATTGATAGATGTATTTGGATCTATATATCCAACACGGTTTGTGCTAGCTTCTTGAAACTTGAGACAATAAAGTAGTTTCAAGTTCTATCTCTATGTTTTGTTTTCTCTTCATGTAGGCCTAAGCAGTGACTGGAGAGAAACACTTTCATTGAAAGAGATTGCCAAACTTCCAAAAATTACGAGTTTCCAGAAATCTCAGCAAATATTTTTTCATCCAAACTGGATGATACTTTCAGGTAATGATCAGTACACTAAGCCCACTTGGTTCCACAAATTTTTCTTTGATATTGAAGCGTTCTTTTCCAGTAACATTTTGAATATTTAGGTTTCACTCTATTTTTTCATATATTGATGGATGTATTTGGATCTCTAAATCAACACAGTTTTTGCTAGCTTCTTTAAACTTGATACAATAAAGTAGTTTCTCGTTCTATCTCTATGTTTTGTTTCCTCTTGATGTAGCCCTACGAAGTGACGGGATGGGCGAGAAAAACTTTCAATGTAAGGGGTTGCCAAGCTTCCAAAAATTACGAGTCTCCAGAAATCACAGCAAACATTTTTTCACCCAAACTGGATGATACTTTGAGGTAATGATCAGTACACTAAGCAGACTTGGTTCCCCATATTTCATTATTTTATGTTCAAGCGTTCGTTTCCAGTAACAGTTTGAATTTTTAGGTTTCACTCTATTTTCTCCTATGTTGATAGATGTATTTGGAACTCTAAATCCAACACGGTTTGTGCTAACTTCTTGAACTTGACAAAATAAAGAGTGTTCACCTTCTATGTTTATGTTATGTTTTCTCTTGATGTAGCCCTAAGCAATGAGTGGCGAGAAACACTTTCATTGAAAGGGGTTGCCAAGCTTCCAAAAATTACGAGTCTCCAGAAATCTCAGCAAATATTTTTTCACCCAAACTGGATGATACTTTCAGGTAATGATCACTACACTAAGCCCACTTGGTTCCCCATATTGCATTCTTTTATGTTGAAGCGTTCGTTTCCAGTAACAGTTTGAATTTTTAGTTTTCACTCTGTTTTCTCCTATGTAGATAGATATATTTGGAACTCTAAATCCAACACGGTTTGTGCTAGCTTCTTGAAACTTGACACAATAAAGTAGGTTCACGTTCTATGTCTACGTTATGTTTTCTCTTGAAGTAGCCCTAAGCAGTTTGTGGGGAGAAACACTTTCATTGAAAGGGGTTGCCAAGCTTCTAAAAATTACGAGTCTCCAGAAATCTCAGCAAATATTTTTTCACCCAAACTGGATGATACCTTCAGGTAATGATCAGTAAACTAAGCCCACTTGGTTCCCCAAATTTCTTTCTTCTATGTTGAAGCGCTCGTTTCCAAGAACAGTTTGACTTTTGCCGTTTCACACTGTTTTCTCCTATATTGATAGATGTATTTGGATCTCTAAATCTAACACGTTTTGTGCTAGCTTCTTGAAACTTGAGACAATAAAGTAGTTTCACGTTCTATCTCTATGTTTTGTTTCCTCTTGATGTAGCCCTAAGCAGTGACTGACGAGAAACACTTTCAATGAAAGGGGTTGCCAAGCTTCCAAAAATTACGAGTCTCCAGAAATCTCAGCAAACATTTTTTCACCCAAACTGGATGATACCTTCAGGTAATGATCAGTACACTAAGCCCACTTGGTTCCCCAAATTTCTTTCTTCGATATTGAAGCGTTTGTTTCCAGTAACAGTTTGAATTTTTAGGTTTCACTCTGTTTTCTCCTATATTGATGGATGTATTTGGAACACTAAATCCAAAATGGTTTGTGCTAGCTTCTTGAAACTTGACAAAATAAAGCAGTTTCACGTTCTGTCTCTATGTTTTGTTTCCTCTTGATGTAGCCCTACGAAGTGACTGGCGAGAAACACATTCATTGAAAGCGGTTGCCAAGCTTCCAAAAATTACGAGTCTCCAGAAATCTCAGCAAATATTTTTTCACCCAAACTGGATGATACTTTCAGGTAATGATCAGTACACTAAGCCCACTTGGTTCCCCAAATTTCTTTCTTCGATATTGAAGTGTTCGTTTCCAGAAACAGTTTGAATTTTTAGGTTTCACCCTTTTTTCTCCTATATTGATAGATGTATTTGGAACTCTAAATCCAACACGGTTTATGCTAGCTTCTTGAAACTTGACACAATAAAGTAGGTTCACGTTCTAGCTCTATGTTTTGTTTCATCTTGATGTAGCCGTAGGAAGTGACTGGCGAGAAACACTTTCATTTAAAGGGGTTGCCAAGCTTCCTAAAATTACGAGTCTCCAGAAATCTCAGCAAATATTTTTTCACCCAAACTGGATGATACATTCAGGTAATGATCAGTACACTAAGGCCACTTGGTCCCCCAAATTTCGTTCTTCTATGTTGAAGCGTTCCTTTTGAGGAACAGTTTGAATTTTAAGTTTCACTCTGTTTTCTCCTATGTTGATACATGTATTTAGAACTCTAAATCCAACACGGTTTGTGCTAGCTTCTTGAAACTTGACACAATTCTACCACGCGACCTGCGCAGTGGTTTCATTAATGAGGTTCTGGCATTAAGTTAGTTAGAAGAGATCAAAATAAACACACAGACTGTACCTTATTTTATATTGCTAGGTCCGAGACGGCTCACATCCCTGGTCCCCGCCTCAAGCTGCCCAGCAGGGCAGCGAGGATTACTCTGGGCTAGCAGGAGAGAGAGAGAGCGAACACGCCGGGGAGTAGCCTTTTATTTGGCGGGACAAGAGATTCAGGGGAGAATTCCATCCAATAAAGGTTGAGGGGGGCTGCTCTCCAAGGTCAGGGTCAGTGATTGCGTTTCAAGGGTCAGTGGTCACGCACACCCCCACACGGATGGGCTCTGTCATCAGGAAAGGGTCGGGATAACTCCGACACAGCCAGAGTGCCTCAGGCCCTTAACGGGAGTCACCCAATCACGTGTCAGAATGGCTCCCCACATATTTCCCCTTTCTATTCTTAACAATAAGGCGGCGGTTCACTCTCTGGAGTCCCCGGATTCTTGATTGGAAGACTCGCCATCCTATAGTTACAATACAAAAGAGAATTAACAGCAAAGAGAATAATCCAATAATGTACCAAGCGGAGTGTTTAAGAATATTTCCAGGGTTGAATCCATTTAACTCCTTCAATATTTGGTAGCCAAAGAAGAAGGATCTGAAAAATCAGCTCTATTATTTTGAATGTCTTGGATATGGTGATGAAGTTCCAGAATATCTAAGCTATTATTACTATTTTGCCAAATACCTAATAAATGGTTTTTAACCTTCTCCCAATCCCAGAGAGAAGCATTGTACTTGGCAGCTGTAACACATACATACTTATAATTAGCATGGCATTTAAGCCTTTCCTTAAATTTTAAGGCTGAAAGTTCATTACCAATGTTTATGACATTCGCCTCTAAGGCGTTTAACTTAGTCTCAATCCTTTCATCAATATTTACTTGATTACGCAGAGCCTTGGAAGTATTTTGAGCTAAATTATTAAGAAATTTTGCATGCTGAATATTCTGAGACAATGTCAGAGATGCAGAGACAGTTGAGGCAATAAATGAGACTAGTGCTAAGACACCAACAATTATGACTCCAATAGCACGTTTAGGTCTTGTTAGCTGGGCATGAATTTGCTGCAGGACTTGTAAACCAGCATCAGCATACCATGGCTCTGAAATATTAGCAGGTAATAAAACAAAAGAGGGCTGATGAAGTATCAGCACTCCTTTTCCTCCATTATACCTAGAAATACAATTAGTTAGGTTGCACTTATTACAAGTAACAAAATATCTGTCATCTATCCATTTAACTTTTACATTTCCAATAATTAAAACATAAGGAGATTGGACACAGGCTCTTAGGCCATAGCAAGATCCCTCTTTACAGTTCTTGCCAACAAATTTTGGTAAAGGTTTATCTGTAAAATGTAAATATTCTGAGGCAGCAATTAAACGCCAAATATCTCTTTGAATACCTCCTTCACTATAGGTCAAAATATTACTAACAAATCCTGCAGGTGTCATAGCAGAATTTCTTCGTAATTGTCTCTTATCAATTTTTGGAGACCAGTCTAAAATATACCCACCAGCTTTAGACACCTTATGTTGTACAGGAAAGGTATTTACACAATCCATCCATTTAGGAAAGGTGCCAATCTCAATTATAGAACTATTTGGACAGTGGGGTACCGGTGGAGGTTTTGCAGAAATGACTGGCTTGTTATGGGAAAGTCCCATCTTAATTACTGATCTAGTATTAGGTTTTAAGTCTCCATAAATAGAATTATTTGTCAGTCTAGGTTTACCAATCGCTGTCTTTTCTTCAAATGATACTTTCAGACAGCCAGCATGTTTATCATGTGACCAACACAAAGGTAATTGGGCACTGTAGCCAGAATAATTAAATCTAGTCACATGATTGGGAGTAATATGACTATCTGTAAATCCTCCCATCATGAATGAGTCATTAGTAAATACTGGAATAGATTCTCCAGTCCACACAGCTGGGTGTACCAGGGGTGGATCTGGGAAATATGTCCAATAAGTGTCTACTTGATTCCCTTTTACCTGACAGCCCAGTAGGGCAATTACTGTCGCTACCATCAAGACTGGTGTCCTGTTCTTTCCTAGGCGTCGAAGTATTTGGGAGGCCTGGGTTGTCAGTTTCTTCACATCTTTCCATGAAATCAGCTTCTCGGCTGGTTCAATCTGGTTTTTCTTCATCCTTTTCCGATATCTCCTCCTTCTGGGTTGTGGCTCCTCTGGGTCGATCCTCAGTCGCTTGAGTCTGGGTTCTATCTCCTCCATGTCTGATAGCACGTTCAGGCATCCAGATAGGACGAAAAGCACCTTCTGGAAAAATACAAGCATGCCCTTGGCCCCATGATATTACCGGATCTGGGCCCTTCCACTGACCAGTCTGTAAATCTTTCCACAGAACTCTGCCTAAAGGGCCTGTCACCGAGGGAGACATTTGTCTCTCAGCAGCTGTGTGACCTTCTGCGTCACAGTTTAAAAAATTTAAAACAAATAAGGCATGATTAAGGCTATTTTGGGGAGTCACTATCTTATTCCCCCTTTTCAATTTTTGTAATTGAAGCTTAATAGATAAATGAGCTCGTTCTACAATGGCTTGACCTTGGGGGTTATAAGGAATTCCTGTTTTATGATTAATTTGAAACTCTTGGCAAAATTGTTGAAAAGCAGAGCTTACATAAGCTGGAGCATTATCTGTTTTAATCTGCATAGGGCACCCTAAAACCGAAAAAGCTGCTAAGCAATGAGAAATTACATGTTGAGTATTTTCCTTAGTACGTGCTGTTGCAAAAATAAATCTAGAATAAGTGTCCACTATGACATGCACATAACATTGTTTACCAAATTGAGGAATATGAGTTACATCCATTTGCCATATCTGATTTGGTTTTAATCCACGGGGATTTACCCCTGATGGCAGAGATGGAGTGTGAATAACACACTTAGGGCATTGGCTTACAATCTGACGAGCCTGTTCTCTGGTAATACTGAATTTTTTACGTAAGCTAGAAGCATTTTGATGATGCAAGGAATGGGAAGCTAGGGCACAGTCATATGAAGACATCTGTTGACAAAAAGCTACTAATTTATCAATTTTATCATTACCTGTAGCTAAGGGTCCAGGAAGGCCAGTATGCGCTCGGATGTGTCCAATAAAACATGGGTACTTCCTCATTAGCACTGTCTTTTGTAAATTATGAAATAATTCAAATAACTCCTGTGATGAAGTAAAGCCAATAACTGAGGTTTCAATATTTTTGGTAACTCCGACTGCATATAAGCTGTCAGAATAAATATTAATAGGCTCATTTGAAAAATAATCTAAGGCACAAATCAGAGCTTGAAGCTCTGCCCTTTGAGCTGAAGTATAAGAAGTTTGTATTACCTCTGTGTGAACACGGCTGAAGAAACCTGCCTTACCAGAGTTGGAACCATCTGTGAACACCGATAAAGCTCCCTCTATTGGATGAGAACGTACAATCTTTGGAAAAATAAGTGATGTTAATGATGCAAATTGTACAATCTTATCACGAGGATAATGGCTATCTATCTGCCCAGGAAAATCTGCAAAAGCTATCTGCCATGAACTAGAAGTTTGAAAAAGCCAATTAGTCTGTTGAACAGAAAATGGAATAATTATGATATCAGGCTCAGATCCAATTAATTGTAAAATCCTAGTTCTACCTTTAATAACTAATTGAGCTATAGAATCATGAAAAGGAATTAATGTTCTTTGAGGGGAGTGAGATAAATAGATCCATTCAATAACTCCTAATCTTTGCCATATGGCTCCTGTTGGGGTATGCTCAGTTGGAAATATTAATAAATACATTATTTCTTTAGGATCTATTCTAGTAAGCTGTGCATTTTTAATTGCAATTTCCACTTTCCTTAAGGCTGCTTTGGCCTCCAAAGTTAGTTGACGTGGAGAGGTTGGAGAAGGATTTCCTTGTAATATCTGAAATAAAGGACTTAACTCAGAAGTAGTTAACTTTAAGGATGGTCTTAGCCAGTTAATATCTCCTAATAGTTTTTGAAAATCATTAAGGGTACGTAACTCCTTAACTCTTATCTGAAGATTTTGAGGATGGATTGTACTCCCTTGAATTATCTGACCTAGATATTGAAAAGGAGATACCTTTTGAATTTTTTGAGGAGCTATACACAAACCCATTGTTGTAAGTGAGGTTTCTAACTGAGTAAAAATTTCTGAAAGTACTTCTGGATTAATATGAGCCGATAGTATATCATCAATAAAATGAATAATATATGCATCAGGGAAGCTATTTTTAATGGGATCTATTGCCTGGTCAACATATTTTTGGCATAGTGTAGGACTATTACGCATTCCCTGAGGAAGGACTTTCCAGCAGTATCTTTTAACAGGTTCCTTAAAATTAATTGCTGGGACAGTGAAAGCAAATTTTTCACAATCTTCAGGATGTAACCTTATAGAGAAAAAACAGTCTTTTAAATCTATTACCATCAAGCTATAATCTAAAGTAATGGCTGTGGGGGAGGGAAGTCCTGGCTGTAATGATCCCATAGGCTGAAATATCTCTCTTAAAAGCCTTGAAAATCATTAGGGGTTTGTACGGAAACTGTGGTTCCGCTCCGGTAAAATTAAAGATGGCGGCCCCCATGGTTGGCACGGAAACTGTTTTGCTCCGGTAAATCTAAAGATGGCGGCCCCCATGGCCGGCGCGATGACGTCACACTGTGCGACCGTTCTTGGAATTCCCGGACTCCCGCCAGGAGGAAATGCCGGCGGCGGCGGCGGTGAGAAAGCGGGCTGATCTGCGCCATCTGAATTCTCCGCAATGGGTCGGAGAACATCTTGACAGATTTTATTTGCGTTCTCAAAAGCCAATTGCCTAACTATAAATTCGCTAGCTCCTGGGTCCCTGATGGACCTGTTCGCAGCCTGGTACAGTCGGGCTACGAAATCTGAATAAGTCTCACTGGCACCTTGTCTGATTTTGGTAAGAACTAAATTAGACTGGTCCTTGGGGATGATTTGTCTCCAGGCACGTTTTGCACAATCAGTTATTTGATTGTACACTACAAAATCATAATTTAACTGTCTTTCTAAATCAGCGAAATTTTCAGTCCCTAAAAACATTGTTACTGGCGTCTCTATGCCCTGTCTCCTGTTTCTTTCTGCCTGTTCATTACAAAAATCAGTCCAGTAAGTTTTCCAAAGCAAGTAATCTCCCCCGCTCAGACAAGATCTGGCTAAAAAAATCCAATCACTAGGAGGAAGGGGTTGTGAGCAAATATTTTCTATCAGACTCTGAACAAAAGGCGAATTTGGGCCATACGTTTCACAAGCATTTTTTAATTCCTTGATAGTTTTAAATGGAATTACAGCATGAACTCTAACTCTCTGATCTTGTTCATTAGTTTGCTCAAAAACTGGAAAGAGGTGAAAACCAGTAGTATCCTCTCCCATTTCTTGAGCCTTCCTAATACCTTGCTGAACTGGGGTAAGAAAAGTCATCTTTAATTCAGCACACCTGTTAAATTTGGTCCTTCTAGCAGGTACCGGCCGAATTTTAAAAGCTTGGGCAGGTGGTGCTAAATGCAATCTATTAAAATTTCTCTCTAAGTCCTGAGTTTCTATGTTTAATTCTTCTTCCTCAGACTGTGAGCTGCTATCAGACTCTGTACTATCGCCATTTGGAATTTGGGTTTCTAACTCACGTGGTTGAGAAGAAACCTGAGCCCCTCTAGGAGTTTCCTCTGTATTTTCCTCTCCAGGAAGATTGTTTACCACTTCCGGAGGGCTCTCCAAGATTAGAGATGCTTCTTCTTTATCATGCTGTTCTGTACAATCTGTCTGCGGGCTAGCTTGCATAATTTTAACCTTTGTTTTAGCTCCTAGCGCTTTTGTTTTAAAACGGCTCAAAGGAAAGGAAATTAACTTAGCTTCAGGCTGATTTTCCATTTGAATAGACCTAATGGCTCTTTGAATACCTTTCAGAAGGTCTTCTGGCGGCCACGGACTCTGGTCCATGTATTCAAAGAGACAGACTTCTAGGGCTGTCCAAGTTTTCTGTATATTCTCTATACCTCCAGGTATTTCAGTAGAAAGACAAACTCTCTGTAACTTTCTTCCTAATTTCTCCCAAGTAGGTAAATTTGGAGACTCTTGGTCACAAAACCAAGGACAATATTCACCTACAATCTTTAAGAATTGCAATAACTGAGTTTTCTTTATCTGTTTTCCTTTCTGATTAATTATACTGTCTAAAATAGTTAGATACATTTCCTTATCCGAAGAAGAAGAATTTCCCATTTTAAGTAACTTAACGTCTCTTTCCTTCAATATCTCTCGGTACTTTTGTGACCCAAATGTCACTTCTTCCTTTCTGTTATCTTATTTCTTATTTTCCTTATCCTCTTTATTATTTTTGTGACCCAAATGTCACCTCTTCCTTTTCTTTATTCTTTATTCCTTACTTTCCTTTATTTTCTCTTTATTTCTTTTCCTTATCTTCCTTTTTATTTTTTCCCTTAATCTTTTTAGCGCGCGCTCCCACTCAATCTAACTAATTCAGAATGCCCCCCTCTTGGGCGCCAATTCAACCACGCGGCCTGCGCAGTGGTTTCATTAATGAGGTTCTAGCATTAAGTTAGTTAGAAGAGATCAAAATAAACACACAGACTGTACCTTATTTTATATTGCTAGGTCCGAGACGGCTCGCCTCCCTGGTCCCCGCCTCAAGCCGCCCAGCAGGGCAGCGAGGATTACTCTGGGCTAGCAGGAGAGAGAGAGAGCGAACACACCGGGGAGTAGCCTTTTATTTGGGGGGACAAGAGATTCAGGGGAGAATTCCATCCAATGAAAGTTGAGGGGGGGCTGCACTCCAAGGTCAGGGTCAGTGATTGGGTCTCCAGGGTGAGTAGTCACGCACACCCCCACACGGATGGGCTCTCTCATCAGGAAAGGGTCGGGATAACTCCGACACAGCCAGAGTGCCTCAGGCCCTTAACGGGAGTCACCCAATCACGTGTCAGAATGGCTCCCCACACACAATAAATAAGGTTCAGGTTCTATGTCTATGTTATGTTTTCTCTTGATGTAGCCCTAAGCAGTGAGTGGCGAGAAACACTTTCATTGAAAGGGGTTGCCAAGCTTCCAAAAATTACGAGTCTCCAGAAAACTCAGCAAATATTTTTTCACCCAAACTGGATGATACCTTCAGGTAATGATCAGAACACTAAGCCCAATTGGTTCCCCAAATTTCTTTCTTCTATGTTGAAGAGTTCATTTCCAGGAACAGTTTGACTTTTGCCGTTTCACAATATTTCTCCTATACAGATAGATGTATTTGGATCTCTAAATCTAACACGGTTTCTGCTAGTTTCTTGAATCTTGACAAAATAAAGTAGTTTCACGTTCTACCTCTTTGTTTTGTTTTCTCTTGATGTAGCCCTACGAAGTGACTGGCAAGAAACACTTTCATTGAAAGGGGTTGCCAAGCGTCCAAAAATTATGAGTCTCCAGAAATCTCAGCAAATATTTTTACACCCAAACTGGATGATACTTTCACGTAATGATCAGTACACTAAGCCCACTTGGTTCCCCAAATTTCGTTCTTCTATGTTGAAGCTTTAGTTTCCAGTAACAGTTTGAATTTGTAGGTTTCACTCTGTTTTCTCCTATGTTGATAGATGTTCTTGGAACTCTAAATCCAACACGGTTTTTGTTAGTTCCTAGAAACTTGACACAATAAAGTAGGTTCATGTTCTATCTCTATGTTTTGTTTCCTCTTGATGTAGCCCTAAGCAGTGACTGGCGAGAAACACTTTCGTTAAATGGGGTTGCGAAGCTTCCAAAAATTACGAGTCTCCAGAAATCTCAGCAAATATTTTTTCACCCAAACTGGATGATACCTTCAGGTAATGATCAGTACACTAAGCCCACTTGGTTCCCCAAATTTCTTTCTTCTATGTTGAAGCGTTCGTTTCAGGGAACAGTTTGACTTTTGCCGTTTCACACAGTTTTGTCCTATATTGATAGATGTATTTGGATCTATAAATCCAAAACGGTGTGTGCTAGCTTCTTGAAACTTGATACAATAAAGTGGTTTCACGTTCTATCTCTATGTTTTGTTTCCTCTTTAGGTAGCCCTAAGCAGTGACTGGCGAAAAACACTTTCATTGAAAAAGGTGGCAACGCTTCCAAAAATTACGAGTCTCCAGAAATCTCAGGAAATATTTTTTCACCCAAACTGGATGATACTTTCAGGTAATGATCAGTACACTAAGCCCACTTGGTTCCCCAAATTTCGTTCTTCTATGTTGAAGCGTTCGTTTCCAGAACAGTTTGACTTTTGCCGTTTCACACTTTTTTCACCTATATTGATAGAAGTATTTGGAAATCTAAACAAAACACGGATGTGCTAGCTTCTTGAAACTTGACACAATAAAGTAGTTTCATGTTCTATCTCTATGTTTTGTTTCCTCTTGATGTAGCCCTAAGCAGTGACTGGCGAGAAACCCTTTGGTTGAAAGTGGTTGCCAAGCTTCCAAAAATTACGAGTCTCCAGAAATCTCACCAAATATTTTTTCACCAAAACTGGATGATGCTTTCAGGTAATGATCGGTACCCTGAGCCCACTTTGTTCCCCAAATTTCGTTCTTCTATGGTGAAGCATTCGTTTCGAGAAACAGTTTGAATTTTTAAGTTTCACTCTGTTTTCTCCTACGTTGATAGATGTATTTGGAACTCTAAATCCAACACGGTTTGTGCTAGCTTCTTGAAACTTGACACAAAAAAGTATGTTCACGTTCTATGTCTATGTTATATTTTCTCTTGATGTCGCCCTAAGCAGTGACTGGCGAGAAACACTTTCATTAAAAGGGGTTGCAAAGCTTCCAAAAATTACGAGTCTCCAGAAATCTCAGCAAATATTTTTTCACCCAAACTGGATGATACTTTCAGGTAATGTTCAGTACACTAAGCCCACTTGGTTCCCCAAATTTCGTTCTTCTATGTTGAAGCGTTAGTTTCCAGTAACAGTATCAATTTTTAGGATTCACTCTCTTTTCTCCTATATTGATAGATGTATTTGGAACTCTAAATCCAACACGGTTTCTGCTAGCTTCTTCAAACTTGACACAATAAAGTAGTTTCAGGTTCTATCACTATGTGATGTTTCCTCTTGATGTAGCCCTAAGCAGTGACTGGCGAGAAACACTTTCATTGAAAAAGGTTGCGAAGCTTCCAAAAATTACGAGTCTCCAGAAATCTCAGCAAATATTTTTTCACCCAAAGTGGATGATACCTTCAGGTAATGATCAGGACACTAAGCCCACTTGGTTCCCGAAATTTCGTTCTTCTATGTTGAAGCATTCGTTTCCTGTAACAGTTTGAATTTTTAGGTTTCACTCTGTTTTCTCCTATGTTGATAGATGTACTTGGAACTCTCAAGCCAATATTGTTTGTGCTAGCTTCTATAAACTTGACACAATAAATTAGTTTCACGTTCTATCTCTATTTATGTTTCCTCTTGATGTAGCCCTAAGCAGTGACTAGTGAGGAACACTTACATTGAAAAGGGTTGCCAAGCTTCCAAAAATTACGAGTCTCAAGAAATCTGAGCAAATATTTTTTCACGCAAACTGGATGATACTTTCAGGTAATGACAAGTACACTAAGCCCACTTGGTTCCCCAAATTTTGTTCTTCTATTTTGAAGCATTTGTTTCCAGTAACAGTTTGAATTTTGGTGTTTCACACTGTTTTCTTTTATATTGATAGATGTGTTTGGAACTCTAAATCCACCAAGGTTTGTGCTAGCTTCTTAAAACTTGACACAATATAGTAGTTTCACGTTCTCTCTCTAAGTTTTGTTTCCCCTTGATGTAGCCCTAAGCAGTGATTGGCGAGAAACACTTTCGTTGAAAGGGGTTACCAGGCTTCCAAAAATTACGAGTCTCCAGAAATCTCAGCAAATATTTTTTCACCCAAATTGGATGATACCTTCAGGTAATTATCACTACACTAAGCCCACTCGATTCCCCAAATTTCTTTCTTCTATGTTGAAGCGATCGTTTCCAGGAACAGTTAGACTTTTGCCTTTTCACACTGTTTTCTCCTATATTGATAGATGTATTTGGATCTCTAAATCTAACACGGTTTGAGCTAGCTTCTTGAAACTTGACACAATAAAGTAGTTTCACGTTCTATCTCTAGGTTTTGTTTCCTTTTGATGTATCCCTAAGCAGTGACTGGCGAGAAACACTTTGGTTGAAAGGGGTTGCCAGGCTTCCAAAAATTACGAGTCTCCAGAAATCTCAGCAAATATTTTTTCACCCAAACTGGATGATACTTCAGGTAATGATCAGTACACTAAGCCCACTTGCATCCACAAATTTCCTTCTTCTATGTTGAAGCGTTCGTTTCCAGGAACAGTTTGAATTTTTAGGTTTCACTCTGTTTTCTCCTTTGTTGATAAATGTATTTGGAACGCTAAATCCAACATGGTTTGCGCTAGCTTCTTGAAACTTGACACAATAAAGTAGTTTCACGTTCTATATATATGTTTTGTTACCTCTTGATGTAGCCCTAAGCAGTGACTGGTGAGAAACACTTTCGTTGAAAGGGGTTGCCAAGCTTCCAAAAATTACGAGTCACCAGAAATCTCAGCAAATATTTTTTCACCAACACTGGATGATACTTTCAGGTAATGATCAGTACAGTAAGCCCACTTGGTTTCCCAAATTTCGTTCCTCTATGTTGAAGCGTTCATTTAAAGTTACAGCTTGAATTTTTAGATTTCACTCTGTTTTCTCCTATATTGATAGATGTATTTTTAACACTAAATCCAACATGGTTTGTGCTAGCTTCTTCAAACTTGACACAATAAAGTAGTTTCATGTTCTATCTCTATGTTTTGTTACCTCTTGATGTAGCCCTAAGCAGTGACTTGCGAGAAACACTTTCATTTCAAGGGGTTGCAAAGCTTCCAAAAATTACGAGTCTCCAGAAATCTCAGCAAATATTTTTTCACCAAAACTGGATGATACCTTCAGGTAATGATCACTACACTAAACCCACTTGGTTTCCCAAATTTCGTTCTTCTATGTTGAAGCGTTCGTTTCCAGGAACAGTTTGACTTTTGGCGTTTCACACTGATTTCTCCTACATTGATAGTTGTATTTGCAACACTAAATCCAACACGGTTTGTGCTAGCTTCTTGAAACTTGACACAATAAAGTAGTTTCACGTTCTATCTCTATCTTTTGTTTCCTCTTGATGTAGCCCTAAGCAGTGACTGGCGAGAAACACTTTCATTGTAAGGGGTTGCCAAGATTCCAAAAAATACGAATCTCCAGAAATCTCAGCAAATGTTTTTTCACCCAAACTGGATAATACTTTCAGGTAATGCTCAGTACACTAAGCCCACTTGGTTCCCCAAATTTCGTTCTTCAATGTTGAAGCGTTCGTTTCCAGGAACAGTTTGACTTTTGGCGTTTCACACTGATTTCTCCTACATTGATAGATGTATTTTCAACTCTAAATCCAACACGGTTTGTTCTAGCTTCATGAAACTTGACACAATAAAGTAGTTTCACGTTCTATCTCTATGTTTTGTTTCCTCTTGATGTAGCCCTCAGCAGTGACTGGCGAGAAACACTTTGGTTGAAAGGGGTTGCCAAGCTTCCAAAAATTACGAGTCTCCAGAAATCTCAGCAAATATTTTTTCACCCAAACTGGATGATACCTTCAGGTACTGATCAGTACACTAAGCCCACTTGGTTCCCCAAATTTTGTTCTTCTATGTTGATGCGTTCGTTTCCAGGACAGGTTGACTTTTGCCGTTTCACAGTGTTTTCTCCTATATTGATAGATGTATTTGGGTCTCTAAATCCAACAAGGTTTGTGCTAGCTTCTTGAAACTTGACACAATAAAGTAGTTTCACGTTCTATCTCTATGTTTTGTTTCCTCTTGACGTAGCCCTAAGCAGTGACTGGCGAGAAACACTTTGGTTGAAAGGGGTTGCCAAGCATCCAAAAATTACGAGTCTCCAGAAATCTCAGCAAATATTTTTTTAACCAAACTGGATGATACCTTCAGGTAATGATCAGTACACTAAGCCCACTTGTTTCTTTAAATTTTCTTCTTCTATGTTGAAGCGTTCTTTTCCAGTAACAGTTTGAATTTTGGCGTTTCACACTGTTTTCTCCTATATTGATAGATGTATTTGGAACTCTAAATCCAACAAAGTTTGTGCTAGCTTCTTGAAACTTGACACAATAAAGTCCTTTCACGTTCTATCTCTATGTTATGTTTCCTCTTGATGTAGCCCTAAGCAGTGACTGGCGAGAAACAGTTTCGTTGAAAGGGGTTGCCAAGCTTCCAAAAATTATGAGTCTCCAGAAATCTCAGCAAATATTTTTTCACCCAAACTGGATGATACTTTCAGGTAATGATCAGTACACTAAGCCCACTTGGTTCCCCAAATTTGTTCTTCTATGTTGAAGCGTTCGTTTCCAGTAACAGTTGGAATTTTGGTGTTTCACACTGTTTTCTCCTATATTGATAGATTTATTTGGAACTCTAAATCCAACAGGGTTTGTGCTAGTTTCTTGAAACTTGACACAATAAAGTAGTTTCACGTTCTATCTCTATGTTTTATCTCCTCTTGCTGTAGCCCTTAGCAGTAACTGGAGAGAAACAATTTCATTGAAAGGGGTTGCCATGCTCCCAAAAATTAGGATTCTCCAGAAATCTCAGCAAATATTTTTTCACCCAAACTGGATGATACTTTCAGGAAATGATCAGTACACAAAGCCAACTTGGTTCCTTAAATTTCGTTCTTCTATGTTGAAGCGTTCGTTTCCAGTAACATTTTCAATTTTTAGGTTTCACTCTGTTTTCTTCTATGTTGATATATGTATTTTGAACTCTAAATCTAACATGGTTTGTGCTAGCTTCTTGAAACTTGACACAGTAAAGTAGTTTCATGTTCTATCTCGATGTTTTGTTTCCTCTTGATGTTGCCCTAAGCAGTGACTGGCGAGAAACATAGTTTGAAAGGGGTTGACAGCTTCCAAAAATTATAAGTCTCCCAAAATCTCAGCAAATATTTTTTCACCCAAACTGGATAATACTTTCAGGTAATGATCAGTACACTTAGCCCACTTGGTTCCCCAAATTTTGTTCTTCTATGTTGAACAGTTCGTTTGCAGTAACAGGTTGAATTTTTAGGTTTCACTCTGTTTTCTCCTATATTGATAGATGTATTTGGAACTCTAAATCCAACATGGTTTGTGCTAGCTTCTTGAAACTTGACACAATAAAGTAGTCTCACGTTCTATATCTATGTTTGTTACCTCTTGATGAAGCCGTTAGCAATGACTGCCAGGAAACACTTTCCTTGCGAGGGGTTGCCAAGCTTCCAAAAATTACGAGTCTCCGGAAATCTCAGCAAATATTTTTTCACCAAAACTGGCTGATACTTTCAGGTAATGATCAGTACACTAAGCCCACTTGGTTCCCCATATTTCGTTCTTCTATGTTGAAGCGTTCGTTTCCAGGAACAGTATGACTTTGGACGTTATACACTGTTTTCTCCTATATTGATAGATGTATTTGGATCTCTAAATATAACACGGTTGGTGCTAGCTTCCTAAAACTTGACACAATAAAGTATTTTCACGTTCGATCTCCATGTTTTGTTTCCTCTTGATGTTGCCCTAAGCAGTGACTGGCGAGAAACATAGGTTGAAAGGGGTTGCCAAGCTTCCAAATATTATGAGTCTCCAGAAATCTCAGCAAATATTTTTTCACCCAAACTGGATGATACTTTCAGGTAATGATCAGTACACTAAGCCCACTTGGTTCCCCATATTTCGTTTTTCTATGTTTAAGCGTTCATTTCCAGGAACAGTTTGACTTTGGTCGTTTCACACTGTTTTCTCATATATTGATAGATGTATTTAGATCTCTAAATCCAACATGGTTTGTGCTAGCTTCTTAAAACTTGACACAATAAAGTAGTTTCACATTCGATCTCTATGTTTTGTTTCCTCTTAATGTTGCCCGAAGCAGTGACTGGTGAGAAACACTTTCATTAAAAGGGGTTGCCATGTTTCCAAAAATTACGAGTCTCCAGCAATATCAGCAAATATTTTTTCAACCAAACTTGATAATACTTACAGGTAATGATCAGTACACTAACCCACTTGGTTCCCCAAATTTCGTTCTACTATGTTGAAGCGTTCGTTTCCAGTAACAGGTTGAATTTTTAGGTTTCACTCTGTTTTCTCCTATATTGATAGATGTATTTGGAACAGTAAATCCAACATGGTTTGTGCTAGCTTCTTGAAACTTGACAAAATAAAGTAGTTTCACGTTCTATCTCTATGTTTTGTTACCTCTTGATGTAGCCCTAAGCAGTGACTGGCGAGAAACACTTTCATTGTAAGGGGTTGCCAAGATTCCAAAAATTACGAGTCTCCAGAAATCTCAGCAAATATTTTTTCACCCAAACTGGATGGTACCTTCAGGTAATGGTCAGTACACTAAGCCCACTTGGTTCCCCAAATTTCGTTCCTCTATGTTGAAGCGTTCATTTAAAGTTACAGGTTGAATTTTTAGATTTCACTCTGTTTTCTCCTATATTGATAGATGTATTTTTAACTCTAAATCCAACATGGTTTGTGCTAGCTTCTTGAAACTTGACACAATAAAGTAGTTTCATGTTCTATCTCTATGTTTTCTTACCTCTTGATGTAGCCCTAAGCAGTGACTTGCAAGAAACACTTTCATCTTTCATTTCAAGCGGTTGCAAAGCTTCCAAAAATTACGAGTCTCCAGAAATCTCAGCAAATATTTTTTCACCGAAACTGGATGAAACCTTCAGGTAATGATCACTACAGTAAACCCACTTGGTTCCCCAAATTTCGTTCTTCTATGTTGAAGCGTTCGTTTCCAGGAACAGTTTGATTTTGGCGTTTCACACTGATTTCTCCTACATTGATAGTTGTATTTGCAACACTAAATCCAACACGATTTGTGCTAGCTTCTTGAAACTTGACACAATAAAGTAGTTTCACGTTCTATCTCTATCTTTTGTTTCCTCTTGATGTAGCCCTAAGCAGTGAATGGCGAGAAACACTTTCATTGTAAGGGGTTGCCAAGCTTCCAAAAAATACGAGTCTCCAGAAATCTCAGCAAATGTTTTTTCACCAAAACTGGATGATACTTTCAGGTAATGATCAGTACACTAAGCCCACTTGGTTCCCCAAATTTCGTTCTTCTATGTTGAAGCGTTCGTTTCCAGGAACAGTTTGACTTTTGTCGTTTCACACTGATTTCTCCTACATTGATAGATATATTTTCAACTCTAAATTCAACACGGTTTGTTCTAGCTTCATGAAACTTGACACAATAAAGTAGTTTCACGTTCTATCTCTATGTATTGTTTCCTCTTGATGTAGCCCTCAGCAGTGACTGGCGAGAAACACTTTGGTTGAAAGGGGTTGCCAAGCTTCCAAAAATTACGAGTCTCCAGAAATCTCAGCAAATATTTTTTCACCCAAACTGGATGATAACTTCAGGTACTGATCAGTACACTAAGCCCACATGGTTCCCCAAATTTCGTTCTTCTATGTTGATGCGTTCGTTTCCAGGACAGGTTGACTTTTGCCGTTTCACAGTGTTTTCTCCAATATTGATAGATGTATTTGGGTCTCTAAATTCAACAAGGTTTGTGGTAGCTTCTTGTAACTTGACACAATAAAGTAGTTTCAAGTTCTTTCACTATGTTTTGTTTCCTCTTGATGTAGCCCTCAGCAGTGACTGGCGAGAAACACTTTGGTTGAAAGGGGTTGCCAAGCATCCAAAAATTTCGAGTCTCCAGAAATCTCAGCAAATATTTTTTCACCGAAACTGGATGAGACCTTCAGGTAATGATCAGTACAAAAAGCCCACTTGGTTCCCCAAATTTCGTTCTTCTATGTTGAAGCGTTCATTTCCAGTTACAGGTTGAATTTTTAGGTTTCAATCTGTTTTCTATTATATTGATAGATGTATATTTAAGTCTAAATCCAACATGGTTTGTGCTAGCTTCTTGAAACTTGACACAATAAAGTAGTTTCATGTTCTATCTCTATGTTTTATTTCCTCTTGATGTAGCCCTTAGCAGTGACTGGAGAGAAACACTTTCATTAAAGGGGTTGCCATGCTTCCAAAAATTACGAGTCTCCAGAAATCTCAGCAAATATTTTTTCACCCAAACTGGATGATACTTTCAGGTAATGCTCAGTACACTAAGCCCACTTGGTTCCCCAAATTTCGTAATTCTATGTTGAAGCGTTCGTTTGCAGTAACAGTTTGAATTTTTAGGTCTCACTCTGTTTTCTTCTATGTTGATAGATGTATTTTGAACTCTAAATCCAACAAGGTTTGTGCTAGCTTCTTGAAACTTGACCCAATAAAGTCGTTTTACGTTCTATCTCTATGTTATGTTTCCTCTTGAGGTAGACCAGAGCAGTGACTGGCGAGAAACACTTTCATTGAAAGGGGTTGCCAAGCTTCCAAAAATTAGGAGTGTCCAGAAATCTCAGCAAATATTTTTTCACCCAAACTGGATGATGCTTTCAGGTAATGATCAGTACACTAATCCCACTGGGTTCCCCAAATTTTGTTCTTCAATGTTGAAGCGTTCGTTTCCAGTAACAGTTTGAATTTTTAGGTTTCATGCTGTTTTCTCCTATATTGATAGATGTATTTGGAACTCTAAATCCAACACGGATTGTGCTAGCTTCTTGAAACTTGACACAAAAAAGTCGTTTTACGTTCTATCTCTATGTTATGTTTCCTCTTGATGTAGACCAGAGCAGTGACTGGCGAGAAACACTTTCATTGAAAGGGGTTGCCAACCTTCCAAAAATTATGAGTCTCCAGAAATGGCACCTAATATTTTCTCACCCAAACTGGATGATACTTTCAGGTAATGATCAGTACACTAAGCCCACTTGGTTCCCAAATTTCCTTCTTCTATGTTGAAGCGTTCGTTTCCATAACAGGTTGAATTTTTAGGTTTCACTCTGTTTTCTCCTATATTGATAGATGTATTTGGAACTCTAAATACAACACGGTTTGTGCTAGCTTCTTGAAACTTGACACAATAAAGTAGTTTCACGTTCTATCTGTATCTTTTGTTACCTCTTGATGTAGTCCTAAGCAGTGACTGGCGAGAAACACTTTCATTGAAAGGGATGGCCAAGCTTCAAAAAATTACGAGTCTCCAGAAATCTCAGCAAATATTTTTTCACCCAAATTGCCTGATACCTACAGGTGATGATCAGAACACTAAGCCCACTTAGTTCCCCAAATTTCGTTCTTCTATGTTGAAGCGTTCATTTCAGTTTGACTTTTGGTGTTTATCACTGATTTCTCCTACATTGATAGATGTATTTGCAAGTCTAAATCCAACACGGTTTGTGCTAGCTTCATGAAACATGACACAAAAAAGTAGTTTCACGTTCTATCTTTTGGTTTTGTTTCCTCTTGATGTAATTCTCAGCAGTGACTGGCGAGAAACACTTTGGTTGAAAGGGGTTGCCAAGCTTCCAAAAATTACGAGTCTCCAGAAATCTCAGCAAATATTTTTTCACCCACTCAGAATGATACTTTCAGGTTATGATCAGTACACTAAGCCCACTTGGTTCCCCAAATTTCGTTCTTCTATGGTGATGCGTTTGTTTCCAGGACAGGTTGACTTTTGCCGTTTCACATTGTTTTCTCCTATATTGATAGATGTATTTCGGTCTCTAAATCCAACACGGTTTTTGCTAGCTTCTTGAAACTTGACACAATAAACTAGTTTCATGTTCTGTCTCTATGTTTTGTTTCCTCTTGATGTAGCCCTCAGCAGTGACTGGCGAGAAACACTTTCATTGCAAGGGGTTGCCAAGCTTCCAAAAATTATGAGTCTCCAGGAATCTCAGCAAATATTTTTTCACCCAAACTGGATGATACCTTCAGGTAATGATCAGTACACTAAGCCCACTTGGTTCCCCAAATTTCGTTCTTCTATGTTGAAGCGTTCGTTTCCAGGAACAGTTTGACTTTTGGCGTTTCACACTGATTTCTCCTACATTGATAGATGTATTTGCAACTCTAAATCCAACACGGTTTCAGCCAGCTTCTTGAAACTTGACAAATAAAGTAGTTTCACGTTCTATCTCTATGTTTTGTTTCCTCTTGATGTAGCCCTCAGCAGTGACTGGCGAGAAACACTTTCATTGAAAGGGGTTGCCAAGCTTCCAAAAATTACGAGTCTCCAGAAATCTCAGCAAATATTTTTTCACCCAAACTGGATGATACTTTCAGGTAATGACCAGTACACTAAGCCCACTTGGTTCCCCAAATTTCGTTCTTCTATGTTGAAGCATTCGTTTCTAGGAACAGTTTTAATTTTTAGGTTTCACTCTGTTTTCTCCTATATTGATAGATGTATTTGGAACTCTAAATCCAACATGGTTTCTGCTAGCTTCTTGAAACTTGACACAATAAAGTAGTTTCACGTTCTATCTCTATGTTTTGTTACCTTTGATGTAGCCCTAAGCAGTGACTGGCGAGAAACACTTACATTGCAAGGGGTTGCAAAGCTTCCAAAAATGACGAGTCTCCAGAAATCTCAGCAAATATTTTTTCACCCAAACCGGATGACACTTTCAGGTAATGATTAGTACACTAAGCCCACTTGGTTCCACAAATTTCGTTCTTCTATGTTGAAGCGTTCGTTTCCAGGAACAGTTTGACTTTGGCCGTTTCTCACTGTTTTCTCCTATATTGATAGATGTATTTCGATCTCTAAATCCAACATGGTTTGTGCTAGCTTCTTAAAACGTGACACAATAAAGTAGTTTCACGTTCGATCTCTATGTTTTGTTTCTTCTTGATGTTACCCTAAGAAGTGACTGGTCAGAAACACTTTCATTGCAAGGGGTTGCCAAGCTTCCAAAAATTACGAGACAACAGAAATCTCAGCAAATATTTTTGCACCCAAACTGGGTGATACTTTCAGGTAATGGTCAGTACACTAAGCCCACTTGGTTCCCCAAATTTTGTTCTTCTATGTTGAAGCGTTCGTTTCAAGGAACAGTTTGAATTTTTAGGTTTCACTCTGTATTCTCCAATATTGATAGATGTATTTGGGTCTCTAAATCCAACACGGTTTGTGCTAGCTTCTTGAATCTTGACACAATAAAGTAGTTTCATGTTCTATCTCTATGATTTATTTCCTCTTGATGTTGCCCTAAGCAGTGACTGGCGAGAAACATAGGTTGAAAGGGGTTGCCAAGCTTCCCAAAATTATGAGTCTCCAGAAATCTCAGCAAATATTTTTTCACCCAAACTGGATGATACTTTCAGGTAATGATAAGTACACTAAGCCCACTTGGTTCCCAAATTTCCTTCTTCTATGTTGAAGCGTTCGTTTCCATAAAAGGTTGAATTTTTAGGTTTCACTCTGTTTTCTCCTATATTGATAGATGTATTTGCAAGTCTAAATCCAACACGGTTTGTGCTAGCTTCATGAAACTTGACACAATAAAGTAGTTTCACGATCTATCTTTTGGTTCTGTTTCCTCTTGATGTAATTCTCAGCAGTGACTGGCGAGAAACACTTTGGTTGAAAGGGGTTGCCATGCTTCCAAAAATTACGAGTCTCCAGAAATCTCAGCAAATATTTTTTCACCAACTCAGAATGATACCTTCAGGTTATGATCAGTACACTAAGCCCACTTGGTTCCCCAAATTTCGTTCTTCTATGTTGATGCGTTTGTTTCCAGGACAGGTTGACTTTTGCCATTTCACACTGTTTTCTCCTATATTGATAGATGTATTTCGGTCTCTAAATCCAACACGTTTCTGCTAGCTTCTTGAATCTTGACACAATAAAGTAGTTTCACGTTCTATCTCTATGTTTTGTTTTCTCTTGATGTAGCCCTCAGCAGTGACTGGCGAGAAACACTTTCATTGCAAGGGGTTGCCAAGCTTCCAAAAATTACGAGTCTCCAAGAATCTCAGCAAATATTTTTTCACCCAAACTGGATGATACCTTCAGCTAATGATCAGCACACTAAGCCCACTTGGTTCCCCAAATTTCGTTCTTCTATGTTGAAGCGTTCGTTTCCAGGAATAGTTTGACTTTTGGCGTTTCACACTGATTTCTTCTACATTGATAGATGTATTTGCAACTCTAAATCCAACACGGTTTCTGCTAGCTTCTTGAAACTTGACAAATAAAGTAGTTTCACGTTCTATCTCTATGTTTTGTTTTCTCTTGATGTAGCCCTCAGAAGTGACTGGCGAGAAACACTTTCATTGAAAGGGGTTGCCAAGCTTCCAAAAATTACGAGTCTCCAGAAATCTCAGCAAATATTTTTTCACCCAAAGTGGATGATACTTTCAGGTAATGATCAGTACACTAAGCCCACTTGGTTCCCCAAATTTCGTTCTTCAATGTTGAAGCATTCGTTTCCAGGAACAGTTTTAATTTTTAGGTTTCACTCTGTTTTCTCCTATATTGATAGATGTATTTGGAACTCTAAATCCAAAACGGTTTGTACTAGCTTCTTGAAACTTGACACAATAAAGTAGTTTCACGTTCTATCTCTATGTTTTGTTACCTTTGATGAAGCCATAAGCAGTGACTGGCGAGAAACACTTACATTGCAAGGGGTTGCCAAGCTTCCAAAAATTACGAGTCTCCAGAAATCTCAGCAAATATTTTTTTCACCCAAACCAAATGACACTTTCAGGTAATGATCAGTCCACTAAGCCCACTTGGTTCCCCAAATTTTGTTCTCCTATGTTGAAGCGTTCGTTTCCAGGAACAGTTTGACTTTGGCCGTTTCACACTGTTTTCTCCTATATTGATAGATGTATTTCGATCTCTAAATGCAACATGGTTTGTGCTAGCTTCTTAAAACTTGACACAATAAAATAGTTTCACGTTCAATCTCTATGTTTTGTTTCCTCTTGATGTTACCCTAAGCAGTGACTGGTGAGAAACACTTTCATTGCAAGGGGTTGCCAAGCTTCCAAAAATTACGAGTCTCCAGAAATCTCAGCAAATATTTTTTCACCCAAACTGGATGATACTTTCAGGTAATGATCAGTACACTAAGCCTACTTGGTTCCCCAAATTTCGTTCTTCTATGTTGAAGCGTTCGTTTCCAGGAACAGTTTGAATTTTTAGGTTTCACTCTGTGTTCTCCAATATTGATAGATGTATTTGGGTCTCTAAATCCAACACGGTTTGTGCTAGCTTCTTGAATCTTGACACAATAAAGTAGTTTCATGTTCTATCTCTATGATTTATTTCCTCTTGATGTTGCCCTAAGCAGTGACTGGCGAGAAACATAGGTTGAAAGGGGTTGCCAAGCTTCCCAAAATTATGAGTCTCCAGAAATGGCACCTAATATTTTCTCACCCAAACTGGATGATACTTTCAGGTAATGATCAGTACACTAAGCCCACTTGGTTCCCAAATTTCCTTCTTCTATGTTGAAGCGTTTGTTTCCATAACAGGTTGAATTTTTAGGTTTCACTCTGTTTTCTCCTATATTGATAGATGTATTTGGAACTCTAAATACAACACAGTTTGTGCTAGCTTCTTGAAACTTGACACAATAAAGTAGTTTCACGTTCTATCTCTATCTTTTGTTACCTCTTGATGAAGTCCTAAGCAGTGACTGGCGAGAAACACTTTCATTGAAAGGGGTTGCCAATCTTCCAAAAATTACAAGTCTCCAGAAATCTCAGCAAATATATTTTCACCCAAATTTCATGATACCTACAGGTTATGAACAGTACACTGAGCCCACTTAGTTCCCCAAATTTCGTTCTTCTATGTTGAAGCGTTCGTTTTCAGGAACAGTTTGGTTTTGGCATTTCACACTGATTTCTCCTACATTGATAGATGTATTTGCAACTCTAAATCCAACACGGTTTGTGCTAGCTTCATGAAACTTGACACAATAAAGTAGTTTCAAGTTCTATCTCTATGTTTTGTTTCCTCTTGATGTAGTCCTTAGCAGTGACTGGCGAGAAACACTTACATTGCAAGGGGTTGCCAAGCTTCCAAAAATTACGAGTCTCCAGACATCTCAGCAAAAATTGTTTTCACTCAAACTGGATGATACCTTCAGGTAATGATCAGTACACTAAGCCCACTTGGTTCCCCAAATTTCGTTCTTCTATGTTGATGCTTTTTTTTTCCAGGAACAGTTTGACTTTTGCCATTTCACACTGTTTTCTCCTATATTGATAGATGTATTTGGGTCTCTAAATCCAACACGGTTTGTGCTAGCTTCTTGGAACTTGACACAATAAAGTAGTTTCATGTTCTATCTCTATGTTTTGTTTCCTCTTGATGTTGCCCTAAGCAGTGACTGGCGAGAAACATAGGTTGAAAGGGCTTGCCAAGCTTCCAAAATTTATGAGTCTCCAGAAATCTCAGCAAATATTTTTTCAGCCAAACTGGATGATACATTCAGGTAATGATCAGTACACTAAGTCCACTTGGTTCCCAAATTTCCTTCATCTATGTTGATGCATTCGCTTCCAGTAATAGTTTGAATTTTTAGGTTTCACTCAGTTTTCTCCTATATTGATAGATGTATTTTTAACTCTAAACCCAACAAGGTTTCTGCTAGCTTCTTGAAACTTGACACAATAAAGTAGTTTCACGTTCTATCTCTATGTTTTGTTACCTCTTGATGTAGCCCTAAGCAGTGACTGGCGAGAAACACTTACATTGCAAGGGGTTGCCAAGCTTTCAAAAATTACGAGTCTCCAGAAATCTCAGCAAATATTTTTTCACCCAAACTGGATGATACCTTCATGTAATGATCAGTACACTGAGCCCACTTAGTTCCCCAAATTTCGTTCTTCTATGTTGAAGCGTTCGTTTGCAGGAACAGTTTGACTTTTGGCGTTTCACACTGATTTCTCCTACATTGATAGATATTTGCAACTCTAAATCCAACATGGTTTGTGCTAGCTTCATGAAACTTGACACAATAAAGTAGTTTCACGTTCTATCTCTATGTCTTTTTTCCTCTTGATGTAGCCCTCAGCAGTGACTGGCGAGAAACACTTAGGTTGAAAGGGGTTGCCAAGTTCCAAAAATTACGAGTCTCAAGAAATCTCAGCAAATATCTTTTCACCCAAACAGGATGATACCTTCAGGTAATGATCAGTACACTAATCCCACTTGGTTCCCCAAATTTCATTCTTGTATGTTGAAGTGTTCATTTCCAGTTACAGGTTGAATTTTTAGGTTTCAATCTGTTTTCTATTATATTGATAGATATATTTTTAACTCTAAATCCAACATGGTTTGTGCTAGCTTCTTGAAACTTGACACAATAAAGTAGTTTCAGGTTCTATCTCTATGTTTTGTTACCTCTTGATGTAGCCCTAAGCAGTGACTGGCGAGAAACACTTTCATTGCAAGGGGTTGCCAAGCTTCCAAAAATTATGAGTCTCCAGGAATCTCAGCAAATATTTTTTCCCTCAAACTGGATGATACCTTCAGGTAATGATCAGTACACTAAGCCCACTTGGTTCCCCATATTTCGTTCTTCTATGTTGAAGTTTTCGTTTCCAGGGACAGTTTGACTTTTGCGTTTCACACTGATTTCTCCTACATTGATAGATGTATTTGCAAATCTTAATCCCACACGGTTTGTGCTATCTTCTTGAAACTTGACACAATAAAGTATTTTCACGTTCTATCTCTATGTTTTGTTTCCTCTTGATGTAGTCCTCAGCAGTGACTGGCGAGAAACACTTTCATTGAAAGGGGTTGCCAAGCTTCCAAAAATTACGAGTCTCCAGAAATCTCAGCAAATATTTTTTCACCCAAACTGGATGATACTTTCAGGTAATGATCAGTACACTAAGCCCACTTGGTTCCCCAAATTTCGTTCTTCTATGTTGAAGCGTTCGTTTCCAGGAACAGTTTGAATTTTTAGGTTTCACTCTGTTTTCTCCAATATTGATAGATGTATTTGGGTCTCTAAATCCAACATGGTTTGTGCTACTTTCTTGAATCTGGACAAAATAAAGTAGTTTCATGTTCTATCTCTATGATTTATTTCCTCTTGATGTTGCCCTAAGCAGTGACTGGCGAGAAGCATAGGTTGAAAGGGGTTGCCAAGCTTCCCAAAATTATGAGGCTCCAGAAATCTCAGCAAACATTTTTTCACCCAAACTGGATGATACGTTCAGGTAATGATCAGTACACTAAGCCCACTTGGTTCCCCAAATTTCGTTCTTCTATGTTGAAGCGTTCGTTTCCAGGAACATTGTGACTTTTGGCGTTTCACACTGATTTCTCCTACTTTTTTTTTTTTTGATGTTCACAACATTACAAAGCTCATGACAAATCATATTTCATAGATTAGAATCAATTGGGTTATGAACTCCCATTTTTACCCCAAATACAGATTGCAGAATCACATCGGTTACACATCACATTTTTACATACAGCCATATTACTCACTGTTATATTCTGCTACCTTTACTATCCTCTAATATCCCTCCTCTCCTTCCCTCCCATCTTCTCTCTCTACCCCATCTATTAAAATTCATTTCCCTCCATGTTTGTTATCCCATTCCCCTCGTAAACTCTTATATATAATTTTGTATAACAATGAGGGTCTCCCTCCATTTCCATGTGATTTCCATTTTTTTTCTCCCTTTCCCTCCCGCCTCATGTCTCTGTTTAATTCTAATGTTTTCTTCCTGCTCAGCCTCACTGTTCTGCTCTGAGTTGCTCTCATTATATCAAAGAAGACATTTGGTATTTGTTTTTTAGGGATTGGCTAGCTTCACTAAGCATAACCTGCTCTAGTGCCATCCATTTCCATGCAAATTCCGTGATTTTCTCATTTTTTAGTGCTGCGTAATACTCCATGGTATATAAATGCCACATTTTTTTTTTACTCATTCATCTATTGAAGGGCATCTGGGTTGATTCCACAGACTAGAAATTGTGAATTGTGCTGCTATTAACATCGATGTGGCAGTATCCCTGTAGTGTGCTCTTTTAAGGTCTTCAGGAAATAGTCCGAGTAGGGCAATAGCTGGGTCAAATGTGGTTCCATTCCCAGCTTTCCCAGGAATCTCCATACTGCTTTCCAAATTGGCCGCATCCGTTTGCAGTCCCACCAGCAGTGTACAAGACTACCCTTTTCCAAGCATCCTCGCCAGCACTTGTTGTTGTTTGACTTCATCATGGCTGCCAATCTAACTGGGGTGAGGTGGTATCTTAGGGTGGTTTTGATTTGCATTTCCTTGACTGCCAGAGATGGTGTGCATTTTTTCATGTACTTGTTGATTGTTTGTATGTCCTCCTCTGTGAAGTGTTTGTTCATGTCCTTGGCCCATTTGTTGATTGGGTTGTTTGTTTTCTTATTGTCTAATTTTTTGAGTTCTTTGAATTCTCTGGATATTAGGGCTCTACCTGAAGTGTGAGGAGTAAAAATTTGTTCCCAGGATGTAGGCTCCATATTTACCGCTCTTATTGTTTCTCTTGCAGAGAAAAAATTTTCAGTTTAAGAAAGTCCCATTTGTTGATTCTTGTTATTAACTCTTGTGCTATCGGTGTCCTATTAAGGAATTTAGAGCCCGTCCCCACAACCTGTATATTGGAGCCAACTTTTTTTCCTACTTTGATAGATGTATTTGGAACTCTAAATCCAACACAGTTTGTGCTAGCTTCTTGAAACTTGAAAAAATAAAGTAGTTTCACGTTCAATATCTATGTTGTGTTTCCTCTTGATGTAGCACTAAGCAGTGACTGTTGAGAAACACTTTCATTGAAAGAGGTTGCCACGCTTCCAAAAATTACGAGTCTCCAGAAATCTCAGCAAATATTTCTTCACCCAAACTGGATGATATTTTCAGGTAATGATCAGTACACTAAGCCCACTGGGTTCCCCAAATTTCTTTGTTGTATGTTGGAGCGTTCGTTTCCAGGAAGAGTTTAAATTTCTGGGTTTCACTCTGTTTTCTCCTATGTGGATAGATGTATTTGGAACTCTAAATCAAGTACGGTTTGTGCTAGTTTCTTGAAACTTGACACAATAAAGTAGTTTGAAGTTCTATCTCTATGTTTTGTTTCCTCTTGATGTAGCCCTAAGCAGTGACTGGCCAGAAACACTTTCATTGAAAGGGGTTGCCAAGTTTCCAAAAATTACGAGTCTCCAGAAATCTCAGGAAATATTTTTCACCCAAATTGGATGATACTTTCAGGTAATGATCAGTACAGTAAGCCCACTTGGTTCCCCAAATTTCGTTATTCTATGTTGAAGCGTTATTTTCCAGGAACAGTTTGACTTTTGCCGTTGTACACTGTTTTCTCCTATATTGATAGAAATATTTAGATCTCTAAATCCATACGGTTTGTGCCAGCTTCTTGAAACTTGACACAATAAAGCAGTTTCACGTTCTATCTCTATGTTTTGTTTCCTCTTGATGTAGCCCTAAGCAGTGACTGGCGAGAAACACTTTCATTGAAAGGGGTTGCCAAGCTTCCAAAAATTACGAGTCTTCAGAAATCTCAGCAAATATTTTTTCACCCAAACTGGATGATACTTTCAGGTAATGATCAGTACACTAAGCCCACTTGGTTCCCCAAATTTCGTTCGTCTATGTTGAAGCGTTCGTTTCCAGAAACAGTTTGACTTTTGCCGTTTCACAGTGTTTTCTCCTATACTGATAGATGTATTTGGATATCTAAATCCAACATGGTTTGTGCTAGCTTTTAGAAACTTGACACAATAAAGTAGATTCACGTTCTATCTCTATGTTTTGTTTCCTCTTGAAGTTGCCATAAGCAATGACTGGCGAGAAACACTTTCATTGAAAGGGGTTGCCAAGCTTCCAAAAATTACGAGTATCCAGAAATCTCAGCAAATATTTTTTCACCAAAACCGGATGATACTTTCAGGTAGTGATCAGTACACTAAGCCCACTTGATTCCCCAAATTTCGTTCTTCTATGTTGAAACGTTCGTTTCCAGTAACAGTTTGAGTTTTTAGGATTCACTCTGTTTTCTCCTATATTGATAGATATATTTGGATCTCTAAATCCAACACAGTTTGTGCTAACTTCTTGTAACTTGACACAATAAAGTAGTTTCAAGGTCTATCTCTATGTTATGTTTCCTCTTGATGTAGCCCTAAGCAGTGACTGGAGAGAAACACTTTCATTGAAAGGGGTTGCCAAGCTTCCAAAAAATACGAGTCTCCAGAAATCTCAGCAAATATTTTTTCACCCAAACTGGATGATACCTTCAGGTAATGATCAGTACACTAAGCCCACTTGGTTCCCCAATATCGTTCTTCCATGTTGAAACGTTCTTCTCCAGTTAGAGTTTGAATTTTGGCGTTCCACACTGTTTTCTCTTATATTGATAGATGTATTTGGAACTCTAAATCCAACAAGGTTTGTGCTAGCTTCTTGAAACTTGACACAATAAAGTACTTACACGTTCTATCTCTATGTTTTGTTTCCTCTTGATGTAGCCTTAAGCAGTGACTGGCGAGAAACACTTTCATTGAAAGGGGTTGCCAAGCTTCCAAAAATTACGTGTCTCCAGAAATCTCAGCAAATATTTTTTCACCCAAACTGGATGATACTTTCAGGTAATGATCAGGACACTAAGCCCACTTGGTTCCCCAAATTTTGTTCTTCTATGTTGAAGCTTTCTTTTCCAGGAACAGTTTGATTTTGCCGTTTCACACTGTTTTCTCCTATATTGATAGATGTATTTGGATCTCTAAATCCAACACGGTTCGTGCTAGCTTCTTGAAACTTGACATAATAAAGTAGTTTCACGTTCTATCTCTATGTTTTGTTTCCTCTTGATGTAGCCCTAAGCAGTGCCTGGCGAAAAAAACACATTTGTTGAAAGGGGTTGCCAAGCTTCCAAAAATTACGAGTCTCCAGAAATCTCAGCAAATATTTTTTCACCCAAACTGGATGATACTTTCAGGTAATAATCAGTACACTAAGCCCACTTGGTTCCCCAAATTTCGTTCTTCTAAGTTTAAGCGTTCGTTTCCAGGAACAGTTTGACTTTAGCCATTTCACACTGTTTTCTCCTGTATTGATAGATGTATTTGGATCTCTAAATCCAACATAGTTTGTGCTAGCTTCTTGAAACTTGACACAATAAAGCAGTTTCACGTTTTATCTCTTTGTTTTGTTTCCTCTTGATGTAGCCTTAAGCAGTGACTGGCGAGAAACACTTTCATTGAAAGGGGTTGCCAGCTTCCATAAATAACGAGTCTCCAGAAATCTCAGCAAATATTTTTTCACCCAAACTGGATGATACTTTCAGGTATGGTCAGTACACTAAGCCCACTTGGTTCCCCAAATTTCGTTCTTCTATGTTGAAACGTTCGTTTCCAGTAACAGTTTGAGTTTTTAGGTTTCACTCTGTTTTCTCCTATGTTGATAGATGTATTTAGAATTCTAAATCCAACATGGTTTGTGCTAGCTTCTTGAAACGTGACACAATAAAGTAGTTTCACATTCTGTCTCTATGTGATGTATCCACTTGATGTAGCCCTTTGCAATGACTGGCGAGAAACACTTTCATTGAAATGGGTTGCCAAGATTTCAAAAATTACGAGTCTCCAAAATTTCAGCGAATATTTTTTCACCCAAACTGGATGATACTTTCAGGTAATGATCAGTACACAAATCCCACTTGGTTTCCCAAATTTCGTTCGTCCATGTTGAAGCATTCGTTTCCAGGAACAGTTTGACTTTTGCCGTTTCACACTGTTTTCTCCTATAATGATAGATGTATTTGGATGTCTAAATCAAACAAGGTTTGTGCTAGCTTCTTGAAACTTGACACAATAAAGTAGTTTCACATTCTACCTCTATGTTTTGTTTCCTCTTCATGTAGCCCTAAGCAGTGACTGGCGAGAAACACTTTCATTGAAAGGGGTTGCCAAGCTTCCAAAAATTACGCGTCTCCAGAAATCTCAGTAAATATTTTTGCACCCAAACTGGATGATACATGCAGGTAATGATCAGTACACTAAACCCACTTGGTTCCCCAAATTTCGTTCTTCTATGTTGAAGTATTCCTTTCCAGGATCAGTTTGACTTTTGCCATTTCACACTGTTTTCTCCTATATTGATAGATGTATTTGGATCTCTAAATCCAACACGGTTTGTGCTAGCTTCTTGAAACTTGACACAATAAAGTAGTTTCACGTTCTATAATATGTTTTGTTTCTCTTGATGTAGCCCTAAGCAGTGACTGGCAAGATACACTTTGGTTGAAATGGGTTGCCAAGCTTCAAAAAATTACGATCTCCAGAAATTTCAGCAAATATTTTTTCACCCAAACTGGATGATACTTTCAGGTAATGATCAATACCCTAAGCACACTTGGTTCCCCAAATCTCGTTCTTCTATGTTGAAGCGACGTTTCCAGTAACAATTTGAATATTTAGGTTTCACTCTGTTTTCTCCTATGCTGATAGATGTATTTGTAACTCTAAATCCAACATGGATTGTGCTAGCTTCTTGAAACTTGACACAATAAAGTAGTTTCACATTCTATATCTATGTTTTGTTTCCTCTTGATGAAGCCCTAAGCAGTGACTGGCGAGAAACACTTGGGTTGAAAGGGTTCCCTAGCTTCCAAAATCACGAGTCTCCAGAAATCTCAGCAAATATTTTTTCACCCAAACTGGATGATACCTTCAGGTCATGATCAGTACACTAAGCCCACTGGGTTTCCCAAATTTCGTTCTTCTGTGTTCAAGTGTTCGTTTCCAGTAACAGTTTGAATTTTGGCGTTTCACACTGTTTTCTCCTATATTGATAGATGTATTTGGAACTCTAAATCCAACAAGGTTTGTGATAGCTTCTTGAAACTTGACAATATAAAGAGGTTTCAAGTTCTATCTCTATGTTTTGTTTCCTCTTGATATAGCCCTAACAAGTGACTGGCGAGAAACACTTTGGTTTAAAGGGGTTGCCAAGCTTCTAAAAATTAGGTGTCTCCAGAAATCACAGCATATACTTTTTCACAGAAACGGGATGATACTTTCAGGTAATGATCAGTACACTAAGCCCACTTGGTTCCCCAAATTCTGTTCTTCTATGTTGAAGCGTTCTTTTCCAGTAACAGTTTGAAATTTTAGGTTTCATTCTGTTTTCTCCTATATTGATAGATGTATTTGGAACTCTAAATTCAACAAGGTTTGTGCTAGGTTCTTGAATCTTGACACAATAAAGTAGTTTCACGTTCTATCTCTATGTTTTGTTTCCTCTTGATGTAGCCCTAAGCAGAGACTGGCGAGAAACACTTTGGTTGAAAGGGGTTGCCAAGCTTTCTAAAATTACGAGTCTCCAGAAATCTCAGCAAATACTTTTTCACACAAACTGGATGATACTTTCAGGTAATGATCAGTACACTAAGCCCACTTGGTTCCCCAAATTCTGTTCTTCTATGATGAAGCGTTCTTTTCCAGGAACAGTTTAACTTTTGCCGTTTCACACTGTTTTCTCCTATATTGATAGATGTATTTGGAACTCTAAATCCAACACGGTTTGTGCTGGCTTCTTTAAACTTGACACAATAAAGTAGTTTCACGTTCTATCTCTATGTTTTGTTTCCTCTGGATGTAGCCCTAAGCAGTGACTTGCGAGAAACACTTTCATTGAAAGGGATTGCCAAGCTTACAAACATTACGAGTCTCCAGAAATCTCAGCAAATATTTTTTCACCCAAACTGGATGATACCTTCAGGTAATGATCAGTACACTACGCTCACTTGATTCCCCAAATTTTGTTCTTCTATGTTGAAGCGTTCGTTTCCATTAAGAGTTTGAATTTTTACGTTTCACACTGTTTTCTCCTATATTGATAGATGTATTTGGAATTCTGAATCCAACAAGGTTTGTTCTAGCTTCTTGAAACTTGACACAATAAAGTAGTTTCAAGTTCTATCTCTATGTTATTTTTCCTCTTGATGTAGCAATAAGCAGTGACTGGCGAGAAATACTTTCATTGAAAGGGGCTGCCAAGCTTCGAAAAATTACGAGTCTCCACAAATCACAGCAAATATCTTTTCACCCAAACTTGATGATACTTTCAGGTATTGATCAGTACCCTAAGCCCACTTGGTTCCCCAAATTTCGTTCTCCTATGTTGAAGCGTTCGTTTACAGGAACAGTTTGATTTTTTAGGTTTCACTCAGATTTCTCCTATATTGATAGATGTATTTGGAACTCTAAATCCAACACGGTTTGTGCTAGCTTCTTGAATCTTGACGCAATAAAGTATTTTCACGTTCTAACTATATGTTTTGTTTCCTCTTGATGTAGCCCTAAGCAGTGACTGACGAGATACACTTTCATTGAAAGGGTTTGCCAAGCTTCCAAAAATTACGAATCTCCAGAAATCTCAGCAAATATTTTTTCACCCAAAATGGATGATACTTTCAGGTAATGATCAGTACACTAAGCCCACTTGGTTCCCCAAATTTCGTTCTTGTATGTTGAAGCGTTCGTTTCCATGAACAGTTTGACTTTTGCCGTTTCACATTGTTTTCTCCTATATTGATAGATGTATTTGGATCTCTAAATACAACATGGTTTGTGCTAGCTCCTTGAAACTTGACACAATAAAGAAGTTTCATGTTCTATCTCTATGTTTTGTTTCCTCTTGATGTTGCCCTATGCAGTTGCTGGCGAGAAACACTTTCATTGAAAGGGGTTGCCAAGCTTGCAAACATTACGAGTCTCCAGAAATCTCAGCAAATATTTTTTCACAAAAACAGGATGATACCTTCAGGTAATGATCAGTACACTGAGCTCACTTAGTTCCCCAAATTTTGACCTTCTATGTTGAAGCATTCGTTTCCAGGAACAGATTGAATTTAGGTTTCACTCTGTTTTCTCTTATATTGATAGATGTATTTGGAACTCTAAATCCAACACGGTTTGTGCTAGCTTCTTGAATCTTGACACAATAAAGTATTTTCACGTTCTAACTCTATGTCTTGTTTCCTCTTGATGTAGCCCTAAGCAGTGACTGTCGAGAAACACTTTCATATAAAGGGGCTGCCGAGCTTCCAAAAATTACGCGTTTCCAGTAATCTCAGCAAATATTTTTTCACCCAAACTGGATGACACTTTCAAGTATTGATCAGTACACTAAGTCCACTTGGTTCTCTACATTTCATTCTTCTATGTTGAAGCGTTCTTTTGCAGGAACAGTTTGACTTTTGCCGTCTCACACTGTTTCTCCTATATTGATATATGTATTTGGATGTCTAAATCCAACACGGTTTACGCTAGCTTCTTGAAACTTGACACAACAATGTAGTTCCACGTTCTATCTCTATGTTTTGTTTCCTCTGGATGTAGCCCTAAGCAGTGACTGGCAAGAAACTTTTTCATTAAAAGCGGTTGCCAAGCTTCCAAACATTACGATTCTCCAGAAATATCAGCAAATATTTTTTCACCCAAAATGGATGATACTTTCAGGTAATGATCAGTACACTACGCCCACTTGGTTCCACAAATTTCGTTCTTCTATGTTGAAGCGTACGTTTCCAGTAACAGTTTGAATTTTGGCGTTTCACACTGTCTTCTCCTATATTGATAGATGTATTTGGAACTCTAAATCCAACAAGGTTTGTGCTAGCTTCTTGAATCTTGACACAATAAAGTAGTTTCACGATCTATCTCTATGTTTTGTTTCCTCTGGATGTAGCCCTAAGCAGTGACTGGCGAGAAACACTTTCATTGAAAGGGGTTGCCAAGCTTCCAAAAATTACGAGTCTCCAGAAATCTCAGCAAATATTTTTTCACCCAAACTGGATGATACTTTCAGGTAATGATCAGTACACTAAGCCCACTTGGTTCCCCAAATTTCGTTCTTGTATGTTGAAGCGTTCGTTTCCAGTAACGGTTTGAATTTTTAGGTTTCACTCTGTTTTCTCCTATATTGATAGATGTATTTGGAACTCTAAATCCAACACGGTTTGTATTAGCTTCATGAAACTTGACACAATAAAGTAGTTTCAAGTTCTATCTCTATGTTTTGTTTCCTCTTGATGTAGCCCTAAGCAGTGACTGGCGAGAAACCCTTTCATTGAAAGGGCTGCCAAGCTTCCAAAAATTACGAGTCTCCAGAAATCTCAGCAAATATTTTTTTACCCAATCTAGATGATACTTTCAGGTAATGATCAGTACACTAAGCCCATTTGGTTCCCCAAATTCTGTTCTTCTATGTTCAGGCGTTCTTTTCCAAGAACAGTTTGACTTTTGCCGTTTCACACTGTTTTCTCCTATATTGATAGATGTATTTGGAACTCTAAATCCAACACGGTTTGTGCTAGATTCTTGAAACTTGACACAATAAAGTAGTTTCACGTTCTATCTCTATGTTTTGTTTCCTCTGGATGTAGCCCTAAGCAGTGACTGGCAAGAAACTTTTTCATTGAAAGGGGTTACCAAGCTTCCAAACATTATGAGTCTCCAGAAATCCCAGCAAATATTTTTTCACCCAAACTGGATGATACTTTCAGATAATGATAAGTACACTAAGCCCCCTTGGTTCCCCAAATTTCGTTCTTCTATGTTGAAGCGTTTATTTCCAGTAACATTGTGAAATTTGGCGTTTCACACTCTTTTCTCCTATATTGATACATGTATTTGGAACTCTAAATGCAACACGGTTTGTGCTATCTTCTTGAAACTTGACACAATAAAATAGTTTCATGTTCTCTCTCTATGTTTTCTTTCCTCTTGATGTAGCACTAAGCAGTGACTGGTGAGAAACACTTTCAATGAAAGGGGTTGCTAAGCTTCCCAAAATTACTAGTCTCCAGAAATCACAGCAAATATTTTTTCACCCAAACTGGATGATACTTTCAGGTAATGATTAGTACACTAAGCCCACTTGGTTCCCCAAATTTCGTTCTTCTATTTTGAAGCGTTCGTTTCCAGTAACAGTTTGAATTTTTAGGTTTCACTCTATTTTCTCCTACATTGATAGATGTATTTGGAACTCTAAATCCAACAGGGTTTGTGCTACCTTCTTGAAACTTGACACAATAAATTAGTTTCAAGTTCTAACTCTGTATTTTGTTTCTTCTTGCTGTAGCCCTAAGCAGTGACTGGCGAGAAACACTTTCATTGAAAGGGGTTGCCAAGATTCCAAAAATTACGTCTCCAGAAATCTCAGCAACTATTTTTTCACCCAAACTGGATCATACTTTCAGGTAATGATCAGTACACTAAGCCCACTTGGTTCCCCAAATTTCATTACTCTGTGTTGAAGCGTTCGTTTACAGTAACAGTTTGAATTTTGGCGTTTCACACTGTTTTCTCCTATATTTATAGATGTACTTGGAACTCTAAATCCAACACGGTTTGTGCTAGCTTCTTGAAACTTGACACAATAAAGTAGTTTCACGTTCTGTCTCTATGTTTAAATTCTTATTGATGTAGGCCTAAGCAGTGACTGGCAAGAAACACTTACATTGAGAGGGGTTGCGAAGCTTCCAAAAATTACGAGTCTCCAAAAATCTCAGCAAATATTTTTTCATCCAAACTGGATAATACTTTCAGATAATGATCAGTACACTAAGCCCACTTGGTTCCCCAAATTTCATTCTTCTATGTTGAAGCGTTCGTTTCCAGTAACAGTTTGATTTTGGAGTTTCACACTGTTTTCTCCTACTTTCATAGATGTATTTGGAACTCTAAATCCAACACGGCTTGTGCTAGCTTCTTGAAACTTGACACAATAAAGTAGTTTCACGTTCTATCTCTATTTTTTTTTCCTCTTGATGAAGCCCTAAGCAGTGACTGGTGAGTAACACATTCATTGAAAGGGGTTGCAAAGCTTCCAAAATTACGAGTCTCCAGAAATCTTAGCAACTATTTTTTCACACAAACGGAATGATACTTTCAGGTAATGATCAGTACACTAAGCCCACTTGGTTCCCCAAATTTCGTTCTTCTATGTTGAAGCGTTCATTTCCAGTAACAGTGCGAAATTTGGCGTTTCACACTGTTTTCTCCTATATTTATAGATGTTTTTGGAACTCTAAATCCAACACGGTTTGTACTAGCTTCTTGAAACTTGAAACAATAAAGCAGTTTCATGTTCTATCTCTATGTTTAATATCTTATTGATGTAGGCCTAAGCAGTGACTGGCAAGAAACACTTACATTGAAAGGGGTTGCCAAGCTTCAAAAAATTTACGAGTCTCCAGAAATCTAAGCAAATATTTTTTCATCCAAACTGGATAATACTTTCAGATAATGATAAGTACACTAAGCCCACTTGGTTCCCCAAATTTCGTTCTTCTATGTTGAGGCATTCATTTCCAGTATCAGTTTGAATTTTTAGGATTCACTCTATTTTCTCCTAGATTTATAGATGTATTTGGAATGCTAAATCCAACACGGTTTTTGCTAGCTTCTTGAAACTTGACACAATAAATTAGTTTCAAGTTCTATATCTGTATTTTGTTTCTTCTTGATGTAGCCCTAAGCAGTGACTGGCGAGAAACACTTACATTGAAAGGGGTAGGAAAGCTTCCAAAAATTACGAGTCTCCAGAAATCTCAGAAAACATTTTTTCACCCAAACTGCATGATACTTTCAGGTAATGACGAGTACACTAAGCGCACTTGGTTCCCCAAATTTCGTTCTTCTATGTTGAAGCATTCGTTTCCAGTAACAGTTTGAATTTTTAGGTTTCACTCTATTTTCTCCTACATTGATAGATGTATTTGGAACTCTAAATCCAACAAGGTTTGTGCTAGCTTCTTGAAACTTGACACAATGAATTAGTTTCAAGTTCTATCTCTGTATTTTGTTTCTTCTTGATGTAGCCCTAAGCAGTGACTGGCGAGAAACACTTACATTGAAAGGGGTTGCCAAGCTTCCAAAAATTACGCGTCTCCAGAAATCTAAGCAACTATTTTTTCACCCAAACTGGATGATACTTTCAGGTAATGATCACTACACTAAGCCCACTTGGTTCCCCAAATTTCGTTCATCTATGTTCAAGTGTTCGTTTCCTGTAACAGTTTGAATTTTGGCGTTTCACACTGTTTTTTCCTACATTGATGGATGTAATTGGAACTCTAAATCCAACAAGTTTTGTGCTAGCTTCTTGAAACTTGACACAATAAATTAGTTTCAAGTTCTATCTCTGTATTTTGTTTCCTCTTGATATAGCCCTAAGCAGTGACTGGCGAGAAACACTTTCATTCAAAGGGGTTGCCAAGCTTCCAAAAATTACGAGTCTCCAGAAATCTCAGCAACTATATTTTCACCCAAACTGGATGATACTTTCAGGTAATGATCAGTACAGTAAGCCCACTTGGTTCCCCAAATTTCGTTCTTCTAAGTTGAAGCGTTCGTTTCCAGGACCAGTTTGACTTTTACCGTTTCACACTGTTTTCTCCTATACTGATAGATGTATTTGGATCTCTAAATCCAACACGGTTTGTGCTAGCTTCTTGAAGCTTGACACAATAAAGTAGTTTTGCGTTCTATCTCTATGTTTTGTTTCCTCTTGATGTAGCCCTAAGCAGTGACTGGGGAGAAACACTTAGGTTGAAAGGGGTTGCCAAGCTTCCAGAAATTAGGAGTCTCCAGAAATCTCAGCAAATATTTTTTCACCCAAACTGGATGATACTTTCAGGTAATAATCAGTACACTAAGCCCACTTGGTTCCCCAAATTTCGTTATTCTAAGGTGAAGCGTTCGTTTCCAGGAACAGTTTGACTTTTTCCATTTCACACTGTTTTCTCCTTTATTGATAGATGTATTTGGATCTCTAAATCCAACATGGTTTGTGCTAGCTTCTTGAAACTTGACACAAGAAAGTAGTTTCACTTTCTAACTCTATGTTTTGTTTCCTCTTGATGTAGCCCTAAACAGTGACTGGCCAGAAACACTTTCATTGAAAGGGGTTGCCAAGCTTCCAAAAATTACGAGTCTCCAGTAATCTCAGCAAATATTTTTTCACCCAAACTGGATGATACTTTCAGGTAATGATCAGTACACTAAGCCCACTTGGTTCCACAATTTTTTTTCTTCTATGTTGAAGCGTTCGTTTCCAGTAACAGTTTGAATTTTTACGTTTCACTCCGTTAACTTCTATGTTGATAGATGTATTTAAAACTCTAAATCCAACACGGTTTGTGCTAGCTTCTTGAAACTTGACACACTAAAGTCGTTTTACGTTCTATCTCTATGTTATGTTTCCTCTTGATGTAGCCCTAAGCAGTGACTGGCGAGAAACACTTTCATTGAAAGGGGTTGCCAAGCTTCCAAAAATTACGAGTCTCCAGAAATGGCACCTAATATTTTTTCAGCCAAACTGGGTGATACTTTCAGGTAATGATTAGTACACTAAGCCCACTTGGTTCCCCAAATTTCGTTCTTCTATGTTGAAGCGTTCGTTTCCAGTAAAAGTTTGAATTTTGGTGTTTCACACTGTTTTCTCCTATATTGATAGATGTATTTGGAACTCTAAATCCAACACGGTTTGTGCTAGCTTCTTGAAACTTGACACAATAAAGTCGTTTTACGTTCTATCTCTATGTTATGTTTCCTCTTGATGTAGCCCTAAGCAGTGACTGGCGAGAAACACTTTCATTGTAAGGGGTTGCCAAGCTTCCAAATATTATGAGTCTCCAGAAATCTCAGCTAATATTTTTTCACCCAAACTGGATGATACCTTCAGGTAATGATCAGTACACTAAAACCACTTGGTTCCCCAAATTTCGACTTCTATGTTGACTCGTTCTTTTCCAGGAACAGTTTGACTTTTACCGTTTCACATTGATTTCTCCTACATTGATAGACGTAATTGCAACTCTAAATCCAACACGGTTTTTGCTAGCTTCTTGAAACTTGACACAATAAAGTAGTTTCATGTTCTATCTCTATGTTTTGTTTCCTCTTGATGTAGCCCTAAGCAGTGACTGGCGAGAAACACTTTCATTGAAAGGGGTTGCCAAGCTTCCAAAATTTACGAGTCTCCAGAAATCTCAGCAAATATTTTTTCACCCAAACTGGATGATACCTTCAGGTAATGATCAGTACACTAAGCTCAGTTGGTTCCCCAGATTTCATTCTTCCATGTTGAAGCGTTCATTTCCAGTAACAGTATGAATTTTTAGGTTTCACTCTGTTTTCTCCTATATTGATACATGTATTTGGAACTCTAAATCCAACAAGGTTTGTGCTAGCTTCTTGAAACTTGACACAGTAAAGTAGTTTCACGTTCTATCTCTATGTTTTGTTTCCTCTTGATGTAGCCCTAAGCAGTGACTGGCGAGAAACACATGGGATGAAAGTGGTTGCCAAACTTCCAAAAATTACGAGTCTCCAGAAATCTCAGCAAATAGTTTTTCAGCCAAACTGGATGATATTTTCAGGTAAAGATCAGTACACTAAGCCCACTTGGTTCCCCAAATTTCGTTCTTCTATGTTGAAGCGTACGTTTCCAGTAACAGTTTGAATTTTGGCGTTTCACACTGTTTTCTCCTATATTGATAGATGTATTTGGAACTCTAAATCCAACAAAGTTTGTGCTAGCTTCTTGAAACTTGACACAATAAAGTCGTTTCACGTTCTATCTCTATGTTATGTTTCCTATTGATGGTTGCCAAGCTTCCAAAAATTATGAGTCTCCAGAAATCTCAGCAAATATTTTTTCACCCAAACTGGATGATACTTTCAGGTAATGATCAGTACACTAAGCCCACTTGGTTCCCCAAATTTCGTTCTTCTATGTTGAAGCGTTCGTTTCCAGTAACAGTTTTAATTTTAAGGTTTCACTCTGTTTTCTCCTATATTGATAGATGTATTTGGTACTATAAATCCAACACGGTTTGTGCTAGCTTCTTGAAACTTGACACAATAAAGTACTTTCACGTTCTATCTATATGTTTTATTTCCTCTTGATGTAGCCCTAAGCAGTGACTGGCAAGAAACACTTTCATTGAAAGGGGTTGCCAAGATTCCAAAAATTACGTCTCCAGAAATCTCAGCAACTATTTTTTCACCCAAACTGGATCATACTTTCAGGTAATGATCAGTACACTAAGCCCACTTGGTTACCCAAATTTCATTACTCTGTGTTGAAGCGTTCGTTTACAGTAACAGTTTGAATTTTGGCGTTTCACACTGTTTTCTCCTATATTTATAGATGTACTTGGAACTCTAAATCCAACACGGTTTGTGCTAGCTTCTTGAAACTTGACACAATAAAGTAGTTTCACGTTCTATCTCTATGTTTAAATTCTTATTGATGTAGGCCTAAGCAGTGACTGGCAAGAAACACTTACATTGAAAGGGGTTGCGAAGCTTCCAAAAATTACGAGTCTCCAAAAATCTCAGCAAATATTTTTTCATCCAAACTGGATAATACTTTCAGATAATGATCAGTACACTAAGCCCACTTGGTTCCCCAAATTTCATTCCTCTATGTTGAAGCGTTCGTTTCCAGTAACAGTTTGATTTTGGAGTTTCACACTGTTTTCTCCTACTTTCATAGATGTATTTGGAACTCTAAATCCAACACGGCTTGTGCTAGCTTCTTGAAACTTGACACAATAAAGTAGTTTCACGTTCTATCTCTAATTTTTTTTCCTCTTGATGAAGCCCTAAGCAGTGACTGGTGAGTAACACATTCATTGAAAGGGGTTGCAAAGCTTCCCAAAATTACGAGTCTCCAGAAATCTTAGCAACTATTTTTTCACACAAACGGAATGATACTTTCAGGTAATGATCAGTACACTAAGCCCACTTGGTTCCCCAAATTTCGTTCTTCTATGTTGAAGCGTTCATTTCCAGTAACAGTGCGAAATTTGGCGTTTCACACTGTTTTCTCCTATATTTATAGATGTTTCTGGAACTCTAAATCCAACACGGTTTGTACTAGCTTCTTGAAACTTGAAACAATAAAGCAGTTTCATGTTCTATCTCTATGTTTAATATCTTATTGATGTAGGCCTAAGCAGTGACTGGCAAGAAACACTTACATTGAAAGGGGTTGCCAAGCTTCAAAAAATTACGAGTCTCCAGAAATCTAAGCAAATATTTTTTCATCCAAACTGGATAATACTTTCAGATAATGATAAGTACACTAAGCCCACTTGGTTCCCCAAATTTCGTTCTTCTATGTTGAGGCATTCATTTCCAGTATCAGTTTGAATTTTTAGGATTCACTCTATTTTCTCCTAGATTTATAGATGTATTTGGAATGCTAAATCCAACACGGTTTTTGCTAGCTTCTTGAAACTTGACACAATAAATTAGTTTCAAGTTCTATATCTGTATTTTGTTTCTTCTTGATGTAGCCCTAAGCAGTGACTGGCGAGAAACACTTACATTGAAAGGGGTAGGAAAGCTTCCAAAAATTACGAGTCTCCAGAAATCTCAGAAAATATTTTTTCACCCAAACTGCATGATACTTTCAGGTAATGACCAGTACACTAACCGCACTTGGTTCCCCAAATTTCGTTCTTCTATGTTGAAGCATTCGTTTCCAGTAACAGTTTGAATTTTTAGGTTTCACTCTATTTTCTCCTACATTGATAGATGTATTTGGAACTCTAAATCCAACAAGGTTTGTGATAGCTTCTTGAAACTTGACACAATGAATTAGTTTCAAGTTCTATCTCTGTATTTTGTTTCTTCTTGATGTAGCCCTAAGCAGTGACTGGCGAGAAACACTTTCATTGAAAGGGGTTGCCAAGCTTCCAAAAATTACGCGTCTCCAGAAATCTAAGCAACTATTTTTTCACCCAAACTGGATGATACTTTCAGGTAATGATCACTACACTAAGCCCACTTGGTTCCCCAAATTTCGTTCTTCTACGTTCAAGTGTTCGTTTCCTGTAACAGTTTGACATTTGGCGTTTCACACTGTTTTTTCCTACATTGATGGATGTAATTGGAACTCTAAATCCAACAAGTTTTGTGCTAGCTTCTTGAAACTTGACACAATAAATTAGTTTCAAGTTCTATCTCTGTATTTTGTTTCCTCTTGATATAGCCCTAAGCAGTGACTGGCGAGAAACACTTTCATTCAAAGGGGTTGCCAAGCTTCCAAAAATTACGAGTCTCCAGAAATCTCAGCAAATATTTTTTTACCCAAACTGGATGATACTTTCAGGTAATGATCAGTACAGTAAGCCCACTTGGTTCCCCAAATTTCGTTCTTCTAAGTTGAAGCGTTCGTTTCCAAGACCAGTTTGACTTTTATCGTTTCACACTGTTTTCTCCTATACTGATAGATGTATTTGGATCTCTAAATCCAACACGGTTTGTGCTAGCTTCTTGAAGCTTGACACAATAAAGTAGTTTTGCGTTCTATCTCTATGTTTTGTTTCCTCTTGATGTAGCCCTAAGCAGTAACTGGGGAGAAACACTTAGGTTGAAAGGGGTTGCCAAGCTTCCAAAAATTAGGAGTCTCCAGAAATCTCAGCAAATATTTTTTCACCCAAACTGGATGATACTTTCAGGTAATAATCAGTACACTAAGCCCACTTGGTTCCCCAAATTTCGTTATTCTAAGGTGAAGCGTTCGTTTCCAGGAACAGTTTGACTTTTGCCATTTCACACTGTTTTCTCCTTTATTGATAGATGTATTTGGATCTCTAAATCCAACATGGTTTGTGCTAGCTTCTTGAAACTTGACACAATAAAGTAGTTTCACTTTCTATCTCTATGTTTTGTTTCCTCTTGATGTAGCCCTAAACAGTGACTGGCCAGAAACACTTTCATTGAAAGGGGTTGCCAAGCTTCCAAAAATTACGAGTCTCCAGTAATCTCAGCAAATATTTTTTCACCCAAACTGGATGATACTTTCAGGTAATGATCAGTACACTAAGCCCACTTGGTTCCACAAATTTTTTTCTTCTATGTTGAAGCGTTCGTTTCCAGTAACAGTTTGAATTTTTACGTTTCACTCCGTTAACTTCTATGTTGATAGATGTATTTAAAACTCTAAATCCAACACGGTTTGTGCTAGCTTCTTGAAACTTGACACAGTAAAGTCGTTTTACGTTCTATCTCTATGTTATGTTTCCTCTTGATGTAGCCCTAAGCAGTGACTGGCGAGAAACACTTTCATTGAAAGGGGTTGCCAAGCTTCCAAAAATTACGAGTCTCCAGAAATGGCACCTAATATTTTTTCAGCCAAACTGGGTGATACTTTCAGGTAATGATTAGTACACTAAGCCCACTTGGTTCCCCAAATTTCGTTCTTCTATGTTGAAGCGTTCGTTTCCAGTAAAAGTTTGAATTTTGGTGTTTCACACTGTTTTCTCCTATATTGATAGATGTATTTGGAACTCTAAATCCAACACGGTTTGGGCTAGCTTCTTGAAACTTGACACAATAAAGTCGTTTTACGTTCTATCTCTATGTTATGTTTCCTCTTGATGTAGCCCTAAGCAGTGACTGGCGAGAAACACTTTCATTGTAAGGGGTTGCCAAGCTTCCAAATATTACGAGTCTCCAGAAATCTCAGCTAATATTTTTTCACCCAAACTGGATGATACCTTCAGGTAATGATCAGTACACTAAAACCACTTGGTTCCCCAAATTTCGACTTCTATGTTGACTCGTTCTTTTCCAGGAACAGTTTGACTTTTGCCGTTTCACATTGATTTCTCCTACATTGATAGACGTAATTGCAACTCTAAATCCAACACGGTTTTTGCTAGCTTCTTGAAACTTGACACAATAAAGTAGTTTCATATTCTATCTCTATGTTTTGTTTCCTCTTGATGTAGCCCTAAGCAGTGACTGGCGAGAAACACTTTCATTGAAAGGGGTTGCCAAGCTTCCAAAATTTACGAGTCTCCAGAAATCTCAGCAAATATTTTTTCACCCAAACTGGATGATACCTTCAGGTAATGATCAGTACACTAAGCTCAGTTGGTTCCCCAGATTTCATTCTTCCATGTTGAAGCGTTCATTTCCAGTAACAGTATGAATTTTTAGGTTTCACTCTGTTTTCTCCTATATTGATACATGTATTTGGAACTCTAAATCCAACAAGGTTTGTGCTAGCTTCTTGAAACTTGACACAGTAAAGTAGTTTCACGTTCTATCTCTATGTTTTGTTTCCTCTTGATGTAGCCCTAAGCAGTGACTGGCGAGAAACACATGGGATGAAAGTGGTTGCCAAACTTCCAAAAATTACGAGTCTCCAGAAATCTCAGCAAATAGTTTTTCAGCCAAACTGGATGATATTTTCAGGTAAAGATCAGTACACTAAGCCCACTTGGTTCCCCAAATTTCGTTCTTCTATGTTGAAGCGTACGTTTCCAGTAACAGTTTGAATTTTGGCGTTTCACACTGTTTTCTCCTATATTGATAGATGTATTTGGAACTCTAAATCCAACAAAGTTTGTGCTAGCTTCTTGAAACTTGACACAATAAAGTCGTTTCACGTTCTATCTCTATGTTATGTTTCCTATTGATGTAGCCCTAAGCAGTGACTGGCGAGAAACACTTTCATTGAAAGGGGTTGCCAAGCTTCCAAAAATTACGAGTCTCCAGAAATCTCAGCAAATATTTTTTCACCCAAACTGGATGATACTTTCAGGTAATGATCAGTACACTAAGCCCACTTGGTTCCCCAAATTTCGTTCTTCTATGTTGAAGCGTTCGTTTCCAGTAACAGTTTTAATTTTAAGGTTTCACTCTGTTTTCTCCTATATTGATAGATGTATTTGGTACTCTAAATCCAACAGGGCTTGTGCTAGTTTCTTGAAACTTGACACAATAAAGTACTTTCACGTTCTATCTATATGTTTTATTTCCTCTTGATGTAGCCCTTAGCAGTGACTGGAGAGAAGCACTTTCATTGAAAGGGGTTGCCATGCTTCCAAAAATTATGAGTCTCCAGAAATCTCAGCAAATATTTTTTCACTCAAACTGAATGATACTTTCAGGTAATGATCAGTACACTAATCCCACTGGGTTCTCCATATTTTGTTCTTCTATGTTGAAGCGTTCGTTTCCAGTAACAGTTTGAATTTTTAGGTTTTACCCTGTTTTCTCCTATATTGATTGATGTATTTGGAACTCTAAATCCAACATGGTTTGTGCTAGCTTCTTGAAACTTGACACAATAAAGTCGTTTTACGTTCTATCACTATGTTATGTTTCCTCTTGATGTAGCCCTAAGCAGTGACTGGCGAGAAACACTTTCATTGTAAGGGGTTGCCAAGCTTCCAAAAATTACGAGTCTCCAGAAATCTCAGCAAATATTTTTTCACCCAAACTGGATGATACTTTAAGGTAATGATCAGTACACTAAGCCCACTTGGTTCCCCGAATTTCGTTCTTCTATGTTGAAGCGTTCGTTTCCACTAACAGTTTGAATTTTGGTGTATCACACTGTTTTCTCCTATATTGATAGATGTATTTGGAACTCTAAATCCAACATGGTTTGTGCTGGCTTCTTGAAACTTGACACAATAAAGTTGTTTCACGTTCTATCCCTATGTTATGTTTCCTCTTGATGTAGCCCTTAGCAGTGACAGGAGAGAAACACTTTCATTGAAAGGGGTTGCCATGCATCCAAAAATTATGAGTCTCCAGAAATCTCAGCAAATATTTTTTCACCCAAACTGGATGATACTTTCAGGTAATGATCAGTACACTAAGCCCACTTGGTTCCCCAAATTTCATTCTTCTATGTTGAAGTGTTCTTTTCCAGTAAAGTTTGAATTTTTAAGTCTCATTCTGTTTTCTTCTATGTTGATAGATTTATTTTGAACTCTAAATCCAACATGGTTTGTGCTAGCTTCTTGAAACTTGACACAATAAAGTAGTTTACCATTCTATCTCCATGTTTTGTTACCTCTTGATGTAGCCCAAAGCAGTGACTGGCGAGAAACACTTTCATTGCAAGGGGTTGACAAGCTTCCAAAACTTAAGAGTCTCCAGAAATATCAGCAAATATTTTTTCACCCAAACTGTATGACACCTTCAGGTAATGATCAGTACACTATGCCCTTTGGTTCCCCAAATTTCATTCTTCTATGTTGAAGCATTCTTTTCAAGTAAAAGTTTGAATTTTTAGGTCTCACTCTGTTTTCTTCTATGTTGATAGATGTATTTTGAACTCTAAATCCAACATGGTTTGTGCTAGCTTCATGAAACTTGACACAATAAAGTAGGTTACAATTCTATATCCATGTTTTGTTACCTTTTGATGTAGCCCAAAACAGTGACTGGCGGGAAACACTTTCATTGCAAAGAGTTGCCAACTTCCAAAAATTACGAGTCTCCAGCAATCTCAGCAAATATTTTTTCACCCAAACCGGATGATACCTTCAGGTTAGTTTCTTGAAACGTGACACAATAAAGTAGTTTCCCATTCTATCTCTATGTTTTGTTTCCTCTTGATGTAGCCCTAAGCAGTGACTGGCGAGAAACACTTTCATTGAAAGGGGTTGCCAAGCTTCCAAAAATTACGCGTCTCCAGAAATCTCAGCAAATATTTTTTCACCCAAACTGGAAGACAGTTTCAGGTAATGATCAGTACCTCAATCCCAAGTAGCTCACCAAATTTCGTTCTTCTAGGTTAAACAGTTCGTTTGCAGTAACAGTTTTAATTTTTAGGTTTCACTCTGTTTTCTCCTAATGGATACATGTATTTGGAACTCTAAATCAACCACAGTTTCTGAGAGCTCTTTGAAATTTGACACAATAAATAGTTCCAAGTTCTATCTCTATGGTTTGTATCTTATTGATGTATCCCTAAGCAGAGACTGGTGGAAATCCCTTTCATGGAAAAATGTTGCCAAGATTCCAAAAAACCAAGAGTTTCTGAAATCTCAGGACACATATTTTCACCCAATCTTGATGACACTTTCAGGTAATGATCAGTACCCAAATCTCACTTGGCTCACCATATTTCGTTCTTCTAGGTTAAACAATTGGTTTGCAGTAACTGTTTTTATTTATAGGTTTCACTCTGTTTTCTCCTATATGGATACATGTATTTGGAACTCTAAATCAAACACTGTTTGTGCTAGCTCTTTAAAATTTGACACAATAAATAGTTCCAAGGTCTATCTCTATGGTTTGTTTCATATTGATATAACCCTAAGCAGAGTCTGGTGAAAATTACTTTCATGGAAAAGGGTTGCCAAGCTTCCAAAAAACCACGAGTTTTCTGAAATATAAGCACACATTTTTTCATCCAGTCTTGATGACACTTTCAGGTAATGATCAGTACCCCAATCCCACTTGGCTCACCAAATTTCTTTCTTCTAGGTTAAACCGTTCGTTGGCAGTAACAGTTTTAATTTTTAGGTTTCACTCTATTTTCTCCTATATGGATACATGTATTTGGAACTCTAAATCAAACACGGTTTGTCCTAGCTCTTTGAAACTTGACACAATAAAGTAGTTCCAAGTTCTATCTCAATGCTTTGTTTCGTATTGATGTACCCTTAAGCAGAGACTGGCGCAAATCCCTTTAATGGAAAGGGGTTGCCAAGATTCCAAAAAACCACGAGTTTCCTGAATTCTCAGCACACACTATTTCAGCCAATCTTGATGACAGTTTCAGGTAATGACCAGTACCCCAATCCCACTTGGCACACCAAATTAGGTTCTTCTAGGTTAAACCGTTGGTTTGCAGCAACTGTTTTAATTTTTAGGTTTCACTCCGTTTTCTCCTATATGGATACATGTATTTGGAACTCTAAATCAAACACAGTTTGTGCTAGCTCTTTGAAACTTGACAAAATAAAGTAGTTCCAAGTTCTATCTCTATCGTTTGTTTCCTACTGATGTAGCCCTATGCAGAGACTGGCACAAATCACTTTAATGGAAAGGGGTTGCCAAGCTTCCAAAAACCACGAGATTCCTGAAATCTCAGCACATAATTTTTTAACCCAATCTTGATGAAACGTTCAGGTAATGATGAGTACACCAATCCCACTTGGCTCACCAATTTTCGTTCTTCTATGTTAAACCGTTCGTTGGCAGTAACAGTATTAATTTTTAGGTTTCACTCTGTTTTCTCCTATATAGATACATGTATTTGGAACTCTAAATCAAACACGGTTTGTGCTGGCTCTTTGAAACTTGACACAATAAAGTAGTTCCAAGTTCAATCTCTATGGTGTGTTTCCTATTGATGTAGCCCTAAGCAGAGACTGGCACAAATCACTTTCATGGAAAAGGGTTGCCAAGCTTCCAAAAAACCACGAGATTCCAGAAATCTCAGCACATATTTTTTTTCACCCAAACTTGATGAAACTTTCAGGTAATTATCAGTACACCAATCCCACAAGGCTCACCAATTTTCGTTCTTCTAGGTTAAACCGTTTCTTGGCAGTAACAGTTTTAATTTTTAGGTATCACTCTGTTTTCTCCTATATGGATACATGTATTTAGAACTCTAAATCAAACACGGTTTGTGCTAGCTCTTTGAAACTTGACACAATAAAGTAGTTCCAAGTTCTATCTCTATGGTTTGTTTCCTATTGATGTAGCCCTAAGCAGAGACTGGCGCAAATCCCTTTGATGGAAAGGGATTGCCAAGCTTCCAAAAAACCACGAGATTCCTGAAATCTTAGCACACATTTTTTCACCCAATCTTGATGACACTTTCAGGTAATGATCAGTACCCCATTCCCACATGGCTCACAAAATTTAGTTCTTCTAGGTTAATCCGTTCGTTGGCAGTAACAGTTTACATTTTTAGTTTTCACTCTGTTTTCTCCTATATGGATACAGGTATTTGGAACTCTAAATCTAACACGGTTTGTGCTAGCGCTTTGAAACTTGACACAATAAAGTAGTTCCAAGTTCTGTCTCTATGGTTTTTTCCTATTGATGTAGCCCTAAGCAGAGACTGGCACAAATCACTTTCATGGAAAGGGGTTGCCAAGTTTCCAAAATACTACGAGTTTCCTGAAATCTCAGCACACATTTTTTCACCCAATCTTGATGACACTTTCAGGTAATGATCAGTACCCCAATCCCACTTGGCTCACCAAATTTCGTTCTTCTAGGTTAAACAGTTCGTATGCAGTAAGAGTTTAACTTTTTAGGTTTCACTCTGTTTTCTCCTATATGGATACATGTATTAGAACTCTAAATCAAACACGGTTTGTGCTAGCTCTTTGAAAGTTGACACAATAAAGTATTTCCAAGTTCTATCCCAATGGTTTGTTTTGTATTGATGTAGCCCTAAGCAGAGACTGGCGAAAATCCCTTTCATGGAAAGGGGTTGCCAAGATTCCAAAAAACCACGTGTTTCCTGAAATCTCAGCACACATTTTTTCACCCAATCTTGATGACACTTTCAGGTAATGATCAGTACCCCAATCCCACTTGGCTCACCAAATTTTGTTCTTCTAGGTTAAACCGTTGGTTTGCAGTAACTGTTTTTATTTTTAGGTTTCACTCCTGTTTTCTCCTATATGGATACATGTATTTGGAACTCTAAATCAAACTCGGGTTGTGCTAGCTCTTTGAAATGAGACAAAATAAAGTAGTTCCATGTTCTATCTCTATGGTATGTTTCGTATTGATATAGGCCTAAGCAGAGACTGGTGAATATCACTTTCATGGAAAGGGATTGCCAAGTTTCCAAAAAACCATGAGTTTTCTGAAATATAAGCACACATTTTTTCATCCAGTTTTGATGACACTTTCAGGTAATGATCAGTACCCCAATCCCACTTGGCTCACCAAATTTCGTTCTTCTAGGTTGAACCGTTCGTTGGCAGTAACAGTTTTAATTTTTAGGTTTCACTCTGTTTTCTTTTATATGGATACATATATTTGGAACTCTAAATCAAACACGGATTGTGCTAGCTCTTTGGAACTTCACACAATAAAGTAGTTCCAATTTCTATCTCTATGGTTTGTTTCCTATTGATGTAACATTGTGCAGAGACTGGCGCAAATCATTTTCATGGAAAGGGGTTGCCAAGCTTCCAAAAAAACTAGGATTTTCCTGAAATATCAGCACACATTTTTTCAACCAATCTTGATGACACATTCAGGTAATGATCAGTATCCCAATCCCACTTGGCTCACCATGTTTCGTTCTTCTAGTTTAAACCATTCGTTTGCAGTATCAGTTTTAATTCTAGTTTTCACTCTGTTTTCTTCTAAATGGATATATGTAGTTGGAACTCTAAATCAAACACGGTTTGTGCTAGCTCTTTGAAACTTGACACAATAAAGTAGTTCCAAGTTCTGTCTCTATGGTTTTTTTCCAATTGATGTAGACCTAAGCAGAGACTGGCGAAAATCACTTTCATGGAAAATGTTTGCCAAGCTTCCAAAAACCACGAGTTTCCTGAAATCTCAGCACACATTTTTTCTTCCAATCTTGATGACAATTTCAGGTAATGATCAGTACCCCAATCCCACTTGGCTCACCAAATTTCGTTCTTCAAAGTTAAACCTTTTGTTTGCAGTAACAGTTTTAATTTTTAGGTTTCACTCTGTGTTCTCCTATATGGATACATGGATTTAGAACTCTAAATGAAACACGGTTTGTGCTAGCTCTTTTAAACTTGACACAATAATGTAGTTCCAAGTTCTATCTCTATGGTTTGTTTCCTAGCGATGTAGCCCTAAGCAGAGACTGGTGCTAATCCCTTTCATGGAAAGTGTTTGCCAAGATTCCAAAAAACCACGTGTTTCCTGAAATCTCAGCACACATTTTTCAGCCAATCTTGATGACACTTTCAGGTAATGATCAGTACCCCAATTTCACTTGGCTCACCATATTTCGTTCTTCTAGGTTAAACCGTTGGTTTGCAGTAACAGATTTAATTTTTAGGTTTCACTCTGTTTTCTCCAATATGGATACATGGAGTTAGAACTCTAAATCAAACACGGTTTGTGCTAGCTCTTTTAAACTTTACACAATAATGTAGTTCCAAGTTCTATCTCTATGGATTGTTTCATATTGATGTAGCCCTAAGCAGAGACTAGGGCAAATCACTTTCAATGAAAGGGGTTGCCAAGCTTCCAAAAACCGCGAGGTTTCTGAAATCTCAGCACACATTTTTTCATCCAATCTTGATGACGGTTTCAGGTAATGATCAGTACACCAATCCCACTTGGCTCACCAAATTAGGTTCTTCTAGGTTAAACCGTTGGTTTGCAGTAACTGTTTTTATTTTTAGGTTTCACTCTGTTTTCTCCAATATGGATACATGTATTTGGAACTCTAATTCAAACACGGTTTGTGCTAGCTCTTTAAAATTTGACACAATAAAGTAGTTCCAAGTTCTATCTCTATGGTTTGTTTCATATTGATATAGCCCTAAGCAGAGTCTGGTGAAAATTACTTTCATGGAAAAGGGTTGCCAAGCTTCCAAAAAACCACGAGTTTTCTGAAATATAAGCACACATTTTTTCCTCCAGTCTTGATGACACTTTCAGGTAATGATCAGTACACCAATCCCACTTGGCTCACCAAATTTCGTTCTTCTAGGTTAAACCGTTCGTTGGCAGTAACAGTTTTAATTTGCAGGTTTCACTCTATTTTCTCCTATATGGATACATGTATTTGGAACTCTATATCAAACACGTTTTGTGCTAGCTCTTTGAAACTTGACACAATAAAGTAGTTCCAAGTTCTGTCTCTATGTTTTTTTTCCAATTGATGTAGACCTAAGCAGAGACTGGCGAAAATCACTTTCATGGAAAAGGGTTGCCAAGCTTCCAAAAACCACGAGTTTCCTGAAATCTCAGCACACATTTTTTCTTCCAATCTTCATGACACTTTGAGGTAATGATCAGTACCCCAATCCCACTTGGCTCACCAAATTTCGTTCTTCTACAGTAAACAGTTCGTTGGCAGTAACAGTTTTAATTTTTAGTTTTCACTCTGTTTTCTCCTATATGTATACATGTAGTTGGAACTCTAAATCAAACACGGTTTGTGCTAGCTCTGTGAAACTTAACACAATAAAGTAGTTCCAAATTCTATCTTTATGGTTTGTTTCCTATTTATGTAGCTCTAAGCAGAGACTGGCGCAAATCATTTTCATGGAAATGGGTTGCCAGGCTTCCAAAATCTACGAGTTTCCTGAAAACTCAGCACACATTTTTTCACCCAACCTTGATGACACTTTCAGGTAATGATCAGTACCCCAATCCCACTTGGCTCACCAAATTTTGTTCTTCTAGGTTAAACCTTTCATTTGCACTAACAGTTTTAATTTTTAGGTTTCACTCTGTTTTCTCCTATATGGATACATGTAGTTGGAACTCTAAATCAAACGCGGTTTGTGCTAGCTCTTTGAAACTTGACACAATAAAGTAGTTCCAAGTTCTATCTCTATGGTTTGTTTCCTATTGATGTAGCCCTATGCAGAGACTGGCACAAATCCCTTTCATGGAAAGGGGTTGCCAAGATTCCAAAAAACCACAAGTTTCCTGATATCACAGCACACATTTTTTCACCCAATCTTGATGACACTTTCAGGTAATGATCAGTACCCCAATCCCACTTGGCTCACCAAATTTCGTTCTTCAAGGTTACACCGTTGGGTGGCAGTAACAGTTTTAATTTTTAGGTTTCATTCTGTTTTCTCCTATATGGATACATGTAGTTGGAACTCTAAATCAAATATGGTTTGTGCTAGCTCTTTGAAACTTGACACAATATTGTAGTTCCAAGTTCTATCTCTATGGTTTGTTTCCTATTGATGTAGCCCTAAGCAGAGACTGGTGCAAATCACTTTCATGTAAAGGGGTTGCCAACCTTCCAAAAAACTACGAGTTTCCTGAAATCTCAGCACACATTTTTTAACCTAATTTTGATGACACTTTCAGGTAATGATCAGTACGACAATCCCACTTGACTCACCAATTTTCGTTCTTCTATGTTAAACCGTTCATTGGTAAAAACAGTTTTAATTTTTAGGTTTCACTCTGTTTTCTCCTATATGAATACATGTAGTTGGAACTCTAAATGAAACACGGTTTGTGCTAGCTCTTTGAAACTTGACAAAATAAAGTAGTTCCAAGTTCTATCTCTATGGTTTGTTTCCTATTGATGTAGCCCTAAGCAGAGACTGATGCAAATCACTTTCATGTAAAGGGGTTGCCAAGCTTCCAAAAAACTACGAGTTTCCTGAAATCTCAGCACACATTTTTTCACCCAAACTTGATGACACTTTCAGGTAATGGTCTGTACCCCAATCCCACCTGGCTCACAAAATTTCGTTCTTCTAGGTTAAACCTTTCATTTGCACTAACAGTTTTAATTTTTAGGTTTCAGTCTGTTTTCTCCTATATGGATAAATGTATTTGGAACTCTAAATCAAACACGGTTTGTGCTAGCTCTTTGAAACTTGACACAATAAAATAGTTCCAAGTTCTTTCTCTATGGTTTGTTTCCTATTGATGTAGCCCTAAGCACAGACTCTCGCAAATCACTTTCATTGAAAGGGGTTGCCAAGCTTCCAAAAAACTACAAGTTTCTTGAAATCTCAGCACACATTTTTTCACCTAATTTTGATGACACTTTCAGGTAATGATCAGTACCCCAATCCCACTTGGCTCACCAAATATCATTGTTCTAGGTTAAACCGTTCGTTGGTAATAACAGTTTTAATTTTTAGGTTTCACTCTGTTTTCTCCGATATGGATATATGTATTTGGAACTCTAAATCAAACAGGCTTTGTGCTAGCTCTTTGAAACTTGACACAGTAAAGTAGTTCCAAGTTCAATCTCTATGGTTTGTTTCCTATTGATGTAGCCCTAAGCAGAGACTGGCCCAAATCACTTTCATGGAAAGTGGTTGCCAAGCATCCAAAAAACTACGAGTTTCCTAAAATCTCAGCACACATTTTTTCACCCAAACTTGATGACACTTTCAGGTAATGATCAGTACCCCAATCCCACCTGGCTCAAAAATTTAGTTCTTCTAGGTTAAACCTTTCATTTGAACTAACAGTTTTAATTTTTAGGTTTCACTCTGTTTTCTCCTATATGGATACATGTAGTTGTAACTCTAAATCAAACACGGTTTGTGCTGGCTCTTTGAAACTTGACACAATAAAGTAGTTCCAAGTTCAATCTCTATGGTGTGTTTCCTATTGATGTAGCCCTAAGCAGAGACTGGCGCAAATCACTTTCATGGAAACTGGTTGCCAATATTCTGAAAAACAACGAGTTTCCTAAAATATCAGCACACATTTTTCACCCAATCTTGATGACACTTTCAGGTAATGATCAGTACGCCAATCCTACTTGGCTCGCCATATTTCGTTCTTCAAGGGTAAACAAATCATTGGCAGTAACAGTTTTAATTTTTAGGTATCACTCTGTTTTCTCCTATATGGATAGATGTAGTTGGAACTCTAAATCAAACATGGTTTGTGCTAGCTCTGTGAAACTTGACACAATAAAGTAGTTTCAAGTTCTACCTCTATGGTTTGTTTCCTATTGATGTAGCCCTAAGCAGAGACTGGCTCAAATCACTTTCATGGAAAGGGGTTGCTAAGCTTCCAAAAAACTACGAGTTTCCTGAAATATCAGCACACATTTTTTCACCCAATCTTGATGACCCTTTCATGTAGTGATCAGTACCCCAATCCCACTTAGCTGACCAAATTTCGTTCTTCTACGTTAAACCTTTCATTTGAACTAACTGTTTTAATTTTTAGGTTTCACTCTGTTTTCTCCTATATGGATACATGTAGTTGGAACTCTAAATCAAACACGGTTTGTGCTAGCTCCTTGAAACTTTACACAATAACGTAGTTCCAATTCTCTCTCTATGGTTTGTTTCCTATTGATGTAGCCCTAAGGAGAGACTGGCGCAAATCACTTTCATGGAAAGGGGTTGCCAAGCTTTCAAAAAATTACGAGTTTCCTGAAATCACAGCACACATTTTTTGACCCAATCTTGATTACACTTTCAGGTAATGATCAGTACCCCAATCCCACTTGTCTCACCAAATTTCGTTCTCAAGGTTAAACAGTTCGTTGGCAGTAACAGATTTAATTTTTAGGGTTCACTCTTTTTTCTCCTATGTGGATACATGTAGTTGGAACTCTAAATCAAACACAATTTGGGCTAGCTCTGTGTAACCTGACACAATAAAATAGTTCCAAGTTCTATCTCTATGGTTTGTTTCCTATTGATGAAGCCCAAAGCAGACACTGGTGCAAATCACTTTCATGGAAAGTGGTTGCCAAGATTCCAAAAAACTACGAGTTTCCTGAAATCTCAGCACACATTTTTTCACCCAATCTTGATGACACTTTCAGGTAATGATCAGTACCCCAATCCCACTTGGCTCACCAAATTTCGTTCTTCAAGGTTAAACCGTTCGTTGCCAGTAACAGTTTTAATTTTTAGGTTTCACTCTGTTTTCTCCTATATGGATACTTGTAGTTGGAACTCTAAATCAAACAGGGTTTGTGCTAGCTCTTTGAAACTTGACACAGTAAAGTAGTTCCAAGTTCTATATCTATGGTTTGTTTCCTATTGATGTAGCCCTGAACAGAGACTGGCGCAGATCACTTTCATGGAAAGTGGTTGCCAAGCTTCCAAAAAACTACGACTTTCCTAAAATCTCAGCACACATTTTTTCACCCAATCTTGATGACACTTTCAGGTAATGATCAGTACCCGAATCCCACTTGGCTCACTTAATATCGTTCTTCAAGTTTAAACCGTTCATTTGCAGTAACACTTTTAATTTTTAGGTTTCACTCTGTTTTCTCCTATATGGATACATGTAGTTGGAAAACTAAATCAAACACCGTTTGTCCTATCTCTTTGAAACTTGACACAATAAAGTAGTTCCAAATTTTATCTCTATTGTTTGTTTCCTAATGTTGTAGCCCTAAGCAGAGACTGGCGCATTCACTTTAATGGAAAAGGTTTGCCAAGCTTCCAAAAAACTACCAGTTTCCTGAAATCTCAGCACACATTTTTTCACCCAATCTTGATGACACTTTCAGGTAATGATCAGTATCCCAATCTCACTTGGCTGACCAAATTTCGTTCTTCTAGGTTAACCCTTTCATTTGCACTAACAGTTTTAATTTTTAGGTTTCACTCGGTTTTCTACTATATGGATACATGTAGTTGGAACTCTAAATCAAACACGGTTTGTGCTAGCTCTTTGAAACTTGACACAATAAAGTAGTTCCAAGTTCTCTCTCTATGGTTTGTTTCCTATTGATGTAGCCCTAAGCAGAGACTGGTGCAAATCGCTTTCATGGAAAGGGGTTGCTGAGCTTCCAAAAAACTACGAGTTTCCTGAAATATCAGCACACATTATTTCACCAAATCTTGATGACACTTTCAGGTAATGATCAGTATGCCAATCCCATTTGGCTCACCAAATTTCATTCTTCTAGGGTAAACAGTTCATTGACAGTAACGGATTTAATTTTTAGGTTTCACTCTGTTTTCTCCTATATGAATACATGTAGTTGGAACTCTAAATCAAACACGGTTTGGGCTAGCTCGTTGAAACTTGACACAATAAAGTAGTTCGAAGTTCTGTCTCTATGGTTTGTTTTCAATTGATGTAGCCTTAAGCAGAGACTGGTGCAAATCACTTTCATTAAAAGGGGTTGCCAAGCTTCCAAAAAACTACGAGTTTCCTGAAATCTCAGCACACATTTTTTCACCCAAACTTGATGACACTTTCAGGTAATGGTCTGTACCCCAATCCCACTTGGCTCACCAAATTTCGTTTTTCTAGGTTAAAGCTTTCATTTGCACTAACATTTTTAATTTTTAGGTTTCACTCTGTTTTCTCCTATATGGATACATGTAGTTGGAACTCTAAATAAAACACGGTTTGTGCTAGCTCTGTGAAACTTGACAAAATAAAGTGGTTCCAAGTTCTCTCTCTATGGTTTGTTTCCTATTGATGTAGCCCTAAGCAGAGACTGGCGCGAATCACTTTCATGGAAAGGGGTTGCCAAGATTCCAAAAAAACACGAGTTTCCTGAAATCTCAGCACACATTATTTCACCCAATCTTGATGACACTTTCAGGTAATGATCAGTACCCCAATCCCACTTGGCTCACAAAATTTCGTTCTTCTAGGTTTTGCGTTTCATTTGCACTAACAGTTTAAATTTTTAGGTTTCGCTCTGTTTTCTCCTATATGGATACATGTAGTCGAACTCTAAAGCAAACACGGTTTGTGCTAGCTCTTTGAAAGTTGACACAATAAAGTAGTTCCATTTCCATTTCTATGGTTTGTTTCCTACTGATGTAGCCCTAAGCAGAGACTGGCACAAATCACTTTCATGGAAAGGGTTGCCAAGCGTTCAAAAAACTACGAATTTCCTGAAATCTCAGCACACATTTTTTTACCCAATCTTGATTACACTTTTAGGTAAAGATCAGTACCCCAATCAAACTTGGTTCACCAAATTTCATTCTTCTATGTGAAACTGTTCGGTGGCAGTAACAGATTAAATTTTTTGGTTTCACTTTGTTTTCTCCTATTTGGATACTTGAAGTTGTAACTCTAAAGCAAACACGGTTTGTGCTAGCTCTTTGAAACTTGACACAATAAAGTAGTTCCAAGTTCTATCTCTATGGTTTGTTTCCTATTGATGTAGACCTAAGCAGAGACTGGCGCAAATCACTTTCATGGAAAGGGGTTGCCAAGCATGCAAAATACTTCGAGTTTCCTGAAATCTCAGAACACATTTTTTTACCCAATCTTGATGACACTTTCAGGTAGTGATCAGTACCCCAATCCCACTTGGCTCACCAAATTTCGTTCTTCTAGGTTAAAGTGTTCGTTGGCAGAAACAGTTTTAATTTTTAGGTTTCACTCTGTTTTCCCCTATATGGATACATGGAGTTGGAACTCTAAATCAAACACGGTTTGTGCTACCTCTTTGAAACTTGACACAATAAAGTAGTTCCAAGTTCTAAGTCTATGGTTATTTCCTATTGATGTAGCCCTAAGTAGAGACTGGCACAAATCACTTTCATTGAAAGGGGTTGCCAAGCATCCAAAAAACTTGGAGTTTCATGAAATCTCAGCACATATTTTTTAACCCAATCTTGATGACACTATCAGGTAATGAAGAGTACCCCAATCCCACTTGGCTCACAAAATTTCATTCTTCTGGGTTAAACCGTTCATTGGCAGTAACAGTTTTAATTTTTAGGTTTCACTCTGTTTTCTCCTATATGGATACAAGTATTTCGAACTCTAAATCAAACACAGTTTGCGCTAGCTCTTTGAAACTTGACACAATAATATTGCTCCAAGTCCTCTCTCTATGTTTTGTTTCCTATTGAAATACCCTTAAGCAGAGACTGGCGCAAAGCACTTTCATGGAAAGTGGTTGCCAAGCTTCCAAAAAACTAGGAGTTTCCTGAAATCTCAGCACACATTTTTTCACCCAATCTTGATGACAGTTTCAGATAAAGATCAGTAGCCAATCCACCTTGGTTCACCAAATTTCATTCTTCTAGGTTAAACTGTTCGGTGGCAGTAACAGTTTAAATTTTTTGGTTTCACTCTGTTTTCTCCTATGTGGATACATGAAGTTGGAACTCTAAAGCAAACACGGTTTGTGTTAGCTCTTTGAAACTTGACACAATAAAGTAGTTCCAAGTTCTATCTCTATGGTTTGTTTCCTATTGATGTACCCTTAAGCAGAGACTTTCGCAAAGCACTTTCATGGAAAGTTGTTGCCAAGCTTCCAAAAAACTAGGAGTTTCCTGAAATCTCAGCACACATTTTTTCACCCAATCTTGATGACACCTTCAGGTAATGATCAGTACCCCAATACCACCTGGCTCACCAAATTTCGTTCTTCTAGTTTAAACCCTAAGTTTGAGTAACAGTTTTAATTTTTAGGTTTCACTCTGTTTTCCCCTATATGGATACATGTAGTTGGAACACTAAATAGAACACGGTTTGTGCTAGCTCTTTGAATCTTGACAGAATAAAGTAGTTCCAAGTTCTATCTCTATGGTTTTTTTCCTATTGATGTAGCCCTAAGCAGAGACTGGCCCAAATCACTTTCATGGAAAGGGGTTGCCATGCATCCAAAAAACTACGAGTTTCCTGAAATCTCAGCACACATTTTTTCACCCACTCTTGATGACACTTTCAGGTAATGATCAGTATCCCAATCCCACTTGGCTCACCAAAATTCACTCTTCTATGATAAACTGTTCGCTGGCAGTAACAGTTTAAATTTTTAGGTTTCACTCCGTTTTCTCCTATATGGCTACAATTAGTTGGAACTCTAAATCAAACACGGTTTGTGCTAGCTATTTGAAACTTGACACAATAATATAGTTCCAAGTTCTATCTCTATGGTTTGTTTCCTATTCATGGCACCCTAAGCAGAGACTGGCGCAAATCACTTTCATGGAAAGGGGTTGCCAAGCATCCAAGCAACTAGGAGTTTCCTCAAATCTCAGCACACATTTTTTCACCCAATCTTGATGACACTTTCAGGTAATGATCAGTAACCCAATTCCACTTGGCTCACCAAAGTTCAATCTTCTAGGTTAAACTGTTCGGTGGCAGTAACAGGTTTAATTTTTTAGTTTCATTCTGTTTTCTATTATGTGGAAACATGTACTTCGAACTCTAAAGCAAACACGGTTTGGGCTAGCTCTTTGTAACTTGACACAATAAAGTAGTTCCAAGATCTATCTCGATGGTTTGTTTCCTATTTATGTAGCCCTAAGCAGAGACTGGCGCAAATCACTTTCATGAAAAGGGGTTCCCAAGCTCAGAAAAAAACTACGAGTTTCCTGAAATCTCAGCAAATATTTTTTTACCCAATCTTGATGACACTTTCAGGTAATGATCAGTATCCCAATCTCACTTGGCTCACCAAATTTCATTTTTCTAGGTTAAACCGTTCGTTTGAAGTAACAGTTTTAATTTTTAGTTTTCACTCTCTTTTCTCCTTTATGGATACATGTATTTGGAACTCTAAATCAAACACGGTTTGTGCTAGCTCTTTAAAACTTGACACAAAAAAGCAGTTCCAATTTCTATCTATATTGTTTGTTTCCTATCAATGTAGCCCTAAGGAGACTGGCGCAAATCACTTTAATGGAAAGGTGTTGCCAAGCTTCCAAAAAACTACAAGTTTCCTGAAATCTCAGAACACATTTTTTCACCCAATCTTGATGACACATGCAGGTAATGATCAGTAACCCAAACCCACTTGGCTCACCAAATTTCGTTCTTCTAGGTTAAACCGTTCGTTGGCAGTAACTGTTTTAATTTTTAGGTTTCACTCTGTTTTGTCCTATATGGATACATGTAGTTGGAACTCTAATTCAAACACGGATTTTGCTAGCTCTTTGAAACCTGACACAATAAAGTAGTTCCAAATTCTATCTCTGCGGTTTGTTTCCTATTGATGTAGCCCTAAGCAAAGACTGGCAAAAGTCACTTTCATTGAAAGGGGTTGCCAAGCTTCCAAAAAAACTACGAGTTTCCTGAAACCTCAGCACACATTTTTTTAACCCAATCTTGATGAAACTTGCAGGTAATGATCAGTACACCAATCCCACTTGGCTCACCGAATTTCGTTCTTCTAGGTTAAACCGTTCGTTGGCAGTAAGTGTTTTAATTTTTAGGTTTCACTCTGTTTTGTCCTATATGGATACATGTATTTGGAACTCTAAATCAAACACTGTTTGTGCTAGCTCTTTAAACCTGGACACAATAAAGTACTTCCAAGTTCTATCTATATGATTTGTTTCCTATTTAAGTAGCCCTAAGCAGACTGGCGCAAATCACTTTCATGGAAAGGGGTTGCCAAGCTTCCAAAATACTGCGAGTTTCCTGAAATCTCAGCACAAATTTTTTCACCCAATCTTGATGACACTTTCAGGTAATGATCTGTACCCCAATCCCACTTGGCTCACCAAATTTCGTTCTTCTAGGTTAAACAGTTCATTTGCAGTAACAGTTTTAATTTTTAGGTTTCACTCTCTTTTCTCCTTTATGGATACATGTAGTTGGAACTCTAAATCAAACACGGATTGTGCTAGCTCTTTGAAACGTGACACAATAAAGTAGTTCCAAATTCTATCTAAATGGTTTGTTTCCTATTGATGTAGCCCTAAGCAGAGACTGGCGCAAATCACTTTCATTGAAAGGGGTTGGCAAGCTTCCAAAAAAACTATGAGTTTCCTGAAAACTCAGCAAACATTTTTTCAACCAATCTTGATGTCACATTCAGGTAATGATCAGTATCCCTATCTCACTTAGCTCACCAAATTTCGTTCTTCTAGGTTAAACCGTTCGTTTGCAGGAATAGTTTGAATTTTTAGGTTTCACTCTGTTTTCTCCTATATTGATAGATGTATTTGAACTCTAAATCCAACACAGTTTGTGCTAGCTTCTTGAAACTTGACACAATAAAGTAGTTTCTGTACTATCTCTATGTTTTGTTTCCTCTTGATGTAGGCCTAAGCAGTGACTGGCGTGAAAAACTTTCATTGAAAGGGTTTGCCAAGATTCCAAAAAAACACGAGTTTCCTGAAATCTCAGCACACATTATTTCACCCAATCTTGATGACACTTTCAGGTAATGATCAGTACCCCAATCCCACTTGGCTCACAAAATTTCGTTCTTCTAGGTTTTGCGTTTCATTTGCACTAACAGTTTAAATTTTTAGGTTTCGCTCTGTTTTCTCCTATATGGATACATGTAGTTGGAACTCTAAAGCAAACACGGTTTGTGCTAGCTCTTTGAAAGTTGACACAATAAAGTAGTTCCATTTCCATTTCTATGGTTTGTTTCCTACTGATGTAGCCCTAAGCAGAGACTGGCACAAATCACTTTCATGGAAAGGGTTGCCAAGCGTTCAAAAAACTACGAATTTCCTGAAATCTCAGCACACATTTTTTTACCCAATCTTGATTACACTTTTAGGTAAAGATCAGTACCCCAATCAAACTTGGTTCACCAAATTTCATTCTTCTATGAGAAACTGTTCGGTGGCAGTAACAGATTAAATTTTTTGGTTTCACTTTGTTTTCTCCTATTTGGATACTTGAAGTTGTAACTCTAAAGCAAACACGGTTTGTGCTAGCTCTTTGAAACTTGACACAATAAAGTAGTTCCAAGTTCTATCTCTATGGTTTGTTTCCTATTGATGTAGACCTAAGCAGAGACTGGCGCAAATCACTTTCATGGAAAGGGGTTGCCAAGCATGCAAAATACTTCGAGTTTCCTGAAATCTCAGAACACATTTTTTTACCCAATCTTGATGACACTTTCAGGTAGTGATCAGTACCCCAATCCCACTTGGCTCACCAAATTTCGTTCTTCTAGGTTAAAGTGTTCGTTGGCAGAAACAGTTTTAATTTTTAGGTTTCACTCTGTTTTCCCCTATATGGATACATGGAGTTGGAACTCTAAATCAAACACGGTTTGTGCTACCTCTTTGAAACTTGACACAATAAAGTAGTTCCAAGTTCTAAGTCTATGGTTATTTCCTATTGATGTAGCCCTAAGTAGAGACTGGCACAAATCACTTTCATTGAAAGGGGTTGCCAAGCATCCAAAAAACTTGGAGTTTCATGAAATCTCAGCACATATTTTTTAACCCAATCTTGATGACACTATCAGGTAATGAAGAGTACCCCAATCCCACTTGGCTCACAAAATTTCATTCTTCTGGGTTAAACCGTTCATTGGCAGTAACAGTTTTAATTTTTAGGTTTCACTCTGTTTTCTCCTATATGGATACAAGTATTTCGAACTCTAAATCAAACACAGTTTGCGCTAGCTCTTTGAAACTTGACACAATAATATTGCTCCAAGTCCTCTCTCTATGTTTTGTTTCCTATTGAAATACCCTTAAGCAGAGACTGGCGCAAAGCACTTTCATGGAAAGTGGTTGCCAAGCTTCCAAAAAACTAGGAGTTTCCTGAAATCTCAGCACACATTTTTTCACCCAATCTTGATGACAGTTTCAGATAAAGATCAGTAGCCAATCCACCTTGGTTCACCAAATTTCATTCTTCTAGGTTAAACTGTTCGGTGGCAGTAACAGTTTAAATTTTTTGGTTTCACTCTGTTTTCTCCTATGTGGATACATGAAGTTGGAACTCTAAAGCAAACACGGTTTGTGTTAGCTCTTTGAAACTTGACACAATAAAGTAGTTCCAAGTTCTATCTCTATGGTTTGTTTCCTATTGATGTACCCTTAAGCAGAGACTTTCGCAAAGCACTTTCATGGAAAGTTGTTGCCAAGCTTCCAAAAAACTAGGAGTTTCCTGAAATCTCAGCACACATTTTTTCACCCAATCTTGATGACACCTTCAGGTAATGATCAGTACCCCAATACCACCTGGCTCACCAAATTTCGTTCTTCTAGTTTAAACCCTAAGTTTGAGTAACAGTTTTAATTTTTAGGTTTCACTCTGTTTTCCCCTATATGGATACATGTAGTTGGAACACTAAATAGAACACGGTTTGTGCTAGCTCTTTGAATCTTGACAGAATAAAGTAGTTCCAAGTTCTATCTCTATGGTTTTTTTCCTATTGATGTAGCCCTAAGCAGAGACTGGCCCAAATCACTTTCATGGAAAGGGGTTGCCATGCATCCAAAAAACTACGAGTTTCCTGAAATCTCAGCACACATTTTTTCACCCACTCTTGATGACACTTTCAGGTAATGATCAGTATCCCAATCCCACTTGGCTCACCAAAATTCACTCTTCTATGATAAACTGTTTGCTGGCAGTAACAGTTTAAATTTTTAGGTTTCACTCCGTTTTCTCCTATATGGCTACAATTAGTTGGAACTCTAAATCAAACACGGTTTGTGCTAGCTATTTGAAACTTGACACAATAATATAGTTCCAAGTTCTATCTCTATGGTTTGTTTCCTATTCATGGCGCCCTAAGCAGAGACTGGCGCAAATCACTTTCATGGAAAGGGGTTGCCAAGCATCCAAGCAACTAGGAGTTTCCTCAAATCTCAGCACACATTTTTTCACCCAATCTTGATGACACTTTCAGGTAATGATCAGTAACCCAATTCCACATGGCTCACCAAAGTTCAATCTTCTAGGTTAAACTGTTCGGTGGCAGTAACAGTTTTAATTTTTTAGTTTCATTCTGTTTTCTATTATGTGGAAACATGTACTTCGAACTCTAAAGCAAACACGGTTTGGGCTAGCTCTTTGTAACTTGACACAATAAAGTAGTTCCAAGATCTATCTCGATGGTTTGTTTCCTATTTATGTAGCCCTAAGCAGAGACTGGCGCAAATCACTTTCATGAAAAGGGGTTCCCAAGCTCAGAAAAAAACTACGAGTTTCCTGAAATCTCAGCAAATATTTTTTTACCCAATCTTGATGACACTTTCAGGTAATGATCAGTATCCCAATCTCACTTGGCTCACCAAATTTCATTTTTCTAGGTTAAACCGTTCGTTTGAAGTAACAGTTTTAATTTTTAGTTTTCACTCTCTTTTCTCCTTTATGGATACATGTATTTGGAACTCTAAATCAAACACGGTTTGTGCTAGCTCTTTAAAACTTGACACAAAAAAGCAGTTCCAATTTCTATCTATATTGTTTGTTTCCTATCAATGTAGCCCTAAGGAGACTGGCGCAAATCACTTTAATGGAAAGGTGTTGCCAAGCTTCCAAAAAACTACAAGTTTCCTGAAATCTCAGAACACATTTTTTCACCCAATCTTGATGACACATGCAGGTAATGATCAGTAACCCAAACCCACTTGGCTCACCAAATTTCGTTCTTCTAGGTTAAACCGTTCGTTGGCAGTAACTGTTTTAATTTTTAGGTTTCACTCTGTTTTGTCCTATATGGATACATGTAGTTGGAACTCTAATTCAAACACGGATTTTGCTAGCTCTTTGAAACCTGACACAATAAAGTAGTTCCAAATTCTATCTCTGCGGTTTGTTTCCTATTGATGTAGCCCTAAGCAAAGACTGGCAAAAGTCACTTTCATTGAAAGGGGTTGCCAAGCTTCCAAAAAAACTACGAGTTTCCTGAAACCTCAGCACACATTTTTTTAACCCAATCTTGATGAAACTTGCAGGTAATGATCAGTACACCAATCCCACTTGGCTCACCGAATTTCGTTCTTCTAGGTTAAACCGTTCGTTGGCAGTAACTGTTTTAATTTTTAGGTTTCACTCTGTTTTGTCCTATATGGATACATGTATTTGGAACTCTAAATCAAACACTGTTTGTGCTAGCTCTTTAAACCTTGACACAATAAAGTACTTCCAAGTTCTATCTATATGATTTGTTTCCTATTTAAGTAGCCCTAAGCAGACTGGCGCAAATCACTTTCATGGAAAGGGGTTGCCAAGCTTCCAAAATACTGCGAGTTTCCTGAAATCTCAGCACAAATTTTTTCACCCAATCTTGATGACACTTTCAGGTAATGATCTGTACCCCAATCCCACTTGGCTCACCAAATTTCGTTCTTCTAGGTTAAACAGTTCATTTGCAGTAACAGTTTTAATTTTTAGGTTTCACTCTCTTTTCTCCTTTATGGATACATGTAGTTGGAACTCTAAATCAAACACGGATTGTGCTAGCTCTTTGAAACGTGACACAATAAAGTAGTTCCAAATTCTATCTAAATGGTTTGTTTCCTATTGATGTAGCCCTAAGCAGAGACTGGCGCAAATCACTTTCATTGAAAGGGGTTGGCAAGCTTCCAAAAAAACTATGAGTTTCCTGAAAACTCAGCAAACATTTTTTCAACCAATCTTGATGTCACATTCAGGTAATGATCAGTATCCCTATCTCACTTAGCTCACCAAATTTCGTTCTTCTAGGTTAAACCGTTCGTTTGCAGGAATAGTTTGAATTTTTAGGTTTCACTCTGTTTTCTCCTATATTGATAGATGTATTTGAACTCTAAATCCAACACAGTTTGTGCTAGCTTCTTGAAACTTGACACAATAAAGTAGTTTCTGTACTATCTCTATGTTTTGTTTCCTCTTGATGTAGGCCTAAGCAGTGACTGGCGTGAAAAACTTTCATTGAAAGGGTTTGCCAAGATTCCAAAAAAACACGAGTTTCCTGAAATCTCAGCACACATTATTTCACCCAATCTTGATGACACTTTCAGGTAATGATCAGTACCCCAATCCCACTTGGCTCACAAAATTTCGTTCTTCTAGGTTTTGCGTTTCATTTGCACTAACAGTTTAAATTTTTAGGTTTCGCTCTGTTTTCTCCTATATGGATACATGTAGTTGGAACTCTAAAGCAAACACGGTTTGTGCTAGCTCTTTGAAAGTTGACACAATAAAGTAGTTCCATTTCCATTTCTATGGTTTGTTTCCTACTGATGTAGCCCTAAGCAGAGACTGGCACAAATCACTTTCATGGAAAGGGTTGCCAAGCGTTCAAAAAACTACGAATTTCCTGAAATCTCAGCACACATTTTTTTACCCAATCTTGATTACACTTTTAGGTAAAGATCAGTACCCCAATCAAACTTGGTTCACCAAATTTCATTCTTCTATGAGAAACTGTTCGGTGGCAGTAACAGATTAAATTTTTTGGTTTCACTTTGTTTTCTCCTATTTGGATACTTGAAGTTGTAACTCTAAAGCAAACACGGTTTGTGCTAGCTCTTTGAAACTTGACACAATAAAGTAGTTCCAAGTTCTATCTCTATGGTTTGTTTCCTATTGATGTAGACCTAAGCAGAGACTGGCGCAAATCACTTTCATGGAAAGGGGTTGCCAAGCATGCAAAATACTTCGAGTTTCCTGAAATCTCAGAACACATTTTTTTACCCAATCTTGATGACACTTTCAGGTAGTGATCAGTACCCCAATCCCACTTGGCTCACCAAATTTCGTTCTTCTAGGTTAAAGTGTTCGTTGGCAGAAACAGTTTTAATTTTTAGGTTTCACTCTGTTTTCCCCTATATGGATACATGGAGTTGGAACTCTAAATCAAACACGGTTTGTGCTACCTCTTTGAAACTTGACACAATAAAGTAGTTCCAAGTTCTAAGTCTATGGTTATTTCCTATTGATGTAGCCCTAAGTAGAGACTGGCACAAATCACTTTCATTGAAAGGGGTTGCCAAGCATCCAAAAAACTTGGAGTTTCATGAAATCTCAGCACATATTTTTTAACCCAATCTTGATGACACTATCAGGTAATGAAGAGTACCCCAATCCCACTTGGCTCACAAAATTTCATTCTTCTGGGTTAAACCGTTCATTGGCAGTAACAGTTTTAATTTTTAGGTTTCACTCTGTTTTCTCCTATATGGATACAAGTATTTCGAACTCTAAATCAAACACAGTTTGCGCTAGCTCTTTGAAACTTGACACAATAATATTGCTCCAAGTCCTCTCTCTATGTTTTGTTTCCTATTGAAATACCCTTAAGCAGAGACTGGCGCAAAGCACTTTCATGGAAAGTGGTTGCCAAGCTTCCAAAAAACTAGGAGTTTCCTGAAATCTCAGCACACATTTTTTCACCCAATCTTGATGACAGTTTCAGATAAAGATCAGTAGCCAATCCACCTTGGTTCACCAAATTTCATTCTTCTAGGTTAAACTGTTCGGTGGCAGTAACAGTTTAAATTTTTTGGTTTCACTCTGTTTTCTCCTATGTGGATACATGAAGTTGGAACTCTAAAGCAAACACGGTTTGTGTTAGCTCTTTGAAACTTGACACAATAAAGTAGTTCCAAGTTCTATCTCTATGGTTTGTTTCCTATTGATGTACCCTTAAGCAGAGACTTTCGCAAAGCACTTTCATGGAAAGTTGTTGCCAAGCTTCCAAAAAACTAGGAGTTTCCTGAAATCTCAGCACACATTTTTTCACCCAATCTTGATGACACCTTCAGGTAATGATCAGTACCCCAATACCACCTGGCTCACCAAATTTCGTTCTTCTAGTTTAAACCCTAAGTTTGAGTAACAGTTTTAATTTTTAGGTTTCACTCTGTTTTCCCCTATATGGATACATGTAGTTGGAACACTAAATAGAACACGGTTTGTGCTAGCTCTTTGAATCTTGACAGAATAAAGTAGTTCCAAGTTCTATCTCTATGGTTTTTTTCCTATTGATGTAGCCCTAAGCAGAGACTGGCCCAAATCACTTTCATGGAAAGGGGTTGCCATGCATCCAAAAAACTACGAGTTTCCTGAAATCTCAGCACACATTTTTTCACCCACTCTTGATGACACTTTCAGGTAATGATCAGTATCCCAATCCCACTTGGCTCACCAAAATTCACTCTTCTATGATAAACTGTTCGCTGGCAGTAACAGTTTAAATTTTTAGGTTTCACTCCGTTTTCTCCTATATGGCTACAATTAGTTGGAACTCTAAATCAAACACGGTTTGTGCTAGCTATTTGAAACTTGACACAATAATATAGTTCCAAGTTCTATCTCTATGGTTTGTTTCCTATTCATGGCACCCTAAGCAGAGACTGGCGCAAATCACTTTCATGGAAAGGGGTTGCCAAGCATCCAAGCAACTAGGAGTTTCCTCAAATCTCAGCACACATTTTTTCACCCAATCTTGATGACACTTTCAGGTAATGATCAGTAACCCAATTCCACTTGGCTCACCAAAGTTCAATCTTCTAGGTTAAACTGTTCGGTGGCAGTAACAGGTTTAATTTTTTAGTTTCATTCTGTTTTCTATTATGTGGAAACATGTACTTCGAACTCTAAAGCAAACACGGTTTGGGCTAGCTCTTTGTAACTTGACACAATAAAGTAGTTCCAAGATCTATCTCGATGGTTTGTTTCCTATTTATGTAGCCCTAAGCAGAGACTGGCGCAAATCACTTTCATGAAAAGGGGTTCCCAAGCTCAGAAAAAAACTACGAGTTTCCTGAAATCTCAGCAAATATTTTTTTACCCAATCTTGATGACACTTTCAGGTAATGATCAGTATCCCAATCTCACTTGGCTCACCAAATTTCATTTTTCTAGGTTAAACCGTTCGTTTGAAGTAACAGTTTTAATTTTTAGTTTTCACTCTCTTTTCTCCTTTATGGATACATGTATTTGGAACTCTAAATCAAACACGGTTTGTGCTAGCTCTTTAAAACTTGACACAAAAAAGCAGTTCCAATTTCTATCTATATTGTTTGTTTCCTATCAATGTAGCCCTAAGGAGACTGGCGCAAATCACTTTAATGGAAAGGTGTTGCCAAGCTTCCAAAAAACTACAAGTTTCCTGAAATCTCAGAACACATTTTTTCACCCAATCTTGATGACACATGCAGGTAATGATCAGTAACCCAAACCCACTTGGCTCACCAAATTTCGTTCTTCTAGGTTAAACCGTTCGTTGGCAGTAACTGTTTTAATTTTTAGGTTTCACTCTGTTTTGTCCTATATGGATACATGTAGTTGGAACTCTAATTCAAACACGGATTTTGCTAGCTCTTTGAAACCTGACACAATAAAGTAGTTCCAAATTCTATCTCTGTGGTTTGTTTCCTATTGATGTAGCCCTAAGCAAAGACTGGCAAAAGTCACTTTCATTGAAAGGGGTTGCCAAGCTTCCAAAAAAACTACGAGTTTCCTGAAACCTCAGCACACATTTTTTTAACCCAATCTTGATGAAACTTGCAGGTAATGATCAGTACACCAATCCCACTTGGCTCACCGAATTTCGTTCTTCTAGGTTAAACCGTTCGTTGGCAGTAACTGTTTTAATTTTTAGGTTTCACTCTGTTTTGTCCTATATGGATACATGTATTTGGAACTCTAAATCAAACACTGTTTGTGCTAGCTCTTTAAACCTTGACACAATAAAGTACTTCCAAGTTCTATCTATATGATTTGTTTCCTATTTAAGTAGCCCTAAGCAGACTGGCGCAAATCACTTTCATGGAAAGGGGTTGCCAAGCTTCCAAAATACTGCGAGTTTCCTGAAATCTCAGCACAAATTTTTTCACCCAATCTTGATGACACTTTCAGGTAATGATCTGTACCCCAATCCCACTTGGCTCACCAAATTTCGTTCTTCTAGGTTAAACAGTTCATTTGCAGTAACAGTTTTAATTTTTAGGTTTCACTCTCTTTTCTCCTTTATGGATACATGTAGTTGGAACTCTAAATCAAACACGGATTGTGCTAGCTCTTTGAAACGTGACACAATAAAGTAGTTCCAAATTCTATCTAAATGGTTTGTTTCCTATTGATGTAGCCCTAAGCAGAGACTGGCGCAAATCACTTTCATTGAAAGGGGTTGGCAAGCTTCCAAAAAAACTATGAGTTTCCTGAAAACTCAGCAAACATTTTTTCAACCAATCTTGATGTCACATTCAGGTAATGATCAGTATCCCTATCTCACTTAGCTCACCAAATTTCGTTCTTCTAGGTTAAACCGTTCGTTTGCAGGAATAGTTTGAATTTTTAGGTTTCACTCTGTTTTCTACTATATGGATACATGTAGTTGGAACTATAAATCAAACACGGTTTGTGCTAGCTCTTTAAACTTGACACAATAAAGTAGTTCCATGTTCTATCTCTATGTTTTGTTTCCTATTTATGTAGCCCTAAGCAGAGACTGGCGCTAATTACTTTCTTGGAATGGGGTTGACAAGCTTCCAAAAAACTACGAGTTTCCTGAAAACTAAGCAAACATTTTTTCACCCAATCTTGATGTCACATTCAGGTAATGATCAGTATCCCAATCTCACTTGGCTCACCAAATTTCGTTCTTCTAGGTTAAACCGTTCGTTGGCAGAAACTGATTTAATATTTGGGTTTCACTCTGTTTTCTCCTATATGGATACATGTAGTTGGAACTCTAAATCAAACACGGTTTGTGCTAGCACTTTGAAACTTGACACAACAAAGTAGTTCCAAGGTCTATCTCTATGGCTTGTTTCCTATTCATGTAGCCCTAAGCAGAGACTGGCGAAAGTCACTTTCATTGAAAGGGGTTGCCAAGCTTCCAAAAAACTACGAGTTTCCTGAAATCTCAGCAAATATTTTTTCATCCAATCATGATGTCACTTTCAGGTAATAATCAGTATCCCAATCTCACTTGGATCACCAAATGTCATTCTTCTAGGTTAAACCGTTCGTTTGCAGGAACTGTTTTAATTTTCAGGTTTCACGCTGTTTTCTCCTATATGGATACATGTAGTTGGAACTCTAAATCAAACACGGTTTGTGCTAGCTCTTTACAGCTTGACAAAATAAAGTAGTTCCATGTTCTATCTCTATGGTGTGTTTCCTATTTATGTAGCCCTTACCAGAGACTGGCGCAAAACACTTTCATGGAAAGGGGTTCCCAAGCTCAGAAAAAACTACGAGTTTCCTGAATTCTCAGCACACATTTTTTCACCCAATCTTGATGACACTTTCAGGTAATGATCAGTACCCCAAACCCACTTAGCTCACCCAATTTCTTTCTTCTAGGTTAAACCATTCGTTTGCAGTAACAGTTTTAATATTAAGTTTCAATCTCTTTTCTCCTATATGGATACATATATTTGGAACTCTAAATCAAACACGGTTTGTGCTAGCTCTTTGAAACTTGACACAACAAAGTAGTTCCAAAGTCTATCTCTATGGTTTGTTTCCTATTGATGTAGCCCTAAGCAGAGACTGGCACAAATCACTTTCATGGAAAGGGGTTGCAAATCTTCCAAAAAATTATGAGTTTCCTGAAATCTCAGCACACATTTTTTCACCCAATCTTGATGACACTTTCAGGTAATGATCATTACCCAATTCCACTTGGCTCTCCAAATTTCGTTCTTTTAGGTTAAAACGTTCATTTGCAGTAACAGTTTTAATTTTTAGGTTTTACTCTGTTTTCTCCTACAGGGATACATGTAGTTGGAACTCTAAATCAAACACGGTTTGTGCTAGCACTTTGAAACTTGACACAATAAAGTAGTTCCAAGTTCCATCTCCATGGTTTTTTTCCCATTGATGTAGCCATAAGAAGAGACTGGTGCAAATAACTTTCATGGAAAGGGGTTGCCAAGCTTCCAAAAAACTACGTTTCCTGTAATATCAGCACACATTTTTACACCCAAACTTGATGACACTTTCAGGTAATGATAAGTAGCACAGCCCCACTTGGCTCACCAAATTTCGTTCTTTTAGGTTAAACCGTTCGTTGGCAGTAACAGTTTTAATTTTTAGAATTCACTCTGTTTTCTCCTATATGGATACATGTAGTTGGAACAATAAATCAAACACGGTTTGTGCTAGGTCTTTGAAACTTGACACAATAATGTAGTTCCAAGTTCTATTTCTACGGTTTGTTTCCTATTGATGTAGCCCTAAGCAGAGTCTGGCGCAAATCACTTTCATGGACAGGGGTTGCGAAGCTTACAAAAAAACTACGATTTTCCTGAAATCACAGCAAATATTTTTTCACCCAAACTTGATGTCACTTTCAGGTAATGATCAGTACTCCAATCCCACTTGGCTCACCAAATTTCGTTCTTCTTGGTTAAACCATTCATTTGCCGGAACAGTTTTAATTTTTAGGTTTCACTCTGTTTTCTCCTATATGGATACATGTAGTTGGAACTCTAAATCAAACACGGTTTGTGCTAGCTCTTTAAAACTTGACACAATAATGTAGTTCCAATTTCTATTTCTACGGTTTGTTTCCTATTGATGTAGCCCTAAGCAGAGACTGGCGCAAATCACTTTCATGGAAAGGGGTTGTCAAGCTTCCAAAAAAAACTTAGAGTTTCCTGAAATATCAGCAAATAATTTTTCACCAAATCTTGATGCCACTTTCAGGTAATGATCAGTATCCCAATCTCACTTGGCTCATCAATTTTATTTCTTCTAGGTTAAACCGTTCGTTTGCAGTAACAGTTTTAATTTTTAGGTTTCACTCTGTTTTCTCCTATATGGATACATGAATTTGGAACTCTATATCAAACACGGTTTGTGCTAGCTCCTTTAAACTTGACACAATAAAGTAGTTCCAAGTTCTATCTCTATGGTTTGTTTACTATTAATGTAGCCCTAAGCAGACTGGCAAAAATCACTTTCAAGGAAAGGGGTTGCCAAGCTTCCAAAAAACTACGAGTTTCCTGACATCTGAGCACACACTTTTTCACCCAATGTTGATGACACTTTCCGGTAATGATTAGTACCCCAAACCCACTTAGCTCACCAAATTTCGTTCTTCTAGGTTAAACCATTCATTTGCAGTAACAGTTTTAATATTTAGGTTTCAATCTCTTTTCTCCTATATGGATACATGTAGTTGGAACTCTAAATCAAACACGGTTTGTGCTAGCTCTTTGAAACTTGACACAACAAAGTAGTTCCATGGTCTATCTCTATGGTTTGTTTCCTATTGATGTAGCCCTACGCAGAGACTGGCGCAAATCACTTTCATGGAAAGTGGTTGCCAAGCTTCCAAAAAACTACGAGTTTCCTGAAATCTCAGAACATATTTTTTCACCCAATCTTGATGACACTTTCAGGTATTGATCAGTACCCGAATTCCACTTGGCTCACCAAATTTCGTTCTTCTAGGTTAAACTATTCATTTGCAGTAACAGTTTTAATTTTTAGGTTTCACTATGTTTTTTCCTATGCGGATGCAAGTAGTTGGAACTCTAAATCAAACACGGTTTGTGCTAGCTCTTTGAAACTTGACACAATAAAGTAGTTCCAAGTTCTATCTCTGTGGTTTGTATCCTCTTGATGTAGCCCTAAGCAGAGACTGGCGCAAATCACTTTCATGGAAAGGTGTTGCAAGGCTTCCAACAAACTACGAATTTCCTGAAATCTCAGCACACATTTTTTCAACCAATCTTGATGACACTTTCAGGTAATGATCAGTACCCCAATCCCACTTGGCTCACCAAATTTCGTTCTTCTAGGTTAAACCGTTCGGTGACAGTAAGAGTTGCAATTTTTAAGTTTCACTCTGTTTTCTCTTATAAGGATGCATGTAGTTGGAACTCAAATCAAACACGGTTTGTGCTAGCACTTTAAAGCATGACACAATAAAGTAGTTCCAAGTTCTATCTCTATCGTTTGTTTCCTATTTATGTAGCCCTAAGCAGAGACTGGTGCAAATCACTTTCATGGAAAGGTGTTGCAATTCTTCCAACAAACTACGAGTTTCCTGAAATCTCAGCAAACATTTTTTCACCGAAACTGGATGACACTTTCAGGTAATGATCAGTACCTCAATCCTACTTGGCTAACCAAATTTCATTCTTCTAGGTTAAACCGTTCGTTTGCAGTAACAGTTTTAATATTTAGGTTTCACTCTCTTTTCTCCTTTTTGGATACATGTAGTTGGAACTCTAAATCAAACACGGTTTGTGCTAGCTCTTTGAAACTTGACACAACAAAGTAGTTCCACGTTCTACCCCTACAGTTTGTTTCCTATTGATGTAGCCCTACGCAGAGACTGGCGCAAATCACTTTCATAGAAAGGGGTTGCCAAGCTTCCAAAAAACAACGAATTTCCTGAAATCTCGGCACACATTTTTTCACCCAAATTTGATGACACTTTCAGGTAAGGATCAGTACCCCAATCCCACTTGGATCACCAAATATCGTTCTTCTAGGTTAAACCGTTCATTTGCAGTAACAGTTTTAATTTTTAGGTTTCAATCTGTTTTCTCCTATATGGATACATGTAGTTGGAACTCTAAATCAAACACGGTTTGTGATAGCTCTTTTAAACTTGACACAATAAAGTAGTTCCAAATTCTTTCTTTACAGTTTGTTTCCTATTGATGTAGCCCTAAGCAGAGACTGGCGAAAATCACTTTCATTGTAAGGGGTTGCCAAACTTCCAAAAAAACTACTAGTTTCCTGAAATCTCAGAAAACATTTTTTCACCCAATCTTGATGACACTTTCAGGTAATGATCAGTACCCCAATCCCAATTGGCTCACCAAGTTTCCTTCTTCTAGGTTGAACCGTTCGTTTGCAGGAACAGTATTAAATTTTAGGTTTCACTCTGTTTTCTCCTATATAGATAAATGTAGTTGGAACTCTAAATCAAACACGGTTTGTGCTAGCTCTTTGTGACTTGACACAATAAAGTACTTCCAAGTACTATCTCTCTGGTTTGTTTCCTAATGATGTAGCCCTAAGCAGAGACTGGCGTAAATCACTTTCATTGAAAGGGGGTGCCAAGCTTCCAAAAAAACTACGAGTTTCCTAAAAACTCAGCAAACATTTTTTCACCCAATCTTGATGTCACATTCAGGTAATGATCAGTATCCTAATCTCACTTGGTTCACCAAATTTCATTCTTCTAGGTTAAACCATTCGTTTGCAGGAAGAGTTTTAATTTTTAGGTTTCACTCTGTTTTCTCCTATATGGATACATGTAGTTGGAAATCTAAATCAAACACGGTTTGTGCTAGCTCTTTAAACTTGACACAGTAAAGTAGTTCCATGTTCTATCTTTATGGTTTGTTTCCTATTCATGTAGCCCTAAGCAGAGACTGGCCCAAATCACTTTCACGGAAAGGGGTTGAAAGCTTCCAATATCTACGAGATTCCTTAAATCTGAGCACACATTTTTTGACCCAATAGTGATTGCACTTTCAGGTAATGATCAGCACCCCACTCCCACAAAGGAAAGGTTTAACCTAGAAGAACGAATTTTGGTGAGCCAAGTGGGATTGGGGTACTGATCATTCCCTGAAAGTGTCATCAAGATTGGGTGAAAAAATTTGTGCTGAGATTTCAGGAAACTCGTAGTTTTTTGGAAGCTTGGCAATCAATTTACTTGAAAGTGATTTGCGCCAGTCTCTGCTTAGGGCTACATCAATAGGAAACACACAATAGAGATAGAACTTGGAACTACTTTATTGTGTCAAGTCTCAAAGAGCTAGCACAAACCGTGTTTGATTTAGAGTTCCAACTCCATGTATCCATATAGGAGAAAACAGAGTGAAACCTAAAAATTAAAACTGTTACTGCCATCAAACGGTTTAACCTAGAAGAACAAAGTTTGGTGAGCCAAGTGGGATTGGGGTACTAATTTTTACCTGAAAGTGTCATCATGATTGGGTGAAAAAATGTGTCCTGAGATTTCAGGAAACTCATACTTATTTGGCAGCTTGGCAACCCCTTTCCATGAAAATGATTTGCGCCAGTCTCTGCTTAGGGCTACATCAATAGGAAACAAACTGTAGAGATAGAACTTGGAACTACTTTATTGTGTCAAGTTTCAAAGAGCTAGCACAAACCGTGTTTAATTTAGCGTTCCAACTACATGTATCCATACTGGAGAAAACAGTGTGAAACCTGAAAATTAAAACTGTTACTGCAAAGGAACGGTTTAACCTAGAAAAATGAATTTTGGTGAGCGAAGTGGGAATAGAGTACTGACCATTCCTTGAAACTGTCATCAAGATTGGGTGAAAAAATGTGTGCTGAGATTTCAGGAAACTCGTAATATTTCGGAAGCTTGGCAACCCCTTTCCTTGAAAGTGATTTGCGACAGTCTCTGCTGAGAGGTACATCAATAGGAAACACACCATAGAGATTGAACTTAGAACAACTTCATTGTGTCAAGTTTCAAAGAGCTAGCACAAAACGAGTTTGATTTAGAGTTCCAACTACATGTATCCATATAGGAGAAAACAGAGAGAATCCTAAAAATTAAAGCAGTTACTGCCAACGAACGGTTTAACCAAGAATAACGAAATTTGGTGAGCCAAGTGGGATTGGGGTACTGATCATTACCTGAAAGTATCATCAAGATAGGGTGAAAAAATGTGTGCTGAGATTTCTGAAACTCATAGTTTTTTGGAAGCTTGGAAACCCCTTTCCATGAAATTAATTTGTGCCAATCTCTTCTTAGGGCAACATCAATAGGAAACAAACCATAGAGATAGAACTTGGAACTACTTTATTGTGTCAAGTTTCAAAGTGCTATCACAAACCGTGTTTTATTTAGAGTTCCAAATTCATGTATCCATATAGGAGAAAACAGAATGAAACCTAAAAATTAAAACTGCTACGGAAAACGTACGGATTAACCTAGAAGAATGAAAGTTGGTGAGCCAAGTGGGATTGGGGTACTGATCATTACATGAAAGTGTCATCAATATTGGGTGAAAAACTGTGTGCTTAGATTTCAGGAAACTCGTAGTTTTTTGGAAGCTTGGCAACCCCTTTCCATGAAAGTTATTTGCACCAGTCTCTGCTTAGGGCTACATCCAAAGGAATCAAACCAGAGGGATACACCTTAAAACTACTTTGTTGTGTCAAGTTTCAAAGAGCTAGCACAAACCGTGTTTGATTCAGAGTTCCAACTACATGTATCCATATAGGAGAAAACAGAGTGAAACCTAAAAATTAAAACTGTTACTGCCAATTTACTGTTTACCCTAGAAGAATGAAATTTGGTGAGCCAAGTGGGATTGGGTTACTGATCATTACCTGAAAGTGTCATCAAGATTGGGTGTAAAGGGGCTGGGGATGTGGCGCAAGCGGTAGCGCGCTCGCCTGGCATGCGTGCGCCCCGGGTTCGATCCTCAGCACCACATACCAACAAAGATGTTGTGTCCGCGGAGAACTAAAAAATAATAAATATTAAAAAATTCTCTCTCTCTCTCTCTCTCTCTCCTCTTTCACTCTCTCTTTAAAAAAAAAAAAAAGATTGGGTGTAAAAATGTGTGCTGAGATTTCAGAAAACTCGTAGTTTTTTGGAAGCTAGGCAACCCCTTTCCATGAAAGTGATTTGCGCCAGTCTCCACTTAGGGCTACATCAATAGGAAACAAACCATAGATATAGACCTTGGAACTACTTTAATGTGTCAAGTTTCAAAGAGCTAGCACAAACCGTGTTTGATTTAGAGTTCAAACTCCATGTATCCATATAGGAGAAAACAGATTGAAACCTAAAAATTAAAACTGTTACTGCCAACAAACGGTTTAACCTAGAAGAACGAAATTGGTTGGTTCAAGTGGGATTGAGGTACTGATCAATACCTGAAAGTGTCATCAAGATTGGGTAAAAAAATGTGTGCTGAGATTTCAGGAAAGTCGTAGTTTTTTGGAAGCTAGGCAATCCCTTTCCATGAAAGTGATTTGTGCCAGTCTCTGCTTAGGGCTACATCAATAGGAAACAAACCATAGAGATAGAACTTGGAACTACTTAATTATGTCAAGTTTAAAAGAGCTAGCACAAACCGTGTTTGATTTAGAGTTCCAACTACATGTATCCGTATACGAGAAAACAGAGTGAAACCTAAAAATTAAAACTGTTACTGCCAAAGTACAGATTAACCTAGAAGAATGAAATTCGGTGAGCCAAGTGGGAATGGGGTACTGATCATTACCTGAAAGTGTCAAGAATATTGGGTGAAAAAATGTGTGCTGAGATTTCAGGAAACTCGTAGTTTTTTGGTAGCTTGGCAACCCCTTCCCATGAAAGTGATTTGCGCCAGTCTCTGCTTAGGGCTACATCCATAGGAAACAAACCATAGAGATAGAACTTAGAACTATTTTATTTTGTCAAGTTTCAAAGAGCTAGCACAAACCGTGTTTGATTTAGAGTTCCAACTACATTTATCCATATAGCAGAAAACGGAGTGAAACCTAAAAATTAAAACTGTTACTGCCAACGAACGGTTTAACCTAGAAGAACAAAATTTGGTGAGCCAAGTGGGATTGGGGTTCTGATCATTAACTGAAAGTGTCAACATCATTGGGTGTAAAAATATGTGCTGAGATTTCAGGAAACTCGTAGTTTTTTGGAAGCTTGGCAACCCCTTTCCATGAAAGTTATTTGCGCCAGTCTCTGCTTAGGGCTACATCCAAAGGAATCAAACCAGAGGGATACACCTTAAAACTACTTTGTTGTGTCAAGTTTCAAAGAGCTAGCACAAACCGTGTTTGATTCAGAGTTCCAACTACATGTATCCATATAGGAGAAAACAGAGTGAAACCTAAAAATTAAAACTGTTACTGCCAATTTACTGTTTACCCTAGAAGAATGAAATTTGGTGAGCCAAGTGGGATTGGGTTACTGATCATTACCTGAAAGTGTCATCAAGATTGGGTGTAAAGGGGCTGGGGATGTGGCGCAAGCGGTAGCGCGCTCGCCTGGCATGCGTGCGCCCCGGGTTCGATCCTCAGCACCACATACCAACAAAGATGTTGTGTCCGCCGAGAACTAAAAAATAATAAATATTAAAAAATTCTCTCTCTCTCTCTCTCTCTCTCCTCTTTCACTCTCTCTTTAAAAAAAAAAAAAAAAGATTGGGTGTAAAAATGTGTGCTGAGATTTCAGAAAACTCGTAGTTTTTTGGAAGCTAGGCAACCCCTTTCCATGAAAGTGATTTGCGCCAGTCTCCACTTAGGGCTACATCAATAGGAAACAAACCATAGATATAGACCTTGGAACTACTTTAATGTGTCAAGTTTCAAAGAGCTAGCACAAACCGTGTTTGATTTAGAGTTCAAACTCCATGTATCCATATAGGAGAAAACAGATTGAAACCTAAAAATTAAAACTGTTACTGCCAACAAACGGTTTAACCTAGAAGAACGAAATTGGTTGGTTCAAGTGGGATTGGGGTACTGATCAATACCTGAAAGTGTCATCAAGATTGGGTAAAAAAATGTGTGCTGAGATTTCAGGAAAGTCGTAGTTTTTTGGAAGCTAGGCAATCCCTTTCCATGAAAGTGATTTGTGCCAGTCTCTGCTTAGGGCTACATCAATAGGAAATAAACCATAGAGATAGAACTTGGAACTACTTAATTATGTCAAGTTTAAAAGAGCTAGCACAAACCGTGTTTGATTTAGAGTTCCAACTACATGTATCCGTATACGAGAAAACAGAGTGAAACCTAAAAATTAAAACTGTTACTGCCAAAGTACAGATTAACCTAGAAGAATGAAATTCGGTGAGCCAAGTGGGAATGGGGTACTGATCATTACCTGAAAGTGTCAAGAATATTGGGTGAAAAAATGTGTGCTGAGATTTCAGGAAACTCGTAGTTTTTTGGTAGCTTGGCAACCCCTTCCCATGAAAGTGATTTGCGCCAGTCTCTGCTTAGGGCTACATCCATAGGAAACAAACCATAGAGATAGAACTTAGAACTATTTTATTTTGTCAAGTTTCAAAGAGCTAGCACAAACCGTGTTTGATTTAGAGTTCCAACTACATTTATCCATATAGCAGAAAACGGAGTGAAACCTAAAAATTAAAACTGTTACTGCCAACGAACGGTTTAACCTAGAAGAACAAAATTTGGTGAGCCAAGTGGGATTGGGGTTCTGATCATTAACTGAAAGTGTCAACATCATTGGGTGTAAAAATATGTGCTGAGATTTCAGGAAACTCGTAGTTTTTTGGAAGATTTGCAACCCCTTTCCATGAAAGTGTTTTGCGCCAGTCTCTTAATAGGGCTACATCCATAGGAAACAAACCATAGGGATACAACTTGGAACTACTCTATTATGTCACGTTTCAAAGAGATAGCACAAACCGAGTTTGATTTAGAGTTCCAAATACATGTATCCATATAGGAGAAAACAGAGTGAATCCTAAAAATTTAAACTGTTACTGCCAACGAACGGTTTAACCTAGAAAATCGAAATTTTGGGCCAAGTGGTAGTGGGGTACTGATGATTACCTGAAAGTGTCATCAAGATTGGGTAAAATAATGTGTGCTGAGATTTCAGGAAACTCGTAGTTTTTTGGAAGCTAGGCAACAACTTTCCAAGAAAGTGATTTGCGCCAATCTCTGCTTAGGGCTTCATCAATAGGAAACAAACCATAGATATAGAACTTGGAACTACTGTATTGTGTGAAATTTCAAGGAGCTATCACAAACCGTGTTTGATTTAGAGTTCCAACTCCATGTATCCATATAGGAGTAAACAGAGTGAAACAGAAAAATTAAAACTGTTACTGCCAACGAACGGTTTAGCCTAGAAGAATGAAATTTGTTGGATCAAGTGGGATTGGGGTACTGATCATTACCTGAAAGTGTCATCAAGATTGGGAAAAAAAATGTGTGCTGAGATTTCAGGAAACTCGTAGTTTTTTGGAAGCTAGGCAACCCCTTTAAATATAAGTGATTTGCGCCAGTCTCTGCTTAGGGCTACATCCATAGGAAACAAAACATAGAGATAGAACTTGGAACTACTTTATTGTGTCAAGTTTTAAAGAGCTAGCACAAACCGTGTTTGATTTAGAGTTCCAACAACAGGTATCCATATAGGAGAAAACAAAGTGAAACCTAAAAATGAAAACTGTTACTGCCAAAGTATGGATTAAGCTAGAAGAATAAAATTTGGTGAGCCAAGCGGGATTGGGGTACTGATCATTACCTGAAAGTGTCAAGAATATTGGGTGAAAAAATGTGTGCTGAGATTTCAGGCTACTCCTAGTTTTTTGGAAGCTTGGCAACCCCTTTCCATGAAAGTGATTTGCGCCAGTCTCTGCATAGGGCTACATCAATAGGAAACAAACCATAGAGATAGAACTTGGAACTACTTTATAGTGTCAAGTTTCAAAGAGCTAGCACAAACCGTGTTTGATTTAGAGTTCCAACTACATGTATCCATATAGGAGAAAACAGAGTGAAACCTAAAAATTAAAACTCTTACTGCCAACGAATGGTTTAACCTACAAGAACGAAATTTGGTGACCCAAGTGGGATTGGGTTACCTATCATTACCTGAAACTGTCATCATGGTTGGGTGAAAAATTGTGTGCTGAGATGTCAGGAAACTCGTAGTTTTTTGGAAGCTTCGCAACCCCTTTCCATGAAAGTGATTTGCGCCAGTCTCTGCTTAGGGCTACATCCATAGGAAACAAACCGTAGAGATAAAACTTGGATCTACTTTATTGTGTCAAGTTTCAAAGAGCTAGCACAAACCGTGTTTGATTTAGAGTTCCAACTACATGTATCCATATAGGAGAAAACAGAGTGAATCCTAAAAATTTAAACTGTTACTGCCAACGAACGGTTTAACCTAGAAAAACGAATTTGTTGGGCCAAGTGGGAGTGGGGTACTGATCATTACCTGAAAGTGTCATCAAATTGGTTAAAAAAATGTGTGCTGAGATTTCAGGAAACTCATACTTTTTTGGAACCTTGGCAACCCTTTCCATGAAATTGATTTGCGCCAGTCTCTGCTTAGGGCTACATCAATAGGAAACAAACCATAGAGATCGAACATGGAAGTACTTCATTGTGTCAAGTTTCAAAGAGCTAGCACAAACCGTGTTTGATTTAGAGTTCCAACTACATGTATCTATACAGGAGAAAACAGAGTGAAACCTAAAAATTAAAACTGTTACTGCAAACAAACGGTTTAACTGAGAAGAACGAAATTTGGTGAGCCAAGTGGGATTGGGTTATTGATCATTACCTTGAAAGTGTCAATAAGATTGGGTGAAAAAATGTGTGCTGAGATTTCAGGAAACTCGTAGTTTTTTGGAAGCTTCGCAACCCCTTTCCATGAAAGTGATTTGCGTCAGTCTCTGCTTAGGTCTACATCAATAGGAAACAAACCGTAGAGATAGAACTTGGAACTACTTTATTGTGTCAAGTTTCAAAGAGCTAGCACAAACCGTGTTTGATTTAGAGTTCCAACTCCATGTATCCATATAGGAGAAAACAGAATGAAACCTAAAAATTAAAACTGTTACTGCCCACCAACGGTGTAACCTAGAAGAACACTTTGGTGAGCCAAGTGCGATTGGGGTACTGATCTGTACCTCAAAGTGTCATCATGATTGGGTGAAAAAATGTGTGCTGAGATTTCAGGAAACTCATTGTTTTTTGGAAGCTTGGCAACCCCTTTCCATGAAAGTGATTTGCGCCAGTCTCTGCTTAGGGCTACATCAATAGGAAACAAACCTTAGAGATAGAACTTTCAACTACTTTATTGTGTCAAGTTTCAAAGAGCTAGCACAAACTGTGTTTGATTTAGAGTTACCACTACCTATATTCATACAGGAGAAAACAAAGTGACCCTAAATATTAAAACTGTTACTGCCAACGGACGGTTTAACCTAGAAGAACGAAATTTGGTAAACCAAGTTGGATTGGAGTACTGATCATTACCTGAAAGTGTCATCAAGATTGGGTGAAAACAATGTGTGCTAAGATTTCAGGAAACTCGTAGTTTTTTGGAAGCTTGGCAACCCCTTTCCATGAAAGTGATTTGTGTCAGTCTCTGCTTAGGGCTACATCAATAGGAAACAAACCGTAGAGATACAACTTGGAACTACTTTATTGTCTCAAGGTTCAAAGAGCTAAAACAAACCGTGTTTGATTTCGAGTTCCAACTACATGTATCCATACAGGAGAAAACAGAGTGAAACCTAAAAATTAAAACTGTTAATGCCAATGAACGGTTTAACCAAGAAGAACGAAATTTGGTGAGCCAAGTGGGATTGGGGTACTAATCTTTACCTGAAAGTGTCATCATGATTGGGTTAAAAAAATGTGTGCTGAGATTTCAGTTAACTCATATTTTTGGTAGCTTGACAACCCCTTTCCATGAAAGTGATTTGCACCAGTCTAGGCTTAGGGCTACATCAATAGGAAACAAACCATAGAGATAGAACTTGGAACTACTTTACTGTGTCAAGTTTCAAAAAGATAGCACAAAACCTGTTTGATTTAGAGTTCCAACTACCTGTATCCATATAGGAGAAAACAGAGTAAAACCTAAAAATTAAAACTGTTAGTGCAAATGAAATGTTTAACCTAGAAAAACAAAATTTGGAGAGCCAAGTGGGATTGGGGTACTGATCATTACCTGAAACTGTCATCAAGTTTGGGTGAAAAAATGTGTGCTGAGATTTCAGGAAACTCGTAGTTTTTTGGAAGCTTGACAACCCCTTTTCATGAAAGTGATTTGCGCCAGTCTCTGCTTAAGGCTACACCAATTGAAAACAAACCATAGAGATAGAACTTGGAACTACTTTATTGTGTCAAGTTTCAACGAGCTGGCACAAACCGTGTTTGATTTAGAGTTCCAACTACATGTATTCATATAGGAGAAAACAGAGTGAAACCTAAAAATTAAAACTGTTAGTGCCAACGAATGGTTTAACCTACAAGAATGAAATTTGGTGAGACAAGTAGGATTGGGGTACTGATCGTTACCTGAAAGTGTCATCAAGATTGGGAGAAAAATTCTGTGATGAGATTTCAGGAAACTCGTAGTTCTTTGGAAGCTTGGCAACGCCTTTCCATGGAAGTGATTTGGGCCAGTCTCTGCTTAGTTCTACATCAATAGGAAACAAACCGTAGAGATAGAACTTGGGACTACTTTATTGTGTCAAGTTGCAAAGAGCTAGCAAAAACCGTGTTTGAATTAGAGTTCCAACTACCTGTATCCATATAGGAGAAAAGAGTGAAACCTAAATATTAAAACCGTTACTACAAAAGAACGGTTTAACATAGAAGAACGAAATTTGGTGAGTCAAGTGGAATTGGGGTACTGATCATTACCTGAAATTGTCATCAAGATTGGGTGAAAAAATCTGTGCTGAGATTTCAGGAAACTCGTAGTTTTTGGAAGCTTGGCAACCCCTTTCCATGAAAGTCACATGTGCAAGTCTATGCTTAGGAATACATCAATAGGAAACAAACCATAGAGATAGAACTTGGAACTACTTTATTGTTTCAAGTTTCAAAGAGCGAGCACAAACCGTGTTTGATTTAGAGTTCCAACTACATGTATCCATATAGGAGAAAACAGAGTAAAACCTAAAAATTAAAACTGTTATTGCCAACGAACGGTTTAACCAAGAAGAACGAAATTTGGTGAGCCATGTGGGATTGGGGTACTGATCATTACATGAAAGTGTCATCAAGATTTGGTGAAAAAATGTGTGCTGAGATTTCAGGAAACTCCTAGTTTTTGGAAGCTTGGCCACACCTTTCCCTGAAAGGGATTTGCGCCAGTCTCTGCTTAGGGCTACACCAATAGGAAACAAACCATAGAAATAGAACTTGGAACTACTTTATTGTACAAGTTTCAAAGAGCTAGCAAAAACTGTGTTTGATTTAGAGTTGAAACTAAATGTTTCCATATAGGAGAAAACAGAGTGAAACCTAAAAACTAAAACTGTTACTGCCAATGAATGTTTTAAAGTAAAAGAACGAAATTTGTTGAGCCAAGTGGGATTGGGGTACTGATTATTACATGAAAGTGTCATCAAGATTTGGTGAAAAAATGTGTGCTGAGATTTCAGGAAACTCGTAGATTTTTGGAAGCCTGGCAACACCTTTCCATGAAAGGGATTAGTGCCAGTCTCTGCTTAGGGCTACATCAGTAGGAAACAAACCATAGAGATAGAACTTGGAACTACTTTATTGTGACAAGTTTCAAAGATCTAGCACAAACCGTGTTTGATTTAGAGTTGCAACGACATGTATCCATATAGGATAAAACAGAGTGAAACCTAAAAATGAAAATGATTTCTGCAAACGAATGGTTAAACCTAGAAGAACGAAATTTGGTGATCCAAGTGGGATTGGTGTTCTGATCATTACCTGAGAGTATCACAAAGATTGGGTGAAAAAATATTTGCTGAGATTTGAGTAAACTCGTAATTTTTTAGAAGCTTGGCAACCCTTTTCAGTGAAAGTGATTTTCGCAAGTCTCTGCTTAGGGCCACTGCAATAGGAAACAAACCATAGAGACAGACCTTGAAACTACTTTATTGTGTCAAGTTTCAAGAGCTAGCACAAACCGTGTTTGATTTAGAGTTCAAACTACATGTATCCACATCGGAGAAAATGGAGTGAACCCTAAAAATGAAAACGGTTTCTTCAATGGAACAGTTAAACCTAGAGGAACGAAATTTGGTGAGTCAAGTGGGATTGGTGTATTGATCATAACCTGAAAGAATGACCAAGATTGGGTGAAAGAATATTTGCTGAGATTTCAGGAAACTCGTAATTTTTTTTAGAAACTTGGCAACAGCTTTCGATGAAAGTGATTTTCACCATTCTCTGCTTAGAGCCACAGAAATAGGAAACAATCAATAGAGATATAACTTGGAACTATTTATTGTGTCAAGTTTCAAAGAGCTAGCAGAAACCGTGTTTGATTTAGAGTTCCAACTACATGTATCCATATAGGAGAGAACAGAGTGAAATCTAAAAATGAAAAAATGTTTCTGCAAACGTACGGTTTAACATAGAAGAACGAAATTTGGTGAGCCAAGTGGGATTTTTGTACTGATCATTAGCTGAAAGTATCACCAAGATTGGGTGAAAAAATATTTGCTGAGATTTCAGTAAACTCGTATTTTTTTAGTAACTTGGCAACCCCTTTCAATAAGAGTGATTTTTGCGAGTCTCTGCTTAAGGAAAGAGCAAGAAGGAACAAACCATAGAGATAGAACTTGGAACTATTTTATTGTGTCAAGTTTCAAAGAGCTAGCAGAAACCGTGTTTATTTAGAGTTCCAACTACATGTATCCATATAGGAGAAAACAGAGTGAAACCTAAAAATGAAAACGGTTTCTGAAAACGAACGATTTACCCTAGAAGAACGAAATTTAGTGAGCCAAGTGGGATTCCTGTACTGATAATTACCTGAAAGTATCATAAAGATTGGTCAAAAAATACTTGATGAGATTTCATGAAACTCGTAGTTTTTTAGAAGCTTGGCAACCCCTTTCAATAAATGTGATTTTTGCCAGTCTCTGCTGAGGGCCACAGCAATAGGAAACAAACCACACAGATAGAACTTGGAACTCTTTTGTTGTGTCAAGTTTCAAAGTACTAGCAGAAACCGTGATCGATATTGAGTTCCAACTCCATGTATCCATATAGGAGAAAACAGAGTGAAACCTAAAAATGAAAACGGTTTCTGCAAATAAACGGTTTAACCTAGAAGAATGAAATTTTGTGAACCAAGTGGGATTGGTGTACTGATCATTACATGAAAGTATCACCAAGTTTTGGTGAAAAAATATTTGCTGAGATTTCAGGAAACTCGTAGGTTTTTGGAAACTTGGAAACACCTTTCAAAGAAAGTGATTTTCGCCAGTCTCTGCTTAGGGCCACAGCAATAGGAAACAAACCATAGAGATAGAACTTGAAACTACTGTATTCTGTCAAGTTTCTATGAGCTAGCACAAACCATGTTTCATTTAGAGTTCCAACTACATGTATCCATATAGGAGAAAACAGAGTGAAACCTAAAAATGAAAACGGCTTTTTTAAATGAACCGATTAACCTAGAAGAACGAAATTTGGTGAGCCAATTGGGATTCGTGTAGTCATCATTACCTGAAAGAATCACCAAGATTGGGTGAAAAAATATTTGCTGAGATTTCAGGAAACTCCTATTTTTTTAGAAGCTTGGCAACTCCTTTCAATGACAGTGAATTTTGCGAGTCTCTGTTTAGGGCCACAGCAATAGGAAACAAACTATAGAGATAGAACTTGAAACAACTTTATTGTGTCAAGTTTCAAAGAGCTAGCACAAACCGGGTTTGAATTAGAGTTCCAACTACATGTATCCATATAGGAGAAAACATAGTGAAACCCAAAAATGAAAACGGTTTCTGCAAACGAACGGTTTACCCTAGAAGAACGAAAATTGGTGAGCCAAGTGGAATTGGTGTACTGATCATTACCTGAAAGGATCACCAATTTTGGAGAAAAAATATTTGCTGAGATTTCAGGAAACTTGTAGTTTTTTGGAAGCTTGGCAACCCCTTTCAAGAAAAGTAATTTTCGCCAGTCTCTGCATAGGGCCACAGCAATAGGAATCAAACCATACAGACAGAACTTGGAACTATTTTATTGTGTCACGTTTCAAAGTGCTAGCAGAAACTGTGTTCGATTTAGAGTTCCAAAACCAGGTATCCATATAGGAGATAACAGAGTGAAACCTAAAAATGAAAACGGTTTCTACAAAAGAATGGTTTACACTAGAAGAACGAAATTTGGTGAGCCAAGTGGGATTGGTGTACTGATCATTACCTGAAAGTATCACCAAGATTGGGTGAAAAAATGTGTGCTGATATTTCAGTAAACTCCTATTTTTTTTAGAAACTTGGCAACCCCTCTCAATGAAAGTGATTTTCACCAGTCTCTGCTTAGGGCCACAGCAATAGGAAACAATCCATACAGGTAGAACTTGGAACTACTTTATTGTGTCACGTTTCAAAGAGCTAGAACAAACCTTGCTTGATTTAGACTACCAACTACATGTATCCATATAGGAGAAAACAGAGTGAAACCTAAAAATGAAAACGGTTTCAGCAAACGATCGGTTTAACTTAGAAGAACGAAATTTGGTGAGCCAATTGGGATTCGTGTACTGATCATTACCTGAAAGTATCACCAAGATTGTGTGAAAAAATATTTGCTGAGATTTGAGGCAACTCATAGTTTTTTAGAAGCTTGGCAACCCCTTTCAATGAAAGAGATTTTTGCCAGTCTCCTCTTAGGGCCACAACAATAGGAAACAATCCATACATATACAACTTAGAAATACTTTATTGTGTCAAGTTCAAAGTGCTAGCACAAGCTGTGTTTGATTTAGAGTTCCAACAACATGTATCCATATAGGATAAAACAGAGGGAAACCTAAAAATCAAAACAGTTTCTGCAAACGAACGGTTTAACCTACAAGAACGAAATTTGGTGAGCCAATTGGGATTCGTGTACTGATCAATACCTGAAAGTATCACCAAGATTGGGTGAAAAAATATTTGCTGAGAATTCAGTAAAATCCTATTTTTTCAGAAACTGGGCAACCCATTTCAATGAAAGTGATTTTTGCCAGTTTCTGTTTAGGTCCACAGCAATAGGAAACAAACCATAGAGACAGAACTTGAACGTACTTTATTGTGTCAAGTTTCAAAGAGCTAGCACAAACCATGTTTGATTTAGAGTTCCAACTCCATGTATCCATATAGGAGAAAACAGAGTGAAACCGAAAATGAAAACGGTTTCTGCAAAGGAAGGGTTTAACTGAGAAGAACGAAACTTGGTGAACCAAGTTGGATTGGTGTACTGATCATTAGAGAAAAGTATCACCAAGTTTGGGTGAAAAAATATTTCTGAGATTTCATGAAACTCGTAGGTTTTTGGAAGCTTGGCAACACCTTTCAAATAAAGTGATTTTCACCAGTCTCTGCTTAGGGCCACAGCAATAGAAAACAAACCATAGAGATAGAGCTTGAAACTACTTTTTGTGTCAAGTTTCAAAGAGCTAGCACAAACCGTGTTTGATTTAGATTTCCAACTACATGTACCATATAGGAGAAACACAGTGAAACCTAAAAATGAAAATGGTTTCTGCAAACAAACGGTTTAACCTAGAAGAATGAAATTATGTGAGCCAAGTGGGATTGGTGTACTGATCATTACCTGAAAGTATCACCAAGATTGGGTTAAAAATATTTGCTGAGATTTCAGTAAACTCGTAGTTTTTTAGAAGCTTGGCAACCCCTTTCAATGAAAGTGATTTTCGCCAGTCTATGCTTAGGGCCACAGCAATAGGAAACAAACCATACAGATAGAACTTGAAACAACTTTATTGTGTCAAATTTCAAAAAGCTAGCAGAAACCGTGTTTGATTTAGAGTTCCAACTACATGTATCCATATAGGAGAAAACAGAGTGAAACCTAAAAATTTAAATGGTTTCTGCAAACGAACAGTTTAACCTAGAAGAACGAAATTTGGTGAGCCAAGTGGGATTTGTGTACTGATCATTACATGAAAGTATCACCAACATTGGGTGAAAAAATATTTGCTGAGATTTCAGTAAATTCGTAGTTTTTTAGAAGCTTAGCAACCCCTTTCAATGAAAGTGATTTTCGCCAGTCTCTGCTTAAGTCCACAGCAATAGGAAACAAACCATAGACATAGAACTTGAAACTACTTCATTGTGTCAACTTTCAAAAACTAGCACAAACCATGTTTGATTTAGAGTTCCAACTACGTGTATCCATAAGGAGAAAACAGAGTGAAACCTAAAAATGAAAACCATTTCTGCAAATGGATGGTTTAACCTAGAAAAACGAAATTTGGTGAGCCAAGTGGGATTGGTGTACTGATCATTACCTGAAAGTATTACCGAGATTGGGTGAAAAAATATTTGCTGAGATATCAGGAAACTCGTAGTTTTTTAGAAGCTTGGCAACCCCTTTTATTTAAAGTGATTTTCGCCAGTCTCTGCTTGGGGCTACAGCAATAGGAAACAAACCATAGAGATAGAACTTGAAACTACTTTATTGTGTCAAGTTTGAAAGAGCTAGCACAAACCGTGTTTGATTTAGTTTTCCAACTACATGTACCATATAGGAGAAAACAGAGTGAAACCTAAAAATGAAAACGGTTTCTGCAAATGAACAGTTTAATCTAGAAGAATGAAATTCGCTGTGCCAAGTGAAATGGGTGTACTGATCATTACCTGAAAGTATCAAAGAAATTGGGTGAAAATATATTGGCTGAGATTTCCGGAAACTCGTAGTTATTTAGAAGCTTGGCAACCCCTTTCAATGAACGTGATTTTCTCCAGTCTCTGCTTGGGGCCACAGCAATAGGAAACAAACCATAGAGATATAACTTGGAACTAGTTTATTGTGTCAAGTTTCAAAGAGCTAGCACAATCTGTGTTTGATTTAGAGTTCCAAATACATGTATCCATATAGTAGAAAACAGAGGGAAACCTAAAAATGAAAACGGTTTCTGCAAACGAACGGTTTAACCTAGAATAACGAAATATGGTGAGCCAAGTGGGATTGGTGTACTGATCATTACCGAAAGTATCACCAAGATTGGGTGAAAAAATATTTGCTGAGATTTCAGTAAACTCGAATTTTTTTACAAACTTGGCAACCCCTTTCAGTGAAAGTGATTTTCGCCAGTCTCTGCTTAGGGCCACAGCAATCGGAAACAAACCATAGGGATAGAACTTGAAACTACTTTATTGTTTCAAGATTCAAAGAGCTAGCACAAACCGTGTTTGATTTAGAGTTCCAACTACATGTATCCATATATGAGAAAACAGAGTGAAACCTAAAAATGAAAATGCTTACTGCAAACCAACGGTTTAACCTAGAATAACAAAATATGGTGAGCCAAGTGGGATTGGTGTACTGATCATTACCGAAAGTATCACCAAGTTTGGGTGAAAAAATATTTGATGAGATTTCAGAAAACTCGTTGTTTTTTGGAAGCTTGTCAACCTTTTTCAATGAAAGTGATTTTCGCCAGTCTGTGCTTAGGGCCACAGCAATAGGAAACAAACCATAGAGAGAGAACTTGGAACTACATTTTGTGTCAAGTTTCAAAGGGCTAGCACAAACCATGTTTGATTTTCAATTCCAAATATATGTATCCATATAGGAGAAAACAGAGTGAAACCTAAAAATGAAAACTGTTACTGCAAATGAACGGTTTAACCTAGAAGAACGAAACTTGGTGAGCCAAGTGGGATTTTTGAACTGATCTTTTCCTGAAATTATCATCAAAATTGGGGGAACAAATATTTGATGAGATTTCAGGAAACTCGTAGTTTTTTGGAAGCTTTGCAACCCCTTTCAATGAAAGTGATTTCGCCAGTCTCTGCTTAGGGCGACAGCAATAGGAAACAAACCAGAGGCAGAACTTGGAAATTCTTTATTGTGTCAAGTTTCAAAGAGCTAGCGCAAACCATGCTTGATTTAGAGTTCCAACTACATATATCCATATAGGAGAAAACAGAGTGAAACATAAAAATGAAAACTGTTACTGGAAACGAACGGTTTAACCTAGAAGAACGAAATTTGGTGAGCCAAGTGAGATTGCTGTAGTGATCATTACCTGAAAGTATCACCAAGATTGGGTGAAAAATATTTGATGAAATTTCAGGAAACTCGTAGTTTTTTGGAAGCTTGGCAACCCCTTTTTTGAAAGAGATAGAACTTGGAACTTCTCTATTGGGTCAAGTTTCAAAGAGCTAGCACAAACCATGTTTGTTTTAGAGTTCCAACTACATGTATCCTTATAGGAGAAAACAGAGTGAAACCTAAAAATGAAAACTGTTACTGCAAACGAACAGTTTAACCAGGAAGAACGAAACGTGGTGAACCATGTGGTATTGGTGAACTGATCATTTCCTGAAAGTATAATCAAATTTGGGGGAAAAATATTTGATGAAATTTCAGGAAACTCGTAGTTTTTTGGAAGCCTGGCAACCCCTTTTTTTGAAAGTGATTTTGACCAGTCTCTGCTTAGGGTCACAACAATAGGAAACAAACCATAGAGATAGAACTTGGAACTACTTTATTGTGTCAAGTTTCAAAGAGCTAGCACAAACCGTGTTTGATTCAGAGTTCCAACTACATGTATCCATATAGGAGAAAACAGAGTGAAACCTGAAAACTAAAAGTTTTACTGCAAGTGAATGGTTTAAACTAAAAGAGCAAAACGTAGTGAGCAAAGTGGGATTGGTAAACTGATCATTACCTGAAAGTCTCATCAAGATTGGGTGAAAAATATTTGCTGTGATTTCAGGTAACTAGTAGTTTTTTGGAAGCTTGCAACCCCTTGAAAGGAAAGTGATTTTAGCCAGTCTCTGCTTAGGGCCACATCAATAGGAAACAAACCATAGAGATAGACCTTGGAACTACTTTATTAGGTCAAGTTTCAAAGAGCTAGCACAGACCGTGTTTGATTTAGAGTTCCAACTACATGTATTCATATAGGAGAAAACAGAGTGAAACCTAAAAATGAAAATTGTTACTGCAAACGATTGGTTAACCTAGAAGAACGAACCTTGGTGAACCAAGTGGTATTGGTGAACTGATCATTTCCTGAAAGTACCAACAAAATTGGGAGAAAAATATTTGATGAGATTTCAGGAAACTCGTAGTTTTGGGGAAGCTTGGCAACCACTTTCATTGAAAGTAATTTTCGCCAGTCTCCGCTTAGGGTCACAGCAATAGGAAAGAAACCATAAAGATAGAACTTGGAACTACTTTATTGGGTAAAGTTTCAAGGAGCTAGCAAAAACCGTGTTTGATTTAGACTTCCAACTACATGTATCCATATAGGAGAAAACAGAGTGAAACCTGAAAATGAAAAGTGTTACTGCAAATGAACGGTTTAACCTAAAAGAACAAAACGTAGTGAGCCAAGTGGGATTGTTGAACTGATCATTTCCTGAAATTATCGTGAAGTTTGGGTGAAAAAATATTTGCTGAGATTTTAGGAAAGTACTAGTTTTTTGGAAGCTTGACAACCCCTTAAAATGAAAGTGATTTCTGCCAGTCTCTGCTTAGGGCCACAGCAATAGGAAACAAACCATAGAGATAGAACTTGGAACTACTTTATTGGGTCAACTTTCAAAGAGCTAGCACAAACCATGTTTCATTTAGAGTTCCATCTACATGTATCCATATAGGAGAAAACAGAGTGAAACCTGAAAATGAAAACTGTTACTGCAATTGAACGGTTTAACCAAGAAGAACTACATTTGGCGAGCCAAGTGAGATTGGTGAACTGATGATTACCTGAAAGGATCACGAAGATTGGGTGAAAAAATATTGGCTGACATTTCAGGAAACTCATTGTTTTTTGGAAGCTTGTCAACCCCTTTCTTTTTTTTTTTTTTTTTTTTTTTTTTAAGAGAGGGTGAGAGAGGAGAGAGAGAGAGAGAGGAGAGAGAGAGAGAGAGAGAACTTTTAATATTTATTTTTTAGTTCTTGGCGGACACAATATCTTTGTTGGTATGTGGTGCTGAGGATCGAACCCGGGCCGCACGCTTGCCAGGCGAGCGCGCTACCACTTGAGCCACATCCCCAGCCCTTGTCAACCCCTTTCAATGGAAGTGATTTTCGCTAGTCTGTGCTTAGGGCCACAGCAGTAAAAAACAAACCATAGAGATAGAACTTGGAACTACTTTGTTGTGTCAAGTTTCAAAGAGCTAGCACAAACCGTGTTTGATTTAGAATTCCAACTACATGTAATCTTATAGGAGAAAACAGAGTGAAACCTAAAATGAATACTGTTACTGCAAATGAATGTTTTAACCTAGAAGAATGAAACTTGGTGAGCCAAGTGGGATTGGTGAACTGATGACTTACTGAAAGTATCATCATGATTGAGGGAAAAAATATTTGATGAGATTTCAGGAAACTCGTAGTTTTTTGGAAGCTCGGCAACCCCTTTCAATGATAGTGATTTTCGCCAGTCTCTGCTTAGGGCCACAGCAATAGGAAACAAACCTTAGTTATAGAACTTGGAACTACATTATTGTGTCAAGTTTCAAAGAGGTAGCACAAACCGTGTTTGATTTAGAGTTCCAACTACATGTTTCCATATAAGAGAAAACAGAGTGAAATCTAAAAATTAAAACTGTTACTGCCAATGAACGATTTAACCTAGAAGAACGAAATTAGGTGAGCCAAGTGGGATTGGTGTACTGATCATTACCTGAAAGTATCACCAAGATTGGGTGAAAAAAATATTTCCTGATATTTCAGGAAACTCGTAGTTTTTTGGAAGCTTGGCAACCCCTTTCAATGAACGTGATTTTTGCCAGTCTCTGCTTAGGGCCACAGCAATACGAAACAAAAAATAAAGATAGAACGTGGAACTACTATATTGGGTCAAGTTTCAAAGAGCTAGCACAAACTGTGTTTCATTTAGAGTTCCAACTACATGTATCCTTATAGGAGAAAACAGAGTGAAACCTAAAAATGAAGACTGTTACTGCAAACGAACGGTTTAACCAGGAAGAACGAAACTTGTTGAACTAAGTGATATTGTTGAACTGATCATTTCCTGAAAGTATCATCAAATAGGAGGAACAAATATTTGCTGAGATTTCAGGGAACTCGTAGTTTTTTGGAAGCTTGCCAACCCCTTTCAATGAAAGTGATTTCTGCCAATCTCTGCTTAGGGCCACAGCAATAGGAAACAAACCATAGAGATAGAACTTGTAACTATTTTTTGTGTCAAGTTTCAAAAAGCTAGCACAAACCGTGTTTGATTCAGAGTTCAAACTACATGTATCCTTTTAGGAGAAAAAAGATTGAAACCTATAATTGTAAAATGTTAATGCAAACGAATTGTTTAACCTAGAAGAACGAAATTTGTTGAGCCAAGTGGGATTGTTTTACTGATCATTACCTGAAAGTATCATCAAGATTGGGTGAAAAAATATTTGCCTAGATTTCAGGAAACTCGTTGTTTTTTTGAAGCTTGTCAACCCCTTTCAATGAAAGTGATTTTCACCAGTCTCTGCTTAGGGCCACAGCAATAGGAAACAAACCATAGAGATAGAATTTGGAACTATATTATTGTGTCAAGTTTCAAAGAGCTAGCACAACCATGTTTGATTTACAGTTCCAATTACTTGTATCCATATAGGAGAAAACAGAGTGAAGCCTAAAAATGAAAACTGTTACTGCAAACGAATGGTTTAACCCAGAAGAACGAAACTTGGTGAACCAAGTGGTATTGGTGAACTGACCATTTCCTGAAAGTATCATCAAATTTGGGGAACAAATATTTGATGAGATTTCTGGTTGAGTTTCAAAATATGTTAGGGTTATAGTTAGAGTTTGGAGTAATATTGGGGTTAAAGTTAGGGTTAGGTTTTGAGGTAGGGTTAGGGTTAGAGTTAAGTATAGTGTTAGGTTTAGGAATATGTTTAGGGTTAGTTTTAGGGTTAGGTTTAGGGATATGTTTATTTTCAGTGTTAGGGTTAGGGATAAGTTTAGGTTTAGTGTTATGTTCATGTTTAGGGTTAGTTTTAGGTTTAGTGTTAGGGTTAGAGTTAGCTTTAGTTTAAGTTTACGAGTATGTAATAGGGTTAGTGTTAGGGTTAGGTTTTGAGTTAGGGTTAGTGTTTGGGTTAAGGTAAGGTCTAGTTTTAGAGTTTGGATTAGGGTTAGGGTTAGTGTTTAATGTTATACTTTGCATTAGAGTTAGTGTGAATGTTAGTGTTAGGGTTAGGTTTAGGTTTAATGTTAGCTTTGGGTTAGGGTTAAGGTTAGGTTTAAGGATAGTGTTAGGGCTAGTGATAGGTTTATATTTAGTGTTAGGGTTATGGTTATGGTTAGTGTTATGGTTAGGGGTAGGGTTAGTTTTAGGTTTAGTGTTAGTGTTAATTTTAGAGTTATGGTTAGTGTTAGGCTAAGGGTTAGGGTTAGGGTTAGTGTTAGATTTAGTGTTGAGTTTAGGGTTAGGGTTTTTATAGGGTTAGAGTTAGGATTTAAGTTAAGGTTAGGGTTAGCATTAGTGTTAGATATACAGATAGGATTAGGGTTAAATTTAGGGTTAGGATTAGAGTTAGGTTTAGTGTTAGTGTTACATTTAGGGTTAGGGTTAGTATTAGGGTTAGTGTTAGGTTAGATTTAAGGGTAGGATTAGGGTTAATGTTAGTGTTAGGGTTTGCATTAGAATTAGTATTTGGGATAGTTTGAGGTTTAGGGTAGGGTTTGAGTTAGAGTTAGTGTTAGGTTAGGGTTAGGGTATGTCTTAGGGTTAGTGTTAGGGTTATTGTTAGGTATAAATTTAGGGTTAGTGTTAGGATTAATGTTATATATAGGATTAGGATTAAGGATAGGTTTAGTGTTAGGGTTAGTGTTAGGGTTAGGTTTAGGGTTAGAGTTAGGCATAGGAATAGGGTTAGTTTTAGGTTTAGTGTTACGGTTAGGATTAGTGTTAGTGTTAGGTTTATGATTAGGGTTAGGTTTGGTGTTAGCATTAGGGTCACTGTTAGGTTTAGGGTTAGGTTTATTGTTCACGTTAGGGTAAGGTTTAGGGTTAGGTAAGATTTAAGGTTAGGTTTACTGTTAGGTTTAGGGTTTGGGTTAAGGTTATTGTTAGGGTTAAACTTTGGGTTAAAGTTAAGGTTAGGGTTAGCGATAGGGTTAGGGTTAGGGTTTGTGGTAGGGTTAGGTTTACTAGTAGGTTTAGAGTTAAAGTTAGGCTTAGTGTTAGAGTTAGGATTTGTGTTAGGGTTAATGTTAGGGGTAATGTTAGGGTTAGGTTTAGTGTTAGGTTTAGGGTTTGGGTTTGTGTTAGGGTTAGGGTTAGGGTTACAGTTAGGATTAGGATTAATGTTAGGTTTAGAGTTAGTGATAGGGTTTGCAATAGGGTTCGTGTTAGAGTTAGGGTTAGTGTTAAGTTAGTGATAGTGTTAGGGTTATTGTGAGGATTAGGATTAGTGTTATTGATTGGGTTAGGTTTAGGGTTATGGATACCTTTAGTGTTAGTGTTAGTGTTAGGGTTCCGGTTCATGTTAGGGTTATGGTTATGGTTAGGGTTAGGGTTAGGGTTAGTGTTAGTGTTAGTTTTAGTGTTAGTGTTAGTTTTAGGGTTAGGGTTATGATTCGTGTTAGGGTCAGTTTTAGGGTTAGAGTTAGTGTTAGGGTTAGGTTTAGGGTTAGGGTTAGTGTTAGGTTCAGGAAAGGGTTTACGGTAAGTGTTATGGTTAGGGTTAGGCTTAGGGTTAGTGTAAAATGTAAGGATAGGGTTAGGGTTAGGTTTAGTGTTAGAATTAGGATTACGGTTAGGGTTATTATTATGGTAAGGGTTAGGATTTGGGTTATGTTAAGTGTTAGGGTTTATTCAAGATTTATGTTTAGTGATAGGTTTAGGGTTAGATTCAGAGTTAGATTTAGGTTTAGGGTTAGTGTTAGGGTAAGGTTTAAGATTAGGGTTAGGGTAAGTGTTAGGATTAGTTTAAGATTTAGGTTTAGTGTTAGGGTTATGGTTAGTTTTAGGGTAAGAGTAAGTTGAGTGTTGGGTTTAGGGGTGTTGTTAGTGTTAGATTTAAGTTTAGGGTTAGGGATATGGATAGGATTAGGGTTAGAATTAGGGTTTGGTTAGGGTTATGGTAAGTGTTAGGGTTACGGTTAGGGTTACTTTTAGTGTTAGGTTTAGGTTTAGGGTTAGGGTTAGTGTTTGTGTTAGGGTTAGGTTTATTATTAGGTTTAGTATTAGTGTTAGGATTAGGGTTACATTTAAGTTAAGGGTCAGTGATAGGTTTAGGTTTGGAGATAGCGTTAGTGTTAGTGTTAGTGTTAGGGTTAGGGTTAGGGTTAATTTTAAGATTAGGTTTAGTGTTAATTAAGGGTTAGGTTAATGGTTATGTTAATTTTAGAATTATGGCTTAGGTTAGGGTTTGTCTTCAGTTTATGGTTAGTGTTAGGGTTAGGGTTACGGTTAGGGTTAGGTTTAGTGTTATGGTTAGGGTTAGGGTTTGTGTTAGGGTTAGTGTTAGGTTTGGATTGGGATTATGGATAGGATTAGCATTAGGGTTTAGGTTAGGGTTAATGTTAGGGTTAAGGTTATGGGTAGGGTTGGTGTTAGGGTTTGGGTCAGGTTTAGGGTTAGTGTTAGGGTTGGGTTAGGGTTAGGTTTAGTTTTAGGGTTAGCATTAGGTTTAGGTTTTGGGTTAAGGATAGGGTTAGCCTTAGGGTTAGAGTCAGTTTTAGGGTTAGTGTTAAGTTTAGGGTTAGAATTAGCTTTAGTGTTAGGGTTTGGGTGATGGATAGGGTTAGGGTTAATGTTAGGGTTAGGGTTTCAGTAAGTGTTAGGTTAGGTTTAGAGGTAGGATTAGGGTTAGGGTTCGGGTCAGTGTTAGTGTTTGTTTTGCATTAGGGTTAGTGTTATTGTTATTGTTAGGGTTAGGATTAGATTTAAGATTAGTGTTAGGCTTAGGGTTAGGGTTAGGGTTAGGCTTACGGTTAGGGTTAGGGTTAGTTTTAGGTTTAGTGTTAGGTTTATGGTTAGGTTTTGCAATAGTGTTAGGGTTACAAATAGGTTTACATTTAGTGTTAGGGTTAGAATTAGTGTTAGGTTTAGTGTTATGTTTAGGGTTATGTTTAGGTATAGGGTTAGTGTTAGTGTTAGCCTTAGAATTAGGTTTAGGTTTAGTGTTAGGTTTAGCATTATGGTTAGGTTTAGGGTTAGTTTTAGGTATAGTGGGAGGATAAGGGTTAGTGTTAGTGTTAGGTTTATGGTTAGGTTTAGGTTGAGTATTAGGTTAGTGTTATGTTTAGGGTTAGTGTTAATGTTCGGGTGAGGGTAAGGTTTATGTTTAGGTTAAGGTTTAGGATTAGGTTCAGTGTTAGGTTTAGGTTTAGACTTAGAGTTAGGATTATAGTTAATGTTATTGTTGGGTTTAAGGTTAGTTTTAGGGTTAGGGTTATTTTTAGGTTTTGTGTTAGGGTTAAGGTATTGTTAAATTTAGGGTTAAAGTTAGGGTTAGTGTTAGGTTTAGGTTTAATGTTAAGGTTAGAGTTGGGGTTAGGTTTAGGGTTAGGTTTGGTGTTAGGGTTTGGGTTAAAGTTTGTGTTAGGTTTAGAATTAGTGTTAGTGTTAATTTTAGGGTTACATTTAAGATTAGGTTTAGTGATAGGATTAGTGTTAGTGTTAGGGTTTGTGTTAGGGTTAGTGTTAGTATTAGTATTATTATTAGGGTTAGGGTTAGTGTTATATTTTCTGCTAGGGTTAGAGTGGGGGTTAGAGTTAAAGTTAGGGTTAAGATTTGAATTAGTGTTAGAATATGGTTAGTGTTATTGTTAGGGTTAGGTATAGTGTTAATTGAGGAATATGGTTAGGGTTAGTGTTAGGGTCAGGGTTAGGTTTGGTATTAGGGTATGGGTTAGGGTTAGGGTTAGTGTTAGGATTAAGGTTAGATTTTGAGTTATGTTTAGAGTTAGGATTAGAGTTAGGGCTAGGGTTACAGTTAGGATTAGTGTTTGGGTTAGGTTTAGTGTTATGTTAAACTTTGTGTTACAGTTAGTGTTAGGGTTAGTGTTAGGATTAGGTTTATGGTTACGGTCATTGTTAGGGTTAAGTTTAGAGATAAGTTTAGGATTAGTGTGGGTTAAGGTTAGGGTTATATTTACAGTATGGTTACTGTTAGGGTTAGGGTATGGGTTCATTTTAGGGTTAGGTTTAGTGTGAGTGTTAGGGTTAGGGTTAGGTTTAGGTTTGGTGTTGGTGTTTGGGTTAGGGTTAGGGTTAGGTTTAAGAATAGTGTTAGGGGGCTGGGGATGTGGCTCAAGCGGTAGTGCGCTTGCCTAGCGTGCATGCAGCCCGGGTTCGATCCTCAGCACCACATACAAACGAAGATGTTGTGTCCGCCGAGAACTAAGAAAAAATAAATAAATATTAAAATTCTCTCTCTCTCTCTCTCTCTCTCTCTCTCTCTCTCTCTCTCTCTCTCCTCTCTCTCTCACTCTCTCTTTAAAAAAAAAAAAAAAGAATAGTGTTAGGGTAAGTGAAAGGTTTAGAGTTAAGGTTAGGTTTAGTGTTATGTTTAGTGTTATGGTTATGGTTAGGGTTAGACCTAGGGTTAGTGTTAGTGTTAGATTTAGGTTTATGGTTTTTTTAGTGTTAATGTTAGATATAGGGTTAGTGTTAAGGTTAGGGTTAGGGTTAGGGTTAGCGTTAGTGTTACGGTTAGGGTTATGTTTTGTGTTAGGCTTAAAGTTAGGGTTAGTGTTAGGTTAGGTTTACAGGTAGGGTTAGGGTTTTGGTTAGAATTACTGTTAGTGATAGGGTTTGGATACATTTAGTGTTATGGTTAGGGTTAAGGTTGCCTTAGAAATAGTGTTAGGGTTAGGGTTACAATTTGTATTAGTGTTACTGTTAGGGTTATGATTAGTTTTAGGATTATTGTTAGTGTTAGGCTTAGGGTTAGTGTTATATTTAGAGTTAGGGATAGGGATAGGGTTAGTGTTAGGGTTAGCATTGCGGTTAGGTTTAGGTTTAGTGTTAGGTCTATTGTTAAGATTAGAATTAGGTTTAGGGTTAGTGTTAGGGTAAGTGATATGGTTATAATTGGTGTTACTGTGAGTGTTAGGTTTAGGTTTAGGGTTAGGATTACGGTTTGTTTTGGGGTTAGAATTAAAGTTAGGGTAAGGTTTGCATATTGGTTTAGCATTAGGGTGAGTTTTATTGTTAGGATTAGGGTTAGGGTTATTGTTAGAGTTAGAGTTCGGGTTTGGGTTAGGGTTAGAGTTAGTGTTAGGGTTATTGATTGGGTTAGTGTAGGGTTAGTGTTAGTGTTATGGTTTAGTTTAGGGTTAGTGTTAGGGTTAGTTTTAGGGTTAGGTTTAGTGATAGGGTTAGGTTTAGGGTTAGTATTAGGGTTAGAGTTTTGATTAGTGTTAGGGTTGATATAGGGTTAGGTGAGGGTAAGTGTTAGGTTTAGGGTTTGGGTTACAGTTAGATTTAGTTTTAGGTTTAGGTTTAGATTTAGGGGTAGTTAGGGTTAAGATTAATTTTAGGGTTCGTGTTAGGGTTAGGATAAGTGTTTGTGTTAGGTTTAAATTTAGCATTAGTGTTAGATTTAGGGTTACAATTAGGGTTTGGTCTAGAATAAAAGTTATTGTTAGGGTTAAGGTGAGGGTAAGGTTAGGTTTAGTGTTAGATTTAGGGTTGTGTTAGGGTGAGATTTAAATTAGGGTTAGGGTTAGTGTTAAGGTAAGTTATGGAGTTAGGGTTAGGGTTAGAGTTAGGTTAGGGTAAGTATTTGTGTTAGGGTAAGATTTAGGGATAGGTTTAGGTTTTGTTTTGGGGTTAGTGTTAGGGTTAGTTTTATAGTTAGTGATAGGTTTAGAGTTAGAGTTAGGTTTAGTGTTAGGGTAAGGGTTAAGTTTAGGGTTAGGGTTACTCTTAGGGATTGGGGTAGGGTTAGGGTTCAGATTAGGGTATGTGTTAGGGTTAGGGTTAGGGATAGGATTTATGTTAGTGTTAGTTTTAGGGTTAAGGTTGGAATATGGTTTAAGTTAAGGTAGGCTTAGTGTTAGGGTTAGTTTTAAGGTTATGGTTAGTATTAGCATTAGGGTTAGGATTAGGGTTAGTGTTAGTGTTAGGGTTATGGTTAGGGTTAGGGTTACTCTTAAAGTTAGGGTTAGTGTTAGTTTAGGGTTAGGTTTATGGTTAGGGTTAATGATAGTTTTAGGGGTAGGTTTAGGGTTAGGGTTATTGTTAGGGTATGGGTTTAGAGTTAGATTTAGGGTTAAGTTCAAATTATGGTGAGGATCAGGTTTAGGTATCTGGTTAGGGTTAATTTAAAAGGTATAATTAGGGTTTGGGGTAGGGTTAGTGTTTGTGTTAGTGTTAGTGTTATGGTTAGGGTTATGGTTTGAGTTAGGTTTAGGGTAAGGGTTAGGGTTTGGGTAAGGGTTAGTGTTAGGGTTACGGTTGGATTAGGGTTAGATTAGGGTTAGGATTTGGGTTAGTGTTAGGGTTAAGGGTAGGGTTAGGTTTAGTGTTAGGATTAGGGTTAAAATAGGGTTAGTGTTAGGGTTAGGGTTAGAGTAAGGGTTAGTGTTAGGTTTAGGGTTAGTGTTATAATTAGTGTTAATGACAGGTTTAGGGTTAGATTTAGGGTTAGTATGAAGTAAGGTTTAGAGTTATTGTTAGGGTATGGTTTAGGATTAGGTTTAGGGTTAGTTTTAGAATTAGGGTGAGGTTCAGGGATAGGGATCAGGTTAGGGTTAGGGTTAGTTTAAGAGTTAGAATTAGGGTTAGTGTTAGTGTTAGGGTTCGGGTTATGGTTGGTGTTAGGTTGAGGGTTAGGCTTAGGGTTAAAGTTAGGGTTACATTTGAATTAGGATTAGAGTTTGGATTAAGGTTAGGGTTAGAGTGAGTATTAGGATTAAGAATAGGATTAGGCTAAGGGTTGGGGTTAGGTTTAGTGTTAGGATAAGGGTTAGGATGAGGGTTAGGGTTAGGATTAGGTGTAGGTTTAGGATTAATGTTAGAGATATGGTTAGAATTAGGGTTAGGGTTAGCTTTAGTTTTAGTGTCAGGCTTAGGGTTAGGGTTAGGTTAAGGGTAAGTTTCAGGGTTATGGTTCGGATAAGTTTTAGGATTCATTGTAGGGTTTCAGTTAGGGTTCGTGTTAAAATTAGGGTTAGGGTTAAGTTTTTTGTTAGATTTAGGGTTAGGGTTAATGTTAGTGTTATTGTTACAGTTAGGGTTAGGGTTAGGGTTGGTGTAAGGGTGAGAATTATGGTTACATTTAGGGTTCGTGTTGGTGTTAGATTTAGGGTTAATGTTAGTGTTAGGTTTAAGGTTAGGTATAGGTTTAGGGTTAGAGTTAGTGTTCGGGTTAGCATTAGTGTTATGATTAGGGTTAGGGTTAGGTTTAAGGGTAGTGTTAGGTTTATTATTAGGGTAAGGCTTAGTCTTAGGTAAGGGTTAAGGTTAGGGTTAGGTAAGGGTTAGAGTTAAGGTTAGGTTAGGGTTAGGGTTGTGGTTTGAGTTATGCTTTTTGTTCAGGTTAGGGTTAAGGTTAGGGTTTGTGTCAAATTTAGGGTTAGATTATGGGTTTGTGTTAGGGTTAGTGTTAGGGTAAGTATTAGGTTTCATGTTAGGGTTAGGGCTAGGTTTAGTGTTAGGTTTAAGTGTAAGTTATGGTTAGGGTTAGGGTTAGGATTTGTGTTTCGCTTAGGGTTACAGTTAGGTTTAGGGTTTGTTTTAGGGTTAGGGTCAGAGATAGTGATAGGGATAGGGTTAGGGTTAAGGTGAGGTTTAGACTAAGGGTTAGGGTTAGGTTTATGGTTAGGATTAGAGTTATGTTTAGAATTATGGTTAGGGTTAATGTTAAGTTTAGGGTTAGGATTAGGGTTAGTGTTAGTGTTTTAATTAGGATTAGGTTTAGGGTTAGGGTTGGTGTGAGGGTTAGGGTTAATTTTATGGTTTAGGTTAGGATAAGTGTTAGGGTGAGGGTTAGGGTTAGGGTTAGTGTTAGTTTTAGGATTAGGTATAGGTTTGGGTTTAGGGTTAGGGTTTGGGTTTGGATTAGTGTTACAGTTAGGGTTAGGATTAGAACTAGGTTTTGCATTAGGTTTATGGTTAGATTTAGGGTTAGTGTTATAATAAAGGTTAGGTTTAGTGTTAGGGTTAGTATTAGGGTTTGGGTTAGGGTTAGGTTTCAAGTTAGTGTTAGAATTAGTGTCAGAGTTTCAGTTAGGGTTAGGTTTAGGGATAGTGTTAGGGTTAGTTTTAGGGTTAGGGTAATTGTTTTAGGTTTAGCATTAGGGTTAGGATTTGTTTTAGGTTTAGGTTTAGGGTTATGGTTGGATTATGGTTAGAGTTAGGGTTAAGGTTAGGGTAGGTTTAGTGTTAGGATTAATGGGAGAGTTAGGGTTAGTGTTAGTGTTAGGGTTAGTGTTATTAAAATTAGGGTTAGTGTTAGATATATGGTTAGATTTAGTGATAGGGTTAGGATTTTGTTTAGGGTTATCCTTAGGGTTAAGGTTAGGTTTAATGTTTGGGTTAGTGTTAAAATTACAGTTGGGATTAGTTACGGGTTAGTGTTACAGTTACGTTATGGTTAGGATTATGGTTTGGGATAGGGTTTGTGTTATGGTTACAGTTAGGATTAGGGATAGGGTTAAGGTTAGTGTTAGCTTTATGGAGAGGGTTAGGGTTAGCGTTTGTGTTAGGTATAGGGTTAGTGTTAATGTAACGGATAGGGTTAGGCTTAGTGTAAGGTTAAGGTTAGGTTTCAGGTTAGGATTAGTGTTTGGTTTATGGTTAGATTTAGGATTAGTGTTAGGGTTAGGGTTAATGTTATGGTTTGTGTTAAGTTTAGATTAGGGTTAGGGTTACGATTAGGTTAAGGTTAAAGTTATGCTTAAGGGTAGGTTTAGGGTTCATTTTAGGATTAGGTTCAGGGTTAGGTTAGGGTTAAGGTTAGGTTTGGGTTCATATTAGATTAGGATTAGGGTTAGGGTTAGTGTTAGGTTTTGGTTTAGGGTAGGTTTAGTATTAGGGTTAGGGTTATAGTTATGGTTAGAGTTACTGATAAGGTTAGGTTTAGGGTTAGTGTTAGTGTTAGGGTTAGGGTTTGGTTTAGGCTTAGGGTTAGTGTTAGTGTTAGGGTGTGGTTTAGGGTTAGGTTTCAGGTTATGATTAAGGTTAGGGTTAGGTTTAGGGTTAATATCAAGGTTTGGGTGAGAGTTCATGTTAGCGTTAGGGTTAGGGTTAGTTTTAGGGTTAGGTTAGGGTTTGGGTTAGTGTTAGGGTTAGTATTAATGTTTGAGTTAATTTTAGAATTAGGGTTTGTGTTCGGGTTAGAGTTAGTGTAAATTTAGGGTTAGATTTAGGGTTAGGGTAAGGTTAGGGCTATTGTTAAGTTTAGGGTATATGTTACAGTTAGTGTTAGGGTTAGAATTAGGGTTAGGGTTGCAGTAAAGATTATCATTAGTGTCCGTGTTAGGGATAGTGTTAGGGTTAGTGATAGTTTTAGGTTCAGTGTTAGGATAAGGTTTAGGTTTATAATTAGAGTTAGTGTTAGTGTTCGGTTTAGGGTAAGTGTTAGGGTTAGTATTAGGTTTAAGTTTAAGGTTAGTCTTAGGGTTACAGTTAGGGTTAGCATTAGTGTTTGGTTTAGCAATATAATTAGGTTTAGGTTTAGAATTAGGGTTATGATTAGGGTTAATGTCAGGATTAGAGTTAGGTTTAGTTTTAATGTAAGGGTTAGGTTTAGGGATAGCATTAGGGTTAGGTTTAGGGTTCGGATTAGGTTTCGGGTTAGGTTTAGGGTTCGGATTAGGTTTCGGGTTAGGGTTAGGGTTGATGTTATTGTTAGGTTTAGGGTTACTGTTAGGGTTAGATTAGGATTTAGGTTGGTGTTTAGGGTTAGTGTTATGTTTAGGATTAAGGTTAGGTTTAGGGTTAGAATTATTGTTAGCATTAGATTTCAGGTTAAATTTAGAATTAGGGTTAGGATAAGGGTTAGGGTTACTGTTAGGGTTATGGTTAGAGTTTGTGTTAGAGTTAGCGATTGGGTTATTGTAAGGTTTAAGGTTAGGGTTAGTTTTAGGGTTAGAGTTAGTGTTTGGGTTAGATTTAGGCTTATGGTTATGGTTATAGTTAGGGTTAGGATTAGGATTAGTGTTCGGTTAATGTTAGTGTCAGGGTTAGTTTAGGGTTAGGGTTATAGTTAGGTTTAGGGATTGTGTTAGGTTTAGTGTTAGTATTATGATTAGTGTTTGGTTTAGGGTTAAATTTATGGTTAATGTTAGGGTTAGAGTTAGGGTTAGGATTAGGGTTTGTGCTATCACTAGGGTTTGGGTTAGGTTTAAATTTATGGTTAGGATTAGGATTAGAGTTAGGTTAGGTTTAGGGCTAGTGTTAGGTTTAGGGTTAAGGATAGTGTTATGGTTAGGGTTTAGAAAAGGTTTGCGGTTAGGGTTAGGGTTATGATTAGAGTTAGTGTTACTGTTAGAGTTAGGGTCAGGGTGAGTGTTAGGCTTAGAGTTAAGGTTAGGCTTAAGTTTAGTGTTAGGTTTAGGGTTAGTGTTATGGTTAGGTTTAGTGTTATGATTAGGATTAGCGTAGAGTTTGGTTTAGGGTTATGATTAAGTTAGAGTTAAGGTAAGGGTTAGTTTTGGGGTTACGTTTCGTGTTAGGGTTAGGGTTAGGTTTATTTAGGGTTTTTGTTAGGGTTATGGTTAGTGTTAAGGTTAGGGTTATGTTTAGGGTTAGGTTTACGGTGTGTTTTAGGGTTAGATTTAGGATTCAGCTTAGTGTTAGGTTTAGGTTTAGGGTTAGGGTTAGTTTTATTGTTAGGGTTAGGGTTAGGGTTAGCTTTAGGGTTGGGTTAGGTTTGTGGTTAGTGGTAGCATTAAGATTAGGGTTATCATGAGTGTTCGGGTTAGGATAAGGCTTTGTGTTAGGATTAGGGTTAGGATTACTGTTAGGGTTAGATTTAGTTTTAGGGTTAGGCTTACTGTTAGTGTATTGTTAGGGTTAGGTTTAGGAATAGTTTTAGAGTTAGGGATATGTTATGAGATAGTGTTAGGCTTAGGGTTAAACTTAGGGTTAGTGTTAGGTATAGGATTAAGGTTAATGTTAGTGTTATAGTTTGGTTTAGGTTTAGGTTTAGTTTAAATGTAAGGGTTAAGGTTAGTGTTAGGGTTAAGGTTACATTTGGGGTTAGTGTTTTAGGGTTTGGGTTAGTTTTAGGATTAGTGTTAAGGTTAGCATTAGGGTTATTTTATGGTTAGTATTAGTGTAAGAGTTAGTGTTAGATTTAGCGTTATTTTTAGGCTTATGGTTAGGGTTGAGGTTAGTGTTAGGGTTAGGGATAGAGTTAGGGTTACTGCTAGTGTTAGGGTTAGTGTTAGAATTAGTCTTAGGTTTAGGGTTAGGTTTAACTTAGGGTTAGAAATAGGGTTAGTGTTAGTATTAGGGATACAATATGGTTTGGGGTTAGCTTTAGTGTTAGTGTTAGAATTAGTGTTAGAGATACTGTTTTGTTAGGGATAGGTTTAATATTAGGGCTAGGGTTAGGGTTTGGGTTAGTGTTATGGTTAGGGTTTGGGTTAGTGTTAGGGTTAGGGTTTGGGTTAGTGTTAGGGTTAGGGTTATTTTAGAGATAGAATTAGGGTTATTTTTAAGGGTAGTTTTAGGGTTAGGGTAAGGGTTAGTTTTAGGGTTTCTCTTAGGCTTAGTGATAGGGTTAGGGTTATTGTTATGATTAGAGTTATAATAAGGCTTAGGATTAAGTTTAGGTTTAGTTTTAGGGTTACTGGTAGGATAGGGCTAGTGTTAGTGTTACGGTTAGTGTTAGGGTTGGGGTTAGGGATTTTGTTAGACTTAGGGTAAGTGTGAGGCTTAAAGTTAGAGTTAGGTTTAGTGTATGGGTTAGTGTTAGGGATAGTGTTAGGGTTAGGGATATTTTTAGGGTTAATTTTAGGGTTAGGGTTAGGGATAAAATTAGTGTTACACTAGGGTTAGAGTTTGGTTAATATTAGGGTTAGGGTTAGGTTTAAGGTTAGTTTTGGGGTTAGGGTTAGGTTTAGGGTTAAGGTTAGGGTTAGTTTTAGAATTAGCTATAGGGTTAGGGTTATGGTTAGTGTTAGGGTAAGATTTATAGGTTGTGTTAGGGTAAGGTTTAGGTTTAGTTTTTTTCTGTAAGGATTAGGATTAAAAGATAGGTTTCATGTTAGGATTAGGGTTAGGGCTAGTGTTTGGATTAGTGTTTTCTTTCGTTTAAGTTTAGTATTATTGTTAGAGTTAGGGTTAGTGTTACAGTTAGGCTTATGGTTAGGAAGAGGGTTAGAATGAGGGATAGAGATAGGGTAAATGCTAGTTTTATGGTTACGAATAGGATAGGCATAGTGTTAGGGTTAGGGATAGTGTTAATGTTAGTGTTAGGTTTATGGTGAGGGTTAAGGTTAGTGACAGGGTTAGTGTTGGGGTTAGAGTTAGTGCTAGATTACCATTAGGGTTAGTGTTAGGGTTAGTGTTTGTGTTAGGGTTAGAGTTATGGTTAGGTAAGGGTTAGGGTTAGTGTTAGGTTATAGTTAGAGTAATTTTTTGCTATACAGTTTGTGTTAGGTTTATGGTTAGGGTTAGAGTTAGGTTAACGTTATGTTTATGGTTAGTGTTAGGGTTATGGTTAGTTTTAGAATAGTGTTAGGGTTAAGGTTTGTGTTAGTGTTAGGTTTAGGGTTAGGGCTAGTGTTAGGTTTACGATTTTGGTTATGATTCATGTTAAGGTCAGGGTTAGGGTTAGTATTAGGGTTAGGTTTAGTTTTAGGGTTAGGGTTAGGATTACATTTAGGGTTATGGTTAGGTTTGGGATTAGTTTTGGGTTAGTGTTAGACTTAGATTTTGTCTTAGTGTAGGGTTAGATTTAGGGTTAGTGTTATGGTTAGGGTTAGGGTTACAGTGAGGCTTAGGGTTAGTGTTAGATAAGGGTAAGGTTTAGGGTTAGAGTAAGAGTTAGGATTACATTTAGAGTTAGGTTTAGGGTTATTGTTAAAATTAGGTTTAGGTTTAGGTTTAGGATTAGGGTTAGTGTTTGACTTCAATTAACTGTTAAGATTAGGGTGTTAGAGTTAGTTTTAGGGTTTGTGTTAGGGTTAGGTTTAGGGTTTAGTGTTAGGGTTAGGGCTAAGTTTAGTGTTAGTGTTAAAGCTAGTTAGGTTTAGGTTTAGGGTTAGGTTAAGATTAGGGTTATTGTTAGGGTTAGGTCAGGGTTGGGTTTAGGTTTACGGATAGAATTAGTGTTAGTGTTAGTGATACGTTAGGGATAGGTTTAGAGTTAGGGTTAGGGATGGGGTTAGGATTAGGGTTAGGTTTAGGGTTAGGGTTAGTGTTATGGTTAGGATTAGGTTTAGGGTTAGTATTAGGGTTATTGTTAGGGTTATGGTTAGGGTAAGGGTGAAGTTAAGGTTTAGGGTAAGGGTTAGGTTTAGGGTTGGGGTTACGGTTAAAATAAGTGTTAGAGTAGGGTTAGGGTTAAGGTTAGGGTTAGTGTTAGGGTTAGGTTTAGGGTTACTATTAGGGTTAGAGTTAGGATTTGTTTTAGGGTTATGGTTAGGATTATGTTTAAGGTTCCAGTGATGGTTAGGATTAGGGTTAGGGTTAGGGTTAGGCTTTAGGATAGTGTTAGGGTTCAAGATAGGGTTAGGGTAAGGGTTAGTGTTCGGGTTAGGTTTAGAGTTAGGTTTAGGTTAGTGTTAGGGTTAGGTTTAGGGTTTGTGTTAGGGTTAGTGTCTGCTTTAGATTTAAAGTTAGGGTTAGGGTTAGGGTTAATGTAAGGTTTAAAATTATAGTTAGGTTTTATGGTTAGTGTTAGGATAAGTGTTAGGTATCCTGTTTCCTTCTGGTTAGAATTAGGGTGAGAGTTAGAGTTAGGCTTAAGATTAGGGTTATTGTAAGCGTTAGTGGTAGGCTTATGTTTAGGGTTAATTTTAGGATTAGGGTTAGGATTAAAGTTAAAGTTAAGGCTAGTGTTAGTTTGAGGGTTGTTTTTAAGGTTAGGATTAGTGTTGCTGTTATGGTTAGAATTAGGGTTAGGGTTATGGGTTTGAGTTAGGATTAGGGTTATGGTTAGTGTTAGTGTTAGTGTTAGGGTTAGGGTAAAATTTTGGTTTAGGGTTTGGTTTAAGGTTAGAGTTAATATTAATTTTAGGGTTAGGGTTAGGATTAGGGTTAGGGTTAGATTTAGGGTTAGCGTTTAGGTTAGTGTTAGCTTTAGGGTTAGGGTTTGTGTTTTGGTTATGGTTAGAGTTATGGTTATGGTTATGATAAAGGTTAGGTTTAGGGTTCGAGTTAGGTTTAGGGTTAGGGTTAGGATAGGGTTAGGGTTAGGATTAGGGTTAATGTTAGGGTTAGGTTTGGGTTAGGGTTAAGATTAGTGTTAGTGTTAGGGTTAGGGTTTGAGTTAAATTGGGGTTATTGTTAGATTTATGTTTCATGTTAGGATTAAGGTTAGGGTTCATGAAAGTTTTAGGGTTAGGGTTAGTGTTAGGTTTAGGTTAAGGGTTGTGGTTATATTTAGTGTTAATGTTAGGGTTAGAGTTATGTTAGGGTTATTGTAAGGGTAGGATTAAGATTAGTGTTAGGATTAGGTTTAGGGTTTGGTTTACATTAGGGTTAGGGTTCGACTTATGGTTCATGTTAGGATTAAAGTAGGGTTTGTGTAATTTTAGGTTTATGATTAGGGTTAGGGTTAGGGTTAACGTTAGTGTTAGGTTTAGGGTTAGGGTTATATTTAGTGTTAGGGTTAGTGTTAGGGTTAGGATTAGTGTTAGGGTTAGGATTAGTGTTAGGATTAGGTTTAGTGTTTGGGTTAGGGTTAGTGTTAGATTTAAAGTTAGGGTTTGGGTGAAGCTTAGGTTTAGTGTCAGCGTGACAGTTAGGTTTAGGTTTACGATTAGGGTTGTGGTTAGTGTTAGGGTCTGAGTTAGGTTAAAGTTAGTGTTTAGTTTAGGGTAAGTGTCAGGGTTATGGTTATGGTTAGTTTTATGGAGAGGGTTAGTGTTTGGTTTGAGTTCAGGTTAGGATTATGTTTAAGTTTTGTATTAGGGATAAAGTTAGAGTTAATGTTAGTGTTAGTGTAAGGGTTAGGGTTAGGATTATTGTTAGTGTTAAGTTTAAGATTCAGTTTAGGTTTAGTGTTAGGGTTAGGGTTAGGGTTTGGGTTAGGGTTGGGCTTAGCAAAATGCTTAGAGTTAGTGTTAGGGTTAGTGTTATATTATGGTTAGGGTTAGTTTTAGTGTTCGGGTTAGGATAAGGTTTAGGCTTAGGGTAAGGTTTATGGTTAAGTTTAGTGTTAGGTTTAGGGTTAGGGTTAGGTTTAGGGTTAGTCTTAGAGTAAGGGTTTGGGTTAAGTTTAGGGTTAGGTTTAATTTTAGTGTTAAGATTATTGTTAGTGTTAGGGTTTGCATTAGTGTTAGTGTTAATGTTATGGTTAGGTTTAGTGTTTGTGTTAGGGTTAGGGTTAGGATTAGGGTTAGTGTTAGGGTTAGGGTTAGTGTTAGGGTTAGTGTTATGGTTAGGGTTAGGGTAGATTTAGGGTTAGTGTTAGGCTTAGGGTTATGTTTCGTCTTAGGGTTAGGTTTAGGGTTAGTCTAATGGCTAGGGTTAGGGTTATTGTTAGAATTAGTTTACTGTTAGGCTTAGGGATCATGTTAGGTTTAGGAATAAGTATGGGTTAGTGTTGTGTTTAGGGTTAAAGCTAGTGTTAGGTTTAGGGTTACAGTTAAGGTTAGTGTTAGGGTATGGGTTAGGGTTAGTTAGCCTTATGGTTACTTTAGTTTTAGAGTTAGGTTTAAAATTTGAGTGAGTTTTGGGGTTAGGTTTAGTGTTAGCATTAGGGTTTTGTTTAGGATTATGTTAGGATTACGGTTAGTGTTTGTGCTGAATTTTTCATTAGGTTTTTTTTTAATATTTATTTTTTAGTTTTCAGCGGACACAACATCTTTGTTTGTATGTGGTGCTGAGGATCAAACCCGGGCCGCACACATGCCAAGCGAGCGCGCTACCACTTGAGCCACATCCCCAGCCCTTCATTAGGTTTAGGGTTAGGGTTAATGTTAGGGTTAGAGTTAGGGTTAAGGTTAGTTTTAGGGTTAGGGTTAGGGTTAATTTAGGGTTAGAATTAGGGTAAAGGTAAGGGTTAGGATTACCGTCAGGGTTAGTGTTAGGTTTAGAATTTGGGTTCATGTTAAGGTTAGGTTTAGGGTGAATGTTACAGTTACATTTATGGTTAGTGTTATGGTTAGGGTTAGGGTTAGGTTTAAGTTTAGTGATAGATTAGGTTTAATGTTAAGGTTAGTGCTATGGTAATTGTAAGGATAAGGGTTTAGGTTAGGGTTGCAGTTAGGATTAGGTTTAGGGTTTGAGTTAGGATTAAGATTAGAGTTATTGTTAGATTTAGGGTTACAGTTAATATTAGGTTAGGGTTAGGGTTAAATTTAGTGTTAAATTTTGTGTTAGGGTTAGTGTTAGGGTTAGTGTTAGGATTAGGTTTTAGATGAGGGTTACTGTTAGAATTAGGGTTAGGCTTAGGGTTAGGGTTAGGTTTAAGTTTAGGGTTAGTGTTAGGGTTAAGGTAAGGGCTAGGGGTAGAGTTAGGGTTAGTGTTAGTGTTCAAATTAGGGCTTGTTTTCAGGTTCAAGTTTGGATGAATATTAGTTTTAGGGTTAGGGTTAGGGTTAGGTTTGTGTTAGGGTTAGAGTTAGGGTTAACTATAGTGTTAGGGTTAGGGATAATTTAGAGTTAGTGTTAGGGTTAATGTTAGTGGTAGGGTTAGGGTTAATATTAGGGTTAGGATTAGTGTTGTGGTTAGGTTTATGGTTATTGTAAGTGTTTGGGTTATAGTTACGGTTAGTTTTAGGGTAAGAGTTAGGTTTAGGGTTAGCGTTAGTGTTAGTGTTAGTGTTAGTGTTAGGGTTAGGGTTAGTTGGGTTAGGGTTTGGGTTAGGGTTAGGTTTTGTGTAAGTGTTAGGTTTTGTGTTAGTGTTAGGGTTACAGATAATATTAGGGTTTTATTTAGGGTTAGAATTAGGGTTAGGTTTAGTGTTAGGATTATGATTAAAGTTACAGTTAATGTTAGTTTTAGGGTTAGGGGTAGAGTTAGGGTTAGTGTTAGTGTTATGGTTATGGTTAGGGTTGGGTTAGCGTTAGGTTTAGGGTTATGTTTAGGGTTAGAATTAGTGAAAGGATTAGGATTGGGGTTAGGTTTATTTTTACGGTTAGGTTTACGTTTAGGTTTAGTGTTACAGTTGGTGTTAGTGTTAGGGTTAGGGTTAGGGTAGTGTTAGGGTTAGTTTTAGGGTTAGGTTTATACTTCGGTTTTGTGTTAGAGTTAGGGTTATGGTTTGCATTAGGATTAGTGTTAGGGTTAGGGTTAGGGTTAGATTTAGGGTTTGGGTTAGGGTTAAGTTTAAGGTTCATTTTAGGGATAGGGTTAGGTTTTAAGTTAGGGTTAAGGGCTTGATTTATGTTTAGGGTTAGGGTTATTGTTAGGGTGAGTGTTACAGTTAAGATTAGGATAGAGTTAGGGTTAATGTTACTGTTAAGTTTTGTGTTAGGATTATTGTTAGGATTAGTTTTTTGTTTAGGTTTAAGTTTAGGATTAGGGTTAGGGTTAATGTTAACTTTAGGGTTAGTGTTACAGTTAAGGTAAGATTTAGGATTAGGGTTAGGGTTAGGGTTAAATTTAGAGTTAGGTTAGTATTAGGATTAGAATTAGTGTTGTGTTAAGTTTAGGGTTATGGTGAGTGTTCAGGTTAGATTTAGGGTTAGAGTGAGGGATAGGGTAAGGGTTAGGTTTAGTGTTAGTTTGTGTTAGGGTTAGGGTTAGGTTTTATTATACTGTAAGGGTTAGGGATAGGTTTAGAATTAGTTTTAGGGTTAGAGTTAGGTTTAGGGTTAGTGTTATGATTAGTTTTAGGATTAAGGTTAGTGTTAGGGTTAAAATTAGTGTTAGGTTTTGGGTTAAGTGTTAAATTTTTTGTTAGGAAGTGTTAGGGTTAGTGTTAGGATTAGGTTTTTGGTTAGGTTTAGGGTTAGGGTTAGGGGTACGTTTAGGGTTAGTTTTAGGGTTAGGTAAGTGTTAGGATTAGAGTTAGGGTTAGTGTTAGTGTTAGAATTAGAGTTTGTGTTAGGTTTCAGGTTCGGGTGAGTGTTAGATTTAGGGTTAGGGTTAGATTTGTGTTAGCATTAGGTTTAGGGTTAATTATAGTGTTATGGTTAGGGATAGGTTAGAGTTAGTGCTTAAGATTAGGGTTAGATTTAGGGTTATGCTTAGATCTAGGGTAAGGCCTATGGCTAGGGTTAGAGCTAAGGTTAGGGCTATTGTGAGGGTTATGTTAACGAATAGGCTTATAAATAGAAATAAGGCTCGGGTGTGAGTTAGATTTAGTCTTAGGGCTAGGGTTAGGTGTAGGGTTAATGTTAGTGTTCAAATCTGGCTATGATTAGCGCTAAGATTAGTGTTAGGGTTAGGCCTATTGTTAGGACTAGGGATAGGGTTATTTTTATGGGAAGGGATGGGGTTATATAGCTAGGTTCAGTGCTAGTGTGAGGGTTATATTTAGGATAGGGCTTGGGTGAGGTTGAGGGTTAGGATTAAGTCTAGCTTTAGGGAAGGCTGAGTTCTATGATTTGTGTTAGGGTTAGGGCTAGGATTAGGGCTAGGAATAATGTCAGGTCTGGGGTTATGGTTGGGCATAGTGTTAGTGATAGGTTTATGGCTAGGTATAGTGTAAAGGTTAGGTTAACTGTAGGGATCAGATATAGAGGTAGGTTATTATTAGCATCAGTGTATGGATTAGGGTTTGGTTTTGGTTTAGGTTTAAGGTTGGGGCTCAAATTAGCCTTAGGGTTAGGGTAAGGATTAGAGTAATGTATAGAGTTAGGTTTACAGTTCAGGATAGGTTTAGAGTAATGCATAGGGTTAGTGTTAGGGTTAGGGTTAGGCCTAGGGTTAACATTTGGTTTTGACTTATGATTAGAGTAATGAATAAGTTTAGTGCTAGTGTTAGGGCTTAGGTTAAGATTATGATTAGGGCTAGGGTTTGGGTTACTCATAGGGTTAGTGTTAGGGTTCAGTTTAGGGTAAGTATTAGGGTTTTAGCTAGGGTTAGGACTAGGGCGAGGGTTAGGGTTAGAATCAGGGCTCCGGTTATGGTTATGGTTAGGGTTAGGGCTAGGGTTATCATTAGGGTTAGGGTTATGTTTAAGGTAATGGATAAAGTTAGAGCTAGGATTTGGGCTATGTTTACACTTAGGATTAGGGATAGGGTTGTGGTTATGGTTAGAGCTAGAGTTATGTTTAGAGAAAGGGTTAGATTTTGAGCTAGGGTTAGGGCTAGGGCAAGCATTAGGTTTAGGTTTTATGCTAGGGTTACAGTTAAGGTTATGCTTAGGTGTAGGTTTAGGGCTTGTATTAGGGCTAGGTTTTTTGTGAGGTTTATGGCTAGTGTTAGGGCTATGGGTAATGTAAGAGCTAGGGTTATGGTTTGGCTAGTTTTTTGGGTTAGTGTTATACATACGTATAGTGTTAGGTTTAAGTTTTGGGTTAGGATAAGGTTTAGAGCTAGGGTTTGTTTTAGAGTAAGCGTCAGTGTTCGGGTTAGCATTGGGTTTATGGTTAGGGCCAGAATTAAAACTAGGGTTAGGTGTAGTGCTAGGGTTAGTCTTTGTGTTGGGTAATGGTTATTTTAAGAATATGGCTAGGTTTTGTTTAGGACTAGGGTTAGAGTTATGGCTATATTTAGGATTAAGTTTAGGTCTAGTGCTAGTGTTATGGTTAGTTGTTGGTATAGGTTTACTGGTAGGGCTAGTGTTACGGTTCGGTTTACTGTTAAGGTCAGGCTTTGAGCTAGGTTTAGTATTAGGGTCAGAATAAGGGTAAGGTTTAGGCTTAGGCTTCAGATTAGTATTAGAGAAAGAATGAGGCCTAGGGTAGGACTATTAATAGAGTTAGAATTTGGAGTAAACTAGGGATTAGTGTTAGAACTAGGGTAGCATTAGGGTGAGAGTTTGGCTCAGAGTAAGGAATAGGATTAGAGCTAGAGTTTGGGTTAGTGTTAGGTTTAGGATTAGGGGCTCAGATTAGTGCTAGGTTTTGTGTTAGGGTTAGGGCTGTGGCTAATGTAATAACTAGCTTTATGGTTAGGGATAATTCTAGGGTTAGTATTAGGGCTAGGTCTAGTGTTTGTTTTAGGTTTAGGGTTAGGGTGATGTTTAGAGTTAGGGTTAGTTTTAGGGTCAGAGTAAGGGTCAGTATTAGTTGTAGAAATAGGGTTAGGACTAGGTGTAGCATTATGATTTGGTTTAGTTTAAGGTTTAAGATTAGGGCTATAGCTCAGTTTTGTTTGTGGGCTATGGCTAGGGTTAGGGCTAGTTTTCAAATTAGAATTAGGGTTAGGGCTAGTGTTAGGGTGAGATTTAGGTTTAGAGTTAGGGTTAGATTTAGAGGTAGGTTTAGTTCTAGTTTTAGGACTATGGCTAAGGTTAGGACTAAAGTTAGGGCTAGTGTTATGGTTAGGCAATAGATAAGGTTGGTACTAGAAATAGGTCTCAGGCTAGAGTTAGGGTTAGACTTAGGGCAAGGGTTAGAGTTAGGGTTACAGTTAGCAATAAATTAGGGCTAGTATTACAACTATGTTTAGTGTTAGGATTAGGCCTAGTTTTAGGGCTAGGGTTAGTGTTAGTGATAGTGTAGGGTTAGGTCTAGGAGAAAGGATGTGGTTATACCTTTTTTTAGAACTAGGGCAAGGGTTGAAATTAGGGTTTGGGCTAGGGTTAGAGTTCGGGTTAGGATTAAAGCTAGGTTTAGGGCTAAGATGGGGGCTTGAGTTTGTCTTAGGTTTAAGGCAAGAATTAGGTCTAGGCTTATGGTTATTGATACTCTTAGAGTTAGTTTTATGGCTAGGTCTAGATTAAGGATTATGTTTAGGGTAAGGGTCAGGTTTAGAGCTAGGTGTGTTATTAGAGTCAGTGTCTTGCTCAGAGTTTGGGTTAGTTTTTGGTATAGTTTTAGGGTTTGAATTAGCATTAGGGTTAGGGTTAGGGCTAGAGTATTTGATAGGTTTAGGTTTAGTGTTCAGATTAGGTTTAGGTAAAGATAAGATTAGTGTTAATGATATATTTAGGGTAACACCTAAATGTATAAGGTTAGATTTAGGTTTAGGACTAGGTTTAGTGTTAGGATTAGCATAACTCTTAGGGTTTGAGCTAGGATTAGGACTATGGCAAGGGTTATGTTTACAGTTAGGTCTACGGGTAGGTTTACAGTTTGGATTAGTGTAGGTTTAGGGTTAGGACTAGGGTTAAGTTTACAGTTAGATTTAGAGTAGGTTTAGGGTTAGGGCTAGTGTTATCATCACGTTTATAGTTAGGGTTAGGGTAATGGGTGGGGTTAGAGCTATGTTTCGAGCTATGTTTGGGTTAGGCTTATGTTTAGGGTAATGGATATGTTTAGGTATAGGGTTATGGTTAGAATTAGGGCTAGGTAAGAGTTATGCCTAGGGTTAGTGTTAGGGTTAGGTTTAGGGTAAGTGTTAGGGTTTTTGCTATTGTTAGGGCTAGGGCGAAGGTTAGGGTTAGTGTCAGGTCTAGGCTTAGGATTAGGGTTAAGTTTAAGGCTATGGTTATCATTAGGGTTAGGGTTATGTTTAGGGTAATGGATAGGGTTAGAGCTAGAGTTAGGGCTAGGATTATTGTTAGGATTAAGTCTAGAGTTAGGTTTAGGTTTAGGGCCATTTTTACGGTTAGGGTTAGGTTTTGGGTAATGGTTAGGGCTAGGGTAAGGATTGAGGTTAAAATGAGCTGTAGGGCTCAGTTGAGGGATAGGTTTTGTGTTAGATTAGGGATATGGCTAATGTAAGAACTATAGTTATGATTAGGGCCACTTTTAGGGTTACGGTTAGGGCTAGTACTTGCTTTAGATTTAGGTATACTTTTAGGGTGAGCTTAGAGCTAGGGTTAGTGTAAGGTCAGAGTCAGGCTTAAGGTTAGTTTTAGGGTTAGGTTAGGACTGGAATTAGGGCTAATTTTAGGGCTAGGTGTAGGGTTAGGGTTTGGTTTATGTTAAGGGTTAGTGTTAGTGCTATGCCTCAGTTTTGTTTTAGGGCTTGAACTAGATTAGGGATAGTTTTAGTATTAGTGTTAGTGTTAGGGCTAGTGGTAGTGTGAGGTTTAGGCTTAGGTTTAGGCTTAGGGTTAGGGTTGGACTTAGATTTATTGTTAGTTCTAAGGTTAGGGCTATGGCTAGTGTTAGGGCTAAGGTTACGGCAAGTGTTTGGGTTATGTTAAGGGATAGGTTTAGATCTACTAATAGGGCTAGGGCGAGAGTTAGAGTTAGTATTAGTGCTAGTGGTAGGGTTAGGGCTAAATTAGGGCTAGGATAAGGTCTAGGATTAGTGTAAGGGTTAAGTCTAGAGTTAGAGTTAGGGTTAGATTTGGGAAAAGGGATTGGGTTATAGCAAGGTTCAGAACTCGGGAAAGGGATAAAATTAGGGATAGGGTTAGAGTTAGGGTTCGGGTTAGGATCAAGGCTAGATTTAGGGCTATGGTAAGGGCTAGAGTTTTTGTTAGGGTTTTAGCAAGAATTAGGGCTAGGGCTAATATCAAGTCTAGGGTTATGGTTAGGGATAGTTTTTGGGTAAGATTTATGGCTAGGTTTAGTTTCAGAGTTAGGTTTAGGGTGAGGTTCGAGTTGAGAGCTGGGGTATTATAATAGTCAGAGTCAGGTTTTGTGTTTGGGTTAAGTTGAGGTTTAGGGTTATGGCTCAAATTAGCATTAGGTTTGAGTTAGGGTTTGGGTAATGGATAAGGTTTGGTTTAGTCTTCAGGTTAGGTTAAGAGCTCAGGTTAGGTTTAGGGTGATGGATAGGGTTAGGGTTAGGTTAGCATTAGGTTTATGGTTAACATTAGGGTAAGGGATAGGATTAGAGCTAGGGTTAGAGCTAGGCTTATGCTTAGGATTAGGGATAGAGTTAGGATTAGGGTTAAGGCTAGGGTTATGTTTAGGGTAACGGCTAGGGTTTGAGCTACTGTTAGTGCTAGGGCTAGGTCAAGGATTAGGTTCAGCCTTAGGTCTAGGGACAGGATTCTGGTAGGTTAAGAGTTAAGGTTAAGTTTAGGGCTAGGGTTTTCATTAGGGTTAAAATAAGGGTTAGTGTAATGGGTATGGTTAGATGTATATTTAAGTTTAGGTTTAGGGTTAGATTTAGTTTCAGTGTTAATGTTAAGGCTATGGTTATGTTTAGGTTTATGGTACAGGCTAGGTTTTGAGCTAAGGCTAAGTCTATGGCGAGTGTTAATTTTAGGGTTAGGTCTATTGTTAGTTTTCCAGTTCACGTTAGGATTATGGTTAGGGTTAAGGCTAGGGTTATCAATACAGTTAGGTGTAGGTTTAGGTAAGGTGTAGGTTTAGAGCTAGGTTTAGGGATAGGGTTAAGTTCAGGGTTAGGACTAGGGTTAGGGTTTAGAGTAAGGTATAGGTCTAAGTTTAGATTTATGGTAAGGGTTAGGCTTTGAGTAAGGTCTAAGACTAAGTCTAGGGTTAGGTTTAGGGTTAGGTTTATCACTAGGGTTAGTGTTGGGATTATGCTTAGGGCTAGATTTAGGCCTAGAATTCACTCTAGGTTTTGTGTAAGGTTAAGGCATAGAGATAGGGATATGGGTAATGTGAAAGCTAGGATTACGATTAGGGCTACTTGTATGGTTAGGGTTATGGCTTTGCTAGTGTTAGGTTTAGGTTTTTGGTTAGGGTCAGGTTTAGAGATAGGTTTAGTGTTAAAAGCAGGGTCAGTGTTCAGGTTAGAGTTAGAGTAAAGGTAAAAGAAAAAATTGGGACTAGGTTTATGTCTAGGGATAGAGTTAGTCTTTGTGTTAAATTAAGGGTTATTGTTAGGGCTAAGGCAAGGATTTTGTTTAGGTCTAGAGCTAGAGATAAGTCTAGATTTAGGATTAGGTTACAGCCTAGGGTTAGTGATAGGGTCTGGTTTAGGTATAAGTTCCTGGTAGGGCTAGTGTTACAGATTAGTCTAGCGTTAGAGTCAGGTTTAGACCTAGGTTAGTGTTATGGTCAGAATAAGGGTTAGGTTAAGGTTTGGGATAGGGTTAGAGCTAGAAAGAGGGCTAGGGTAAGGACTATTAATAGGGGGAGAGTTTTGATTAGGCTGAGGATAAGAGACAGGTGTAGGGAACCATAAGGGTTAGGGATTTGCTTACAGATAGTGATAATGTTAGAGCTAGAGTTAGGGGTAGGGTTAGGGTGAGGGTTAGATAGGGCAAAAACGAGGTGAAAGACTTGGATTAGGGAATACTAGCTACTTGAAACTTGACACAATAAAGTAGCTCTAAGTTCTATAACTATGTTTGGTTCTTCTTGAAATAGCCCTTAGCAGAGACTGGCGAAAAACACTTTCATGGAAAGAAGATGCCAAGCATCAAAAAAACTACACGATTCATGAAATATCAGCCAATATTTTTTCAACCAAGTTCTATCTCTATGGATTGTTTCCTATTGCTGTAGCCTTAAGGAGAGACTGGTAAAATCACTGTCATTGAAAGGGGTTGCCAAGCTTCAAAAAAACCACGAGTTTCCTGAAATCTCAGCAAATATTTTTGCAACCAATCTTGACGATACTTTCAGGTAATGATCAGTACACCAATCCCACTTGGCTCACCAAGTTTCGTTCTTCTAGGTTAAACCGTTCGTATGCCGTAACAGTTTTCAATTTTAGGTTTCACTCTGTTTTCTCCTATATGGATACATATACTTGGAACTCTTAGTCAAACACGGTTTGCGCTAGCTCTTTGAAACATGACACAATAAAGTAGTGTCAAATTCTATCTCTATGGTTTGTTTCCTATTGCTGTAGCCCTAAGCAAAGATTGGCCAAAAATCACTTTCACTGAAAGGGGTTGCCAAGCTGCCAAAAACTACAAGTTTCCTGAAATCTCAGCAAATATTTTTTTTCAAAAAATGTTGATTGTAGTATCAGGTAATGATCACTACACCAATCCCACTTGGCTCACTAAATTTTGTTCTTCTAGGTTAAAGCGTTCATTTGCAGTAACAGTTTTAATTTTTAGGTTTCACTCTGTTTTCTCCTATATGGATGCATGTGCTTGGAACTCTAAATTAAACACGGTTTGTGCTGGCTCTTTGAAAGTTGACACATTAATATAGATCCAAGTTCTATCTCTATGGTTTGTTTCCTATTGCTGTAGGCCTAAGCAGAGAATGGCCAAAAATCACTTTAATTTAAATGGGTTGCCAAGCTTCCAAAAACTACGAGTTTCCTGAAATATCAGCATATATTTTTTAAGCAATCGTGATGATACTTTCATGTAATGATCCGTACACTAATCCCACTTGGCTTACCAAATATCGTTCTTCTAGGTTAAACCGTTGGTTGGAAGTAACAGTTTTCATTTTTAGGTTTCACTATGTTTTTTCCTATAAGGATACATATACTTGGAACTCTAAATCAAACACGGTGTGTCCTGGCTCTTTGAAACTTGACAAATAAAACAGTTCCAACTTCTATCTCTATAGTTTTTTCCTATTGCTGTAGCCATAAGCAGAGACTGGCGAAAATCACTTTCATTGAAAGTGGTTGCCAAGCTTCCAAAAACTACGAGTTTCCTGAAATCTCAGCAAATATTTTTTCAGCCAGTCTTGATGATAGTTTCAGGTAATGATCACTACACCAATCCTACTTGGCTCACCAAATTACGTTCTTCTAGGTTAAAGCGTTCGTTTGCAGAAACAGTGTTCATTTTTGGTTTCACTCTGTTTTCTCCTATACGGATACATGTAATTAGAACTCTAAATCAAACGATGTTTGTGCTGGCTCTTTGAAATTTGACACAGTAATGTAGTTCCAAGTTCTATCTGTATGGTTTGTTTCCTGTTACTATAGCCCGAAGCAGAGACTGGCGAAAATCACTTTATTTGAAATGGGTTGCCAAGCTTCCGAAAATTAAGAGTTTCCTGAAATCTTAGTGGTAATGATAAGTACACCAATCCCGCTTGGCTCACCAAATTCCGTTCTTCTATATGAAACTGTTCATTTGCAGTAACAGTTTTCATTTTTAGGTTTCACTCTGTTTTCTCTTACATGGATACATGTATGTAAACTCTAAATAAAACACGGTTTGTGCTGGCTCTTGAAACTTGACACAATAAAATATTTCCAAGTTCTATCTCTATGGTTTGTTTCCTATTGCTGTAGCCCTAAGCAGAGACTGGTTAAAATCACTTTCTTTGAAAGGGTTTGCCTGGCTTCCAAAAAACTACGGGTTTCATGAATTCTCAGCAAATATTTTTTCACCAAATCTTGATGATACTTCCAGCTAATGATCAGTACAGCAGTCCAACATAGCTCATCAAATTTTGTTCTTCTAGGTTAAACAGTTCGTATGCCATAACAGTTTTCAATTTTAGGTTTCACTCTGTATTCTCCTATATGGATACATGTATTTGAAACTCTAAATCAAACACGATTTGTGCTACCTCTTTAAAACTTGACACAATAACTTAGTTCCAAGGTCTTTCTCTATGGATTGTTTCCTATTGCTGTAGCCCTAAGAAGAGACTGGCGGAAATCACTTTCATTGAAAGGGGTTGCCAAGCTTCCAAAAAACTATGAGTTTCATGAAATCTCAGCAAATATTTTTTCACCCAATCTTGGTTATACTTTCAGGTAATGATCAGTACACCATTCCCACTGGGCTCTCCAAATTTCGTTCTTCTACGTTAAACCGTTCCTTTGCAGTAACAGTTTTCATATTTAGGTTTCACTAGGTTTTCTCATATACGGATACATGTAGTTGGAACTCTAAATCAAACACGGTTCGTGTCAGCTTTTTGAAATTTGACTCAATAAAGTAGTTCCAAGTTCTATCTCTATGGTTTGTTTTCTACTGATGTGGCCCTAAGCAGAGACTGGCGAAAATCACTTTCATAGAAAGGGGTTGGCAAGCTTCCAAAAAACTACGAGTTTCCTGAAATCTCAGCAAATATTTTTTCACAAAATCTTTATGATACTATCAGGTAATTCTCAGTACACCAATCCCACTTGGTTCAACAAGTTTCCTTTTTCTAGGTTAAACCGTTAATTTGCTGTAACAGTTTTCATTTTTAGGTTTCACTCTGTTTTCTCCTATATGGATACATGTAGTTGGAACTCTAAATCAAACACTGTTTGTGCTAGATCTTTGAAACTTGACACAATAACGAAGTTCCAAGTTATATCTCAGTGGTTTGTTTTCTATTGCTGTAGCCCTTAGGAGAGACTGGCAAAAATCACTTTCATTGAAGAGGGTTGTGAAGCTTCCAAAAAACTACGAGATTCCTGAAATCCCGGCAAATATTTTTCCACCTAATCTTGATGATACTTTCAGGTAATGATGAGTACACCAATCCGACGTGGCTCACCAAATTTCGTTCTTCTAGGTTCAACCATTCATTTGCAGTAACAGTTTTCATTTTTAGGTTTCACTCTGTTTTCTCCTATATGGAAACATGTAGTTGGAACTCTAATTCAAACACGGTTTGTGCTGGAAATTTGAAACTTGACACAATAAATTGGTTCAAATTTCTATCTCTATGGTTTGTTTACTATTGCTGTAGCCCTAAGCAGACACTGGCAAAAATCACTTTCATTGAAAGGGGTTGCAAGCTTACAAAAAACTACGAGTTTCCTGAAGTATCAACAAATATTTTTTCACTCAATCTTAAAGATAATTTCAGGTAACGATCAGTACACCAAACCCACATGGCTCACCAAATTTCGCTCTTCTAGGTTAATCCGTTCGTTTGCAGTAACAGTTTTAATTTTTAGGTGTCACCGCGTTTTCTCCTTTATGGATACATGTAGATGGAACTCTATATCAAACACGGTTTTTGCTGGCAATTGGAAACTTGACACAATGAACTAGTTTCAAGTTCTGTCTCTATGGTTTGTTTCTTATTGCTGTAGCCCTATGGAGATACTGGCAAAAATCCCTTTCATTGAACGGGGTTGCCAAGCTTCCAAAATCTACGAGTTTCCTGAAATCTCAGAAAATTTTTTTTCACCCAATCTTGATGATACTTTCAGATAATGATCAGTAGCCCAATCCCACGTGGCTCACCAAATTTCATTCTTGTATGTTAAACCGTTCGTTTGCAGTAAAAGTTTTCAATTTCAGGTTTCACTATATTTTCTTTTGTATGGAAACATGTAGTTGGAACTCTAAATCAAACATGGTTTGTGCTGGCTCTTTGAAAGTTTACAAAACAAATTAGTTCCAAGTTCTATCTCTATGGTTTGTTTCCTATTGCTGTAGCACTATGCAGAGACTGGCGAAAATCACTTTCATTGAAAGGCGTTGCCAAGCTTCAAAAAAACTACGAGTTTCCTGAAATCTCAGCAAATATTTTTTCACCCAATCTTGATTATACTTTCAGGAAATGATCAGTTCACCAGTCCCACTTGGCTCACCAAATTTGGTTCTTCTACATTAAACCGTTCATTTGCAGTAACAGTTTTCATTTTTAGGTTTCACTCTGTTTTCTCCTATATGGATACATGTAGTTGGAACTCTAAATCAAACACGGTTTGTGCTAGCTCTTTGAAACTTGAAACAATAAAGTAGTTCCAAGTTCTATCTCTACGGTTTCTTTACTATTGCTGTGACCCTAAACAGAGAATGGCATAAATTACTTTCATTGAAAGGGGTTGCCAAGCTTCAAAAAAAGTATGAATTTAATGAAATTTGAGCAAATATTTTTTTTCACAAAATGTTTTTGATACTTTCAGGTAATTATGAGTACACCAATCCGACGTGGCTCACCAAATTTCGTTCTTCTAGGTTAAATCGTTCGTTTGCAGTAACAGTTTTCAATTTTAGGTTTCACTTTTTTCTCCAATATGGATACATATAGTTGGAACTCTAAATCAAACATGGTTTGTTCTAGCTCTTTGAAACTTGACAGAACAAAGTAGTATCAAGTTCTATCTCTATGTTTTGTTTTCTACTGCTATGGTCCTAAGCGGAGACTGGCAAAAATCACTTTCATTTTAAGGGGTTTTTAAGCTTCCAAAAAACTACAAGTACACTAAAAACTCAGCAAATATTTTTTCATCAATCTTGGTGATACTTTCAGATAATGATCAGTACACCAATCCCACTTGGCTCACCAAATTTTGTTCTTCTAGGTTAATCCGTTCATTTGCAATAACAGTTTTCATTTTTAGGTTTCACTCTGTTTTCTGCTCCATGGATACATGTAGTTGGAAGTAAATCAAACAAGGTTTGTGCTAGCTCTTTGAACTTGACACAATAAAGCAGTTCCAAGATGTATCTCTCTGGTTTGTTTCCTATTGCTGTAGCCCTAAGCAGAGACTGGCGAACACCAGATTCATTCAAAGGTGTTGCCAAGCTTCAAAAAAACTACGAGTCTCCTGCAATCATGCAAATATTTTTTCACCTAATCTTTAGCATACTTTCAGGAAATGATCAGTTCACCAAACTCACTTGGCTCACCAAAGTTCGATCTTCTAGTTTAAACCGTTCGTTTGCTGTAACAGTTTTCATTTTTAACTTTCACTGTGTTTTCTCCCATATGGATACATGTAGTTGGAAATCTAAAGCAAACACGGTTTGTGCTAGCTCTTTGAAAGTAGACACAATAAAGTAGTTCCAAGTTCTATCTCTAAGGTTTGTTTTCCACTGCTGTGGCCTTAAGCAGAGACTGGCGAAAATCACTTTAATGGAAAGGGGTTGCCAAGCTTCCAAAAAACTACGAGTTTCCTGGAATCTCAGCAAATATTTTTTCACCCAATCAGGTGATACTTTCAGGTAATGATCAGTACACCAATCCCACTTGGATCACCAAATTTCGCTCTTCTATGTTACAACATACGTTGGGAGTAAAGTTTTCATTTTTAGGTTTCATTCTGTTTTCTCTTATATGGATACAAGTAGGTGGAACTCTAAATAAAACATGGTTTGAACTAGCTCTTTATAACATTACACAATAAGTAGTTCCAAGTTCTGTCTCTATGAGTTATTTCCTATTGCTGTGGCCCTAAGCATATACTGGCGTAAATCACTTTTATGGAAAGTGGTTGCGAATCTTCCAAAAAACTACGAGTTTCCAGAATTCTCAGCAAATATTTTTTCACCCAATCTTGACGATACTTTAAGGTAACGATCAGTACTCCAATCCCACATGGCTCACCAAATTTCATTCTTGTAGGTTAAACTGTTCATTTGCAGTAACAGTTTTCATTTTTAGGTATCTCTCACTTTTCTTTTATATGGATACATGTACTTGGAACTCTAAATCCAACACGGTTGTGCTAGCTTTTGTAACTTGACACAATAAAGTAGTTCCAAGTTCTATCTCTATGGTTTGTTTCCTATTACTGTAGCCCTAAGACAAACTGGCGAAAATCACTTTCATTGAAAGGGATTGCCTAGCTTCCAAAAAAATATGAGTTTCGTGAAATTTCAGAAAATATTCTTTCAACCAATCTTGATGGTAATTACAGGTAATGATCAGCAAACAAAACTCCACTAGGCTCACCAAATTTCGTTCTTCTAGGATAAACCGTTCCTTTGCAGTAAGAGTTTACACTTTTAGGTTTCACTATGTTTTTTCCGATATCAATACATGTACTTGGATCTCTAAATCAAACAAGGTTTGTGCTAGAACTTTGAAACTTGGCACAATATAGTAGTTCCAAGTTCTATCTCTATGGTTCTTTTCCTATTGCTGTAGCCCTAAGCAGAGACTGGCATATATAACTTTTATTGAAAGGGGTTGCCAAGCTTCCAAAAAACTATGAGTTACCTGAAATTTCAGCAAATATTTTTTTCACACAATCTTGGTGATACTTTCAGGTAATTATCAGTACACCAATCCCACTTGGCTTACCAAGTTTTGTTCTTCTAGTTTAATCCGTTCGTTTGTAGTAACAGTTTCAATTTTCAGGCTTCACTCAGTTTTCTCCTATATGGATACATGTAGTTGGAACTCTAAATGAAAAACAGTTTGCGCTAGCTCTTTGAAACTTGACACAATAATGTAGTTCCAATTTCTATCAATATGGTTTGTTTTCTATACCTGTAGCCCTAAGCAGAGACTGGCGAAAATCACTTTCACTGAAAGGAGTTTCCAAGCTTCTAAAAAACTAAGAGTTTCCCTAAATCTCAGCAAATATTTTCTCACCCAATCTTGGTGGTAGTTTCACGTAATAAACAGTACACCAATCCCACTTGGCTCACCAAATTTCGTGCTTCTTCGTTAAACCGTTCGTTTGACGTAACAGTTTTGATTTTTAGGTTTCAGCCTGTTTTCTTCTATATGGATACATGTAGTTGGAACTCTGAATCAAACACGATTTGTGCTAGCTCTTTGAAACTCGACACACAATGTAGTTCCAAGTTCTATCCCTATGGTTTTTTTCCTATTGTTCTGGCCCTAAGCAGAGACTGGTGAAAATCACTTTCATTGAAAGGTGTTGCCAAGCTTCCCTAAATCTACGAGTTTCCTGAAATATCAGGAAATATTTTTTCACCAAAACTTCGTGTTATTTTCAGGTAATGATCAGTACACCAATCCCACTAGGCTCACCAAATTTCGTTCTTCTAGGTTAAACCGTTCGTTTGCAGAAACAGTTTTCATTTTTAGGTTTCACTCTGTTTTCTCCTATATGGATACAAGTAGAGTAGTTAGAACTCTAAATCAAAAACGGTTTGTGCTAGCTCTTTGAAACACTACACAATAAAGTACTTTCCAGTTCAATCTCTATGGTTTGTTTCCTATTGCTGTGCCCATAAGCAGAGACTGGCGAAAATCACTTTCATTGAAAGGTGTTGGCAAGCTTCCAAAAAACTACAAGGTTCCTGAAATCTCAGCAAATATTTTTTCACCCAATCTTGACAATACTTTTAGGAAATGATCAGTTCACTAATCCCACTTGGCTCACCAAGTTTTGTTCTTCTACGTTAAAGTGTTCATTTGCAGTAATAGTTTTCATTGTTGAGTATCAATCTGTTTTCTCCTATATTTATACATGTAGTTGGAACTCTAAATCAAACACGGTTTGTGCTAGCTCTTTGAAACTTGACAAAATAAAGTAGTTCCCATTTCTGTCTCTATGGTTTCTTTCCTATTTCTGTGCCCTTAAGCAGAGACATGCAAAAATCACTTTCATTGAAAGGGGTTGCCAAGCTTCCAAAAAATTACGAGTTTCCGGAAATCTCAGCAAATATGTTTTCACCCAATCTTGTTGATATTTTCAGGTAAGGATCAGTACACAAATCTTACTTGGCTCACCAAATTTCGTTCTTCTAGACTAAACCTTATGTTTGCAGTAACAGTTTTCATTTGTAGGTATCACTCTGTTTTCTCCTATATGGACACATGTACTTGGAACTCTAAATCAACCATGGTTTGTGCTAGCTCTTTGAAACTTGACAAAATAAAGAAGTTCCAAGACCTATTTCTATGGTTTGTTTCCTATTGCTGTGGTACTAAGCATAGCCTGCGAAAATCACTTTCATTTAAAAAAGTTGCCAATCTTCCAAAAACCTATGAGTTTCCTGAAATCTCAATAAAAATTTTTTCACCCAATCTTGAGGATTCTTTCAGGTAATGATCAGTACACCATTCCCACTTGGCTCACCAGGTTTCGTTCTTCCAGGATTAACCGTTCGTTTGCAGTAACAGTTTTCATTTTTAGGTTTCACTCTGTTTTCTCCTATAAGGATACATGTAGTTGGAACTCTAAATCAAACACGGTTTGTGCTAGCTGTTTGAAATTTGACACAATAATGTAGCTCCAAGTTCTGTCTCTATGGTTTGTTTCCTATTGATGTAGCCCTTAGCAGAGACTGGCGAAAATCACTTTCATTGAAAGGTTTTGGCAAGCTTCCAAAAAACTAAGAGGTTCCTGAAATCTCAGCAATATTTTTTCAATCAATCTTGACAATACTTTCAGGAAATGATCAGTTCACTAATCCCACTTGGATCACCAAATTTTGTTCTTCTAGGTTAAACCGTTCGTTTGCCGTAACATTTTACATTTGTAGTTTTTACTCTGTTTTCTCCTACATGGATACATGTAGTTGGAACTCTAAATCAAACACGGTTATTGCTGGCTTTTTGAAACTCCACAGAGTAAACTACTTCCAAATTCTATCTCTATAATTTGTTTCTTATTGCTCTGGCCCTAAGCAGATACTGGCAAAAATCACTTACGTTGAGGGGTCTTGTCAAGCTTCAAAAAACTACGAGCTTACTGAAATCTCAGCAAATATTTTTTCACCCAATCTTGGTGATATTTTCAGGTAATGATCAGTACACCAATCCCACTTGGCTCACAAAATTTTGTTCTTCTAGGTTAAACCGTTCATTTGCAGAAATAGTTTTCATTTTTAGGTTTCACTCTGTTTTCTCCTATATGCATACTTGTGGTTGGAACTCTAAATCATACACGGTGTGTGCTAGCTCTTTGAAACTTCACACAGTAAAGTAGTTCCATGTTCTATCTCTATGGTTTTTTCCTATTAGTGTGGCCCTAAGCAAAGACTGCCGAAAATCACTTTTATTGAAAGGGGTTGCCAAACTTCTAAAAAACTACAAGATTCCTGAAATCTCAGCAAATATTTTTTCACCCAATCTTGACAATACTTTCAGGAAATGATCAGTTCACTAATCCCACTTGGATCACCAAGTTTTGTTCTTCTAGGTTAAACCGTTCTTTTGCCGTAACATTTTACATTTTTAGTTTTTACTCTGTTTTCTCCTACATGGATACATGTAGCTGGAACTCTAAATCAAACACGGTTATTGCTGCCTTTTTGAAACTCGACAGAGTAAAGTACTTCGACATTCTATCTCTATAATTTGTTTCTTATTGCTCTGGCCCTAAGCAGATACTGGCAAAAATCACATACGTTGAGGGGTCTTGTCAAGCTTCAAAAAACTACGAGCTTACTGAAATCTCAGCAAATATTTTTTCACCCATTCTTGGTGATATTTTCAGGTAATGATCAGTGCACCAATCCCACTTGGCTCACAAAATTTTGTTTTTCTAGGTTAAACCATTCATTTGCAGAAATAGTTTTCATTTTTAGGTTTCACTCTGTTTTCTCCTATATAGATACATGTAGTTGGAACTCTAAATCAACACGGTTTATGCTAGCTCTGTGCAACTTGACACAATAAGGTAGTTCCAAGTTCTATCTCTATGGTTTGTTTCCTATTGCTGTGGTCCTAAGCAGAGACTGGCGAAAATCACTTTCATTGAAAGGGGATGCCAAGCTTCCAAAACCTACGACTTTCCTGAAATCACAGCAACTATGTTTTCACCCAATCTTGGTGATAATTTCAGGTAATGATCAGTACACCAATCCAACTTGGCTCACCACGTTTCGTTCTTCTAGGTTCAACCGTTCGTTTGCAGTAGCAGTTTTCATTTTTAGGTTTCACTCTGTTTTCTCCTATATGGATACATGTATTTGGAACTCTAAATCAAACACGGTTTGTGCTAGCTCTTTGAAACTTGACACAATAAAGTAGTTCCAAGTTCTATCTCTATGGTTTGTTTCCTATTGCTGTGGCCTTAAGCAGAGACTGGCGAAAATCACTTTCATTAAAGGGGTTGCCAAGCTTCCAAAAAACTACGAGTTTCCTGAAATCTCATCAAATATTTTTTCACCCAATCTTGATGATACTTTCAGGTAATGATCGGTACACCATTCCCACTAGGCTCACCAAATTTTGTTCTTCTAGGTTAAAACTTTTGTTTCCAGAAACAGTTTTCATTTTTAAGTTTCACTCCTATGTTTTCTCCTATGTGGATACATGTAGTTGAAACTCTATATAAAACACAGTTTGTGCTAGCTCTTTGTAACGTAACACAATAAAGTAGTTCCAAGTTCTAACACTATGGCTTGTTTCCTATTGCTGTGGAACTAAGCAGAGACTGGCGAAAATCACTTTCATTGAAAGGGGTTGCCAAGCTTCTAAAAATCTACGAATTTCCTGAAATCTCAGGTAATATTTTTTCACTCAATCTTGGTGAAACTTTCAGGTAATGATCAGTACACCAATCCCAATTGGCTCACCAAATTTCGTTCTTCTAGGTTAAACCGTTTGTTTGCAGAAATAGTTTTCATTTTTTGATTTCACTCTATTTCCTCCTATATGGATACATGTAGTTGGAACTCTATATCAAACACGGTTTGTGCTAGCTCTTTTAAACTTGACACAATAAAGTAGTTCCAAGTTCTATCTCTATGGTTTGTTTCCTATTGCTGTAACCCTAAGTAGAGACTGGCGAAAGTTACTTTCACTGAAAGGTGTTGACAAGCTTCCAAAAAACTACGAGTTTCATGAAACCTCAGCAAATATTTTTTCACCCAATCTTGGTGATAATTTCAGGTAATGATCAGGACACCAATCTCACTAGGCTCACCGAATTTCGTTCCTCTAGGTTAAACCGTCCATTTGCAGTAATAGTTTTCATTTTTAGGTTTCACTCTATTTTCTCCTATATGGATACATGTAGTTGGAACTCTAAATCAAACACGGTTTCTGATAGCTCTTTGAAACTTGACACAATAAAGTAGTTCCAAGATCAATCACTATGGTTTGGTTTCTATTGCTGTGGCCCAAAGCAGAGACTGGCGGAATTCACTTTCATTGAAAGGTTTTGCTAAGCTTCTAAAAAACTACGAGTTTCCTGAAACTCAGCAAATATTTTTTCACCCAATATTGGGGATACTTTCAAGTAGAGCAGTACACCAATCCCACTTGGATCACCAAATTCCGTTCTTCTGGGTTAAACCGTTCGTTTACAGAAGGAGTTTTCATTTTTAGGTTTAACTCTGTTTTCTCCTATATGGATACAAGGAGTTGGAATTCTAAATCAAACATGGTTTGTGCTAGCTCTTTGAAACTTGACACAATAAAGTAGTTCCAAGTTCTATCTCTATGGTTTGTTTCCTGTTGCTGAAGCCCGAAGCAGAGACTTGTGAAAATCACTTTCATTGAAAGGGGTTGCCAATCTTCTGAAAAATGAGAGTTTAATGAAATCTCTGCAAATATTTGATCACCCAAACTTGGTGATACTTTCAGGCAATGATCAGTATACCAATCCCACTAGGCTCACCAAATTTCGTTTTTCTAGGTTAAACCGTTTGTTTGCAGAAACAGTTTTCATTTTTAGGTTTCAATCTGTTTCCTCCTATATGAATACATGTATTTGGAGCTCTAAATTAAACACGGTTTGTGCTAGCTCTTTGAAACTTGACACAATAAAGTAGTTCCAAGTTCTATCTCTATGGTTTGTTTCCTATCGCTGTAGCACTAAGCAGAGACTGGCGAAAATCACTTTCATTGAAAGGGGTTGCCAAGCTTCCAAAAAACTATGAGTTTCATGAAATCTCACCAAATATTTTTTCACCCAATCTTGGTGATACTTTCAGGTAATTATCAGTACACCAATCCCACTTGGCTCACCAAATTTCGTTCTTCAAGGTTAAACCATTTGTTTGCAGAAATAGTTTGCATTTGTAGGTTTCACTCTCTTTTCTCCTATATGGATACATATATTTGGAACTCTGAATCAAACACGGTTTGTGCTAGTTCTTTGAATCTTGACACAATAAAGAAGTTCCATGTTCTGTCACTATGTTTTGTTTCCTATTATGGGAACCCTAAGCAGAGACTGGCGAAAATCACTTTCATTGAAAGGGGTTGCCAAGCTTCAAAAAAACTACGAGTTTCCTGAAATATCAGCAAATATTTTTTCACCCAATCTTGGTGATACTTTCAGGTAATGATCAGTACACCAATCCCACTAGGCTCACCAATTTCGTTCTTCTAGGTTGAACCATTCATTTGCACAAACAGTTTTAATTTTTAGTTTTCACTCCATTTTCTCCTATATGGATACATGTAGTTGGAACACTAAATCAAACAAGGTTTGTGCTAGCTCTTTTAAACTTGCCACAATAACGTACTTCGAAGTTCTATCTCTATGGTTTGTTTCCTGTTGCTGTAGCCCTAAGCAGAGACTCGTGAATATCACTTTCACTGAAAGGGTTGGCCAACCTACTAAAATATTATGAGTTTCCTGAAATTTCACCAAATAGTTTTTTCACCCAATCTTGGTGATACTTTCATGTAATGATCAGTACACCAATCCCACTTTGATCACCAAATTTCGTTCTTCTAGGTTAAACCGTTCGTTTGCCATAACAGTTTTCATTTTTAGGTTTCACTCTGTTTTCATCTATGTGGATACATGTAGTTGGAACTCCAAATCAAACACAGTTTGTGCTAGCTCTTTGAAGCTTGACACAATAATGTAGTTCCAAGTTCCTTATATGATTTGTTTCGTATTCCTGTACATTAAGCAGAGACTGGCGAAAATCACTTTAATTGAAATGTTTTGCCAAGCTTCCAAAAACCTACGAGTTTCCTGAAATCTCAGCAAATATTTTGTCACCCAATCTTGGTGATACTTTAAAGTAATGATCAGTACACCAATCCCACTTAGCTCACCAAAATTCGTTCTTCTAGGTTAAACCGTTCATTTGCCATAACAGTTCTCATTTATAAGTTTCACTCTGTTTTCTCCTATATGAATACATGTAGTTGGAACTCTAAGTCAAACACGGTTTGTGCTAGCTCTTTGAAACTAGTCACACTAATGCGGTTCCACGTTCTATCTCTATGGTTTGTTTCCTATTGCTCTGGCCCTAACAGAGACTGGCGAAATTCATGTTCACTTTAAGGCGTTGCCAAGCTTCTAAAAAACTACGAGTTTCCTGAAATCTCAGCAAATATTTTTGCACCCAATCTTGGTGAAACTTTCAGGTAATGCTCAGTAAACCAGTTCCACTTGGCTCTCCAAATTTTGTTCTTCTATCTTAAATCATTCGTTTCCAGAAACCATTTTCATTTTTAGGTTTCATTCTGTTTTCTCCTATATGAATACATGTAATTGGAACTCTAAATCAAACACGGTTTGTGCTAGCTCTTTAAAACTTGACACAATAAAGTAGTTCCATGTTCTATCTCTATGGTTTGTTTCCTATCACTGTAGCCCTAAGCAGAGACTGGCGAAAATCACTTTCCCTGAAAGTTGTTGCCAAGCTTCTAAAAAACTACGAGTTCCCTGAAATCTCACCAAATATTTTTTCACCCAAATGGTGATACTTTCAGGTAATGATCAGTACTCCAATCCCACTTGGCTCACCATATTTTGTTCCTCTATGTTAAACCGTTTGTTTGCAGAAACAGTTTACACTTTTAGGTATCACTCTGTTTTCTCCTATATGGATACATGCAGTTGGAACTCTAAATCACACACGGATTGTGCTAGCTCTTTGAAACTTGAAACAATAAAGTAGTTTCAAGTTCTATCTCTATGGGGTGTTTCCTATTGCAGTGGTCCTAAGGAGAGACTGGCGAAAATCACTTTCATTGAAAGGGGTTGCCAAGCTTCTAAAAATCTACGAGTTTCCTGCAGTGTCCGCAAATATTTTTTCACCCAATCTTGTTGATACTTTCAGGTAATGATCAGTACAGCAATCTCACTTGACTCTCCAAATTTCGTTCATCTAGGTTAAACCGTTCGTTTGCCGTAACAGTTTTCATTTTTAGGTTTAACTATGTTTTCTCCTATATGGATACATGTAGTTGGAAATCTAAATCAAACACGGTTTGTGCTAGCACTTTGAAACTCGTACAGTAATGTAGTTCCCAGTTCTCTCTCTATGGTTTGTTTCCTATTGCTCTGGCCCTAAGCAGAGACTGGCGAAAATAACTTTCATTGAAAGGTGTTACCAAGCTTCCAAAAAACTACGAATTTCCTGAAATCTCAGCAAATACTTTTTCACCCAATCTTGGTGATACTTTCAGGTAATGATCAGTACACCAATCCCACTAGGCTCACCAAATTTTGTTCTTCTAGGTTAAACCTTTTGTTTCCAGAAACAGTTTCCATTTTTAAGTTTCAGTCCTATGTTTTCTCCTATGAGGATACATGTAGTTGAAACTCTAAATAAAACACAGTTTGTTCTAGCTCTTTGAAACTTGACACAATAAAGTAGTTCCAAGTTCTATCTCTATGGTTTCTTTCCTATGCCTGTGGCCTTAAGCAGAGACTGGCCAAAATCACTTTCATTGAAAGGGGTTGTCAAGCTTCTAAAAATCTACGAATTTCCTGAAATCTCAGGTAATATTTTTTCACTCAATCTTGGTGAAACTTTCAGGTAATGATCAGTACACCAATCCCAATTGGCTCACCAAATTTCGTTCTTCTAGGTTAAACCGTTTGTTTGCAGAAATAGTTTTCATTTTTATTTCACTCTATTTCCTCCTATATGGATACATGTAGTTGGAACTCTATATCAAACACGGTTTGTGCTAGCTCTTTTAAACTTGACACAATAAAGTAGTTCCAAGTTCTATCTCTATGGTTTGTTTCCTATTACTGTAACCCTAAGCAGAGACTGGCGAAAGTTACTTTCACTGAAAGGTGTTGCCAAGCTTCCAAAAAAACTACAAGTTTCATGAAACCTCAGCAAATATTTTTTCACCCAATCTTGGTGATAATTTCAGGTAATGATCAGTACACCAATCCCACTAGGCTCACCGAATTTTGTTCCTCTATGTTAAACCGTTCATTTGCAGTAATAGTTTTCATTTTTAGGTTTCACTCTGTTTTCTGCTATATGGATACATGTAGTTGGAACTCTAAATCAAACACGGTTTCTGATAGCTCTTTGAAACTTGACACAATAAAGTAGTTCCAAGATCAATCACTATGGTTTGTTTTCTATTGCTATGGTCCTAAGCAGAGACTGGCGGAATTCACTTTCATTGAAAGGTTTTGCCAAGCTTCTAAAAAACTACGAGTTTCCTGAAACTCAGCAAACATCTTTTCACCCAATATTGGGGATACTTTCAAGTAGATCAGTACACTAATCCCACTTGGATCACCAAATTTTGTTCTTCTGGTTTAAACCGTTCATTTACAGAAAGAGTTTTCATTTTCAGTTTTCACTCTGTTTTCTCCTATATGGATACAAGGAGTTGGAATTCTAAATCAAACATGGTTTGTGCTAGCTCTTTGAAACTTGACACAATAAAGTAGTTCCAAGTTATATCACTATGGTTTGTTTCCTGTTGCTGAAGCCCTAAGCAGAGACTTGCGAAAATCACTTTCATTGAAAGGGTTTGCCAATCTTCTGAAAAATAAGAGTTTAATGAAATCTCAGCAAATATTTTATCACCCAAACTTGGTGACACTTTCAGGCAATGATCAGTATACCAATCCCACTAGGCTCACCAAATTTCGTTTTTCTAGGTTAAAACGTTTGTTTGCAGAAACAGTTTTCATTTTTATTTTTCAATCTGTTTCCTCCTATATGAATACATGTAGTTGGAGCTCTAAATCAAACACGGTTTGTGCTAGCTCTTTGAAACTTGACACAATAAAGTAGTTCTAAGTTCTATCTCTATGGTTTGTTTCCTATCGCTGTAGCGCTAAGAAGAGACTGGGGAAAATCACTTTCATTGAAAGGGGTTGCCAAGCTTCCAAAAAACTACGAGTTTCCTGAAATCTCAGCAAATATTTTTTCACCCAATCTTGGTGATAATTTCATGTAAAGATGAGTACACCAATACCACTTGTCTCACAAAATTTCGTTCTTCTAGATTAAACTGTTCGTTTGCCGTAACAGTTTTCATTTTTAGGTTTCACTCTATTTTCTCCTATATGGATACATGGATTTGGAACTCTAAATCAAACACGGTTTGTGCTAACTCTTTGAAACTTGCCCCAATAAAGAAGTTCCAAGTTCTATCTTTATGGTTTTTTCTACTTCTGTGGCCCTAAGCAGAGTGTGGAGAAAATCACTTTCATTTAAAGGGGTTGCCAAGCTTACAAAAAACTACGGGTTTCCTGAAATTTCAGCAAATATTTTTTCACCCAATCTTGGTGATACTTGCAGGTAATGATCAGTAAACCAATCCCATTTGGCTCACCAAATTTCGTTGTTCTAGGTTAAACCGTTTGTTTGCAGTAACAGTTTTCATTTTTAGGTTTTACTCTGCTTTCTCGTATATGCATACATGTAGTTCGAACTCTAAATCAATCATGGTTTGTGCTAGCTCTTTGAAACTTGACCAAATAAAGTAGTTCCATGTTCTATCTCTATGGTTTGTTTCTTATTGCTGTGCCACTACTCAGAGACTGGCGAAAATCCCTTTCCCTGAAAGGGGTTGCGAAGCTTCCAAAAAACTACGAGATTCCTGAAATCTCAGCAAATATTTTTTCATCCAATCTTGGTGATACTTTCAGGTATTGATCAGTACACCAATCCCACGTGGCTCACCAAATTTCGTTCTTCTAGGTTAAACCGTTCGTTTGCAGTAACAGTTTTCAATTTTAGGTTTCACTCTGTTTTCTCCTATATGGATACATGTAGTTGGAACTCTAAATCAAACACGGTTTGTGCTAGCTCTTTGAAACTTCACCCAATAAAGTAGTTCCTAGTTCTATCTCTATGGTTTGTTTTCTACTGCTGTGGCCCTAAGCAGAGACTGGCAAAATTCACTTTCATTGAAAGGGGTTGGGAAGCTTCTAAAAAACTATGAGTTTCCTGAAATCTCAGCAAATATTTTTTCTCCCAATCTTTTTTTTTTTTTTTGGCAAATGGATTTATTACAAAGAAGTCCATACTGCGTCAAGTGCTCACACACCTCTATGCAATATTTCTACTAAATCAAAAATATAAAACTAGGAAATTGCCACACTGATTCATTAGATGTAAAAAAGTTTTTTGTAAATCCTGGGAAGCGTTCAAACTATCTCTTAAATAAGAAGTTTTACGGGATGGCGTAGGCTGTATTTATCAAAAACAGAAAGGCCACAGCAGACTCTTTTGGCCTTCCTTTCCAAATGAGCACTGAGACACAGCAAAAGGCTGTAACAGAGATAACAGTGACAATCAACCCATCTTTGGCATGTTGGCAAACTTCAATATATGGACAAAAGTATGTAAGGAACTCTTACCAATGAACACACAAGATCCAGGGCACCTGAATATGTTGTGGGTAAGGTTTTGCTCAGGAGGCTTTGAATCCTTAGAACAAGTAACTGAATTCTTTAGCATGAGCAGAAACAGCACTCTCCACAGCAAGTACTGCACAATATCACCTGATTGGAGGCTGTAGCTTTATTAGTGATGTAGGGCACATGAGGCTAGATACCTAAGGAATGTTCCAGGAGCACATTGATCAGCTGCAGGGTTCTGAGGGGTATCACTTAAAATTTTTTGGATCACTGCTTGGAATTTCATTGATCTTTATTTAAATCCAGTGGGACAGGGATGGAGGTTTATATTTTTTGTAGGGGTATATATAAAGGTGTTTTTTTGTTGTTGTTGTTGTTGTTCTTTTGATTAGTTCACAGAAAGTGTTTTGTGTACCAATTGTAAGATTGGTTAGAGGTCTTCCAAGCTTTGCCACAAAAGCAGAAGTCTTTGTTATAACCCACATTGAGATCTTTGCAAAATCTTTTCCTGACATTCTGTTGAAAGAAAATTTTGGTGAAGGTCTCTTGAGAAGTCTTTTTTAAGATTATTTGGAGGAGAAGGGAGTGCCACTGTATTAGTACATCAGACTGGGATGCTCCTTACCAAGCCTTTGGTCATGCAGTGTGTATTAAGAAAACCATCACACAATTTTCCCAGGGCTACTGAGGTACTCTAAACACAGACAGAAATCAAGCCTGGGTTTTCTGGCATATTCCACCTAAGTATTATTCATGGGGAGAAAACCTAAGTTGAATGTAGTTTTTTTTAAAAAAAATTCACTGGTATAAAAGATCTTTAAGAAGGAAGAAATCAGCTGCAATTGTGGAGGAAACACCTGCAGAGCTGCATCTGCTGATGTGGTTATCAGTGGGGTCCACACTCACAGCAGCAGCAAACTCACCACCTGAGCTACAGAGTGTTCCATGGTAGAATGCCTGGCAAGCATGCACAAGGCAGGATTCGGTCCCCAGAACTGGGAAAAGAAAAGAGAAAGCAACTCAATTATAGGGCAAAATATATTTTGAGAAAGTGCCTCTCCAAACAATATACACAAATGATATTATCTTATAATGCTTTTTAATGTGCCTACATACAGCACAATACATGAGCCTTAGAACAAGAACAAGTGACAAGTGTGATGGTCCCAGAGTCATCAATAGATCAATAAGCAATCACGGAAAAGGAAGAGGCCAGCTGCAGGGTACACAGACACATCCCTATGGTCCCAGCTGCCAGCATCACCCCATCTCAAAAAATAACAATTAAAAGGATTGTGGAGAAACTCAGTGGTAGAGCACTCCTGGGTAAAATCTGAACAAAGAAAGAGAGGAAAGAAGTTCAGAAGAGCCATTTCACCAATCGGTACCAAAGGCTGGAGTGGAGAGGCCTAAACTAACATACACAATATGTAATGAAACATTAGACTCAAAAGACTTAAAATACAGGAAAATGGAATCTAACAATAAGAGAGATTTAACCCAGAAAAACATGTTGCTTTCAAATCTTCATGCTGATGCAATGCTCCTCTCCAACCCAGGGTGCAGTTTTGTTACCTCTGAATACATAAAAAAAAGAAGAAGAAGAAAGAAATGAAGGCACACACCATTTTCACACACCTACAGTGGTTATCTCAAAATAAATAAATAAATAAAATAAAATTAAATTTTCCTCAAGTCTGAACAAGTTCAAATGAATCTGAAACAAGCAAAGTTCTCACCACATTTCTACATACAGGGCTTTTCTCCAGTGTGATTTCTTAAATGCTGTTCAAAGGGACCTGGAAAGTTGAAAGTGTTACTGCAATTTTTAAAGATACAAAAAGGATTTTCACAGATGTGAATTCTTTTATGCATTTGGAGAAAACTCTGAAAGCTGAATACTGCCCCACATGGCTTATCCTCAGCATTTTCTACAGTATGAGTCCTTTCATACAACTGAACAAAACTAGAACAGCTGAACCCTTTATATTTCTTACTTGCATAGGATTTATTCTTTTTATTCCAAAACGATATTCCCAGTCCTTAGGGAAAAAATGAGAAAACTAGAAGATTTCCCACATTTCTCACATTCACAGGGCTTCTCTGCATGAGTGTTTTCATATATAAGAAAGGAAATGAAGCTGACAGAATGTAGGAAATCCCCAAAATTCAGAGGGTTTGTTTTTCAATGTGAGTGAAATGGCTTTGAAGGCAACAGGGAAAATGGAATGATTTGTGATATTTTTCACATTTAAAGTGTTATTCAGTTGGATGTGGTGGAGTATGCCTTTAATTCCTGAGACTCGAGAGGCTGATTCTGAAGAATCAATGTTGGAGGCTAGCCTCAGAACCTTAGGAAGACCCTAAGAAACTCAACAAGTCCCTGTCTCAAAATAAAAAGTAAAAAGGAAATGGAATGTAGCTCACTGGTAGAGCAGCACCAGACTAAATCCCCAGTGGATCGATTGATTGATTGATCTCTCTCTAACACACACACATACACACACACAAACACACACACACACACACACACACACACACACACACACATTTTCACCAGTGTGAGCCTCTCTTCTCTTTGAGGATGATATGAAATGTGATTTACCATATTTCACATTCAAAGGATTTTTCTCCAGTAAACTTCCTACATGTACATGAGTGAAACAGTAATAAGAGAAGAGTTTACCAATTGTTTTCATGCATACGATTTCTATGCAGTATGTCTTCTTTTTTCACCCAATCTTGATGATACTTTTATGTAATGATCAGTACACCATTCCCACTTGGCTCACCAAATTTAGTTCTTCTAGGTTAAACCGTTTCTTTGCAGTAACAGTTTTAATTTTTAGGTTTCACTCTGTTTTCTCCTATATGCATACATGTAGTTGGAACTCTAAATCAAACACAGTTTGTGCTAGCTCTTTGAAACTTGACAAAATAAAGCAGTTACAAGTTCTATGTCTGTTTTTTTTTTTTCCTATTGCTGTGGCCTAAGCAGAGACTGGCGAAAATCACGTTCTTTGAAAGCGGTTGCCAAGCTTTCAATAAACTACGAGTTTCCTGAAATCTCAGCAAATATTTTTTTCACCCAATCTTGGTTATACTTTCAGATAATGATCACTACACCAATACAACTTGGCTAAGCAAATTTCGTTCTTCTAGGTTAAATCGTTCGTTTGCAGAAACAGTTTTCATTTTTAGGTTTCACTCTATTTTATCCTATATGGATACGTGTTGTTGGAACTCTAAATCAAACAGGGTTTGTTCTAGCTCTTTGAAACTTGACACAATAAAGTAGTTCAAAGTTCTATCTCTATGGTTTGTTTCATATTGCTGTAGCCGTAAGCAGAGACTGGCTTATATCACTTTTATTGAAAGGGGATACCAAGCTTCCAAAATACTATGAGTTTCCTGAAATTTCAGCAAATATTTTTCACCCAATCTTGACGATATTTTAAGGTAATGATAAATACACCAATCCCACTTGGCTCACCAAATTTCGTTCTTCTAGGGTAAACCATTCGTTTGCAGTAACAGTTTTCATTTTTAGGTTTCACTCTCTTTTCTCCTATATGGATACATATAGTTGGAACTCTAAATCAAACACGGTTTGTGCTAGCTCTTTGAAACTTGACACAATAAAGTAGTTCCAAGTTCTATGTCTATGGTTTGTTTCCTATTGCTGTGGCCCTAAGCAGAGACTGGCGAAAATCACTTTCATTGAAAGGGGTTAGCTAGCTTCTAAAAAACTACGAGTTTCCTGAAATCTTAGCAAATATTTTTTCACCCAATCTTGGTTATACTTGCAGGAAATGATCAGTACACCAATCCCAATTAGCTCACCAAATTTCGTTCTTCTAGAATAAACCATTGGTTTGCAGAAACTGTTTTCATTTTTAGGTTTCACTCTGTTTTCTCCTATATGGATACATGGATTTGGAACTCTAAATCAAACACGGTTTGTGCTAGCTCTTTAAAACTTGACACAATAAAGTAGTTCCAAGTTCTATCTCTATGGTTTGTTTCCTATGGCTATGGCCCTAACCAGAGACTGGCAAAAATCACTTACATTGAAAGGAGTTGAAAAGCTTCCAAAAAACGATGAGTTTCCTAAAATCTCAGCAAATATTTTTTAACCCAGTCTTGGTGATACTTTCAGGTAATGATCAGTACACCAATCCCACTTGGCTCACCAAATTTCATTCTTCTGGGTTAAACCATTCGTTTGCAGTAAGAGTTTTCATTTTTAGGTTTCACTCTGTTTTCTCCTATATGGATACATGTAGTTGGAAATCTAAATCAAACACGGTTTGTGCTAGTTCTTTGAAACTTGACACAATAAAGTAGTTTCAACTTCTATCTCTATGGTTTCTTTCCTATGGCTGTGGCCTTAAGCAGAGACTGGCCAAAATCACTTTCATTGAAAGGGGTTGCCAAGCTTCTAAGAAAATACGAATTTCCTGAAATCTCAGCAAATATTTTATCACCCAATCTTGGTGATACTTTCAGGTAATGATCAGTACACCAATTCCAATTAGCTCACCAAATTTGGTTCTTCTAGGTTAAACCGTTCATTTGCAGAAACAGTTATCATTTTTAGGTTTCCCTCTCTTTTCTCCTATATGGATACATATAGTTGGAACTCTAAATCAAACACAATTTCTGATAGCTCTTTGAAACTTGACACAATAAAATAGTTCCAATTCTATCTCTATGCTATGTTTCCTATTGCTGTGGCCCTAAGCAGAGACTGGCAAAAATCAGTTTCATTGAAAGGGGTTGCCTAATTGTAAAAAAACTACGAGTTTCCTGAAACCTTAGCAAATATTATTTCACCCAATCTTGGTTATACTTGGAGGAAATGATCAGTACACGAATTCCACTTGCCTCACCAAATTTCGTTCTTCTAGGTGAAACTGTTCGATTCCAGTATCCATTTTCATTTTTAGGTTTCACTCTCTTTTCTCCTATATGGATACATATAGGTGGAACACTAAATCAAACACGGTTTGTGCTAGCTCTTTGAAACGTGGCACAATAAAGTAGTTCCAAGTTCTATGCCTATGGTTTGTTTCCTATTGCTGTGGCCCTAAGCAGAGACTGGCGAAAATCACTTTCATTGAAAGGGGTTAGCTAGCTTCTAACAAACTACGAGTTTCCTGAAATCATAGCAAATATATTTCACCCAATCTTGGTTATACTTGCAGGAAATGATCAGTACACCAATCCCAATTAGCTCACCAAATTTCGTTCTTCTAGAATAAACCGTTGGTTTGCAGAAACTGTTTTCATTTTTAGGTTTCACTCTGTTTTCTCCTATATGGATACATATAGTTGGAACTAAAATCAAACAGGGATTGTGCTAGTTCTTTGAAACTTGACACAATAAAGTAGTTTCAAGTTCTATCTCTATGGTTTCTTTCCTATGCCTGTGGCCTTAAGCAGAGACTGGCCAAAATCACTTTCATTGAAAGGGGTTGCCAAGCTTCTAAAAAAATAGAATTTCCTGAAATCTCAGCAAATATTTTATCACCCAATCTTGGTGATACTTTCAGTTAATGATCAGTACACCAATCCCAATTGGCTCACCAAATTTCGTTCTTCTATGTTAAACCGTTCGTTTGCAGTAACAGTTTTCATTTTTAGGTTTTATTCTCTTTTCTCCTATATGGATACATGTAGATGGAACTCTAAATCAAACACGGTTAGCGCTAGCTCTTTGAAACTTGACACAATAAAGTAGTTCCAAGTTCTATCTCTGTTGTTTGTTTCCTATTGCTGTGGCCCTAAGCAGAGCTGGCAAAAATCACTTTCATTGAAAGAGGTTGCTAATGATCCAAAAAACTACGAATTTCCTGAAATCTCAGCCAATATTTTTTCACCCAACCTTCTTGATTCTTTAAGGAAATGATCACTTCACCAATCCCACTTGGCTCAACAAATATGGTTCTTCTAGTTTAAACCGTTTGTTTGCAGTAACAGTTTTCATTTTTAGGTTTCACTCTGTTTTCTCCTATATAGATACATGTAGTTGGAACTCTATATCAAACACGGTTTTTGCTAGCACTTTGAAACTTGACACAATAAAGTAGTTTCAAGTTCTATCTCTATAGTTTGTTTCCTATTGCTGTAGCCCTAAGCAGAGACTGGCGTAAATCACTTTTATGGAAAGGGGTTGCCAAGCATCCAAAAAACAACGAATTTCCTGAAATATCAGCAAATATTATTTCACTCAATCAGGTGATACTGTCAGGTAATGATCACTACACCAATCTCACTTGGCTCACAAAATATGGTTCCTCTAGTTTAAACCGTTCGTTTGCATTAACAGTTTTCATTTTTAGGTTTCACTCTGTTTTCTCCTATTGGATACATGTAGTTGGAACTCTAAATCAAACACGGTTTGTGCTAGCTCTTGGACTTGACAAAATAAAGTAGTTCCAAGTTCTATCTCTATGGTTTGTTTCCTATTACTGTGGACCTAAGCACAGGCTGGCGAAAATCACTTTCATTGAAAGGGGTTGCCAAGGTTCTGAAAAAATTACGAGTTTCCTGAAATCTCAGTAAACATTTTTTCAGCAAATCTTTTTGACACTTTCAGGTAATGATCAATACATCAACCACACTTAGCTCACCAAATTTCCTTCTTCTCTGTTAAACCGTTCGTTTGCAGATACAGTTTTCATTTTTAGGTTTCACTCTGTTTTCTCCTATGTGGATACATGTAGTTGGAACTCACAATCAAACACGGTTTGTGCTAGCTCTTTGAAACTCGAGAAAATAAAGTACATGCAAGTTCTATCTCTATGGTTTGTATTTTATTGCTGTAGCCCTATGCAGATAATGGTGAAAATCACTTTCATTGAAAGGGGATGCCAAGCTTCCAAAAAACTACGAGTTTCCTGAAATTTCAGCAAATATTTTTTCACCCAATCTTGGTGATACTTTCAGGTAATGACACTACACCAATCCCACTTGGCTCACCAAATATCGTTCTGTAGGTTACACTGTTCAATTGCAGTAACAGTTTTCATTTTTATGTTTCAGTCTGTTTTCTCCTATATGGATACATGTAATTGGAACTCTAAATCAAACACAGTTTGTGCTAGCTCTTTAAAACTTGACACAATAAAATAGTTCCAAGTTCTATCTCTATGGTTTCTTTCCTATTGCTGTTGCCCTAGGCAGAGACAGGTGAAAATAACTTTCATTGAAAGGGGTTGCCAAGCTTCCAAAATCTATGAGTTTTATGAAATCTCTGCAAATATTTTTTCACCCAATCTTGTTGATACTTTCAGGTAATGATCTGTACACCAATCCCACATGGCTCACCAACTTTCGTTCTTCAAGGTTAAACCGTTCGTTTGCAGTAACAGTTTTCATTTTTAGTTTTCACTCTCTTTTCTCCTATATGCATGCATGTAGTTGGAACTCTAAATAAAACACGGTTTGTGCAAGCTCTTTGAAACTTGACACAGTAATGTAGTTCCAACTTCTGTCTCTATGGTTTGTTTCCTATTGTGGTCCTAAGCAAAGACTGGCGAAAAAACTTTCATTGATAGGGGTTGCCAAGCTGCCAAAAAACTACGAGATTCCTGACAACTCAGCAAACTTTTTTTTCACCCAATCTTGTTGATACTTTCAGGAAATGATCAGTACATCAATCCCACTGGGCTCACCAAATTTCGTTCTTCGAGATTAAACCGTTCATTTGCAGTAACAGTTTTCATTTTCAGGTTTCACTCTGTTTTCTCCTGTATGGATACAGGTATTTGGAACTCTAAATCAAACACGGTTTGTGCTAGCTCTTTGAAACTTGACACAATACGGAAGTTCCAAGACCTATATCTATGGTTTGTTTCCTATTGCTGTGATCCTTAGCATAGCCTGCGAAAATCACATTAATTTAAAGGAGTTGCCAATCTTCCAAAAAACTACGAGTTTCCTGAAATCTCAGTAAATATTTTTTCACCCAATCTTGATGATACTTTCAGGTAATGATCAGTACACCATTCCCACTTGGCTCACCAACTTTCGTTCTTCAAGATTAAACCGTTCGTTTGCAGTAACAGGTTTCATTTTTAGCACTCTGTTTTCTCCTATAAGGATACACGTATTTGGAACTCTAAATCAAACACGGTTTCTGCTAGCTGTTTGAAAATTGACACAATAATGTAGCTCCAAGTTCTATCTCTATAGTTTGTTTCCTATTGCTGTGGCCCTAAGCAGAGACTGGCAAAAATCACTTTCATTGAAAGGTGTTGGCAAGCTTCCAAAAAACTACAAGGTTCCTGAAATCTCAGCAAATATTTTTTCACCCAATCTTGACAATACTTTCATGAAATGATCAGTTCACTAATCTCACTTGGCTCACCAAGTTTTGTTCTTATACGTTAAAGTGTTCATTTGCAGTAATAGTTTTCATTGTTGAGTATCACTCTGTTTTCTCCTATATGGATACATGTAGTTGGAACTCTAAATCAAACACGGTTTGTGCTAGCTCTTTGAAACATGACACAATAAAGTAGTTTCAAATTCTATCTCTATGGTTTGTTTCCTATTTCTGTGGCCCTTAGCAGAGACAGGCAAAAATCACTTTCTTTGAAAGGTGTTGCCAAGCTTCCAAAAACCTACGAGTTTCCCGAAATCTCAGCAAATATTTTTTCACTGAAACTTGGTGATACTTTCAAGTAATGATCAGTACACCAATCCCACTTGGTTCACCAAATTTCGTTCTTCTAGGTTAAACCATTCATTTGCAGAAACCGTTTTCATTTTTAGGTTTCACTCTGTTTTCTCCTATATGGATACATGTATTTGGAACTCTAAATCAAACACGGTTTGTGCTAGCTCTTTGAAACTTGACAAAATAAAGAAGTTCCAAGACCTATTTTATGGTTTGTTTCCTATTGCTGTGGTCCTAAACAGGGCCTGGCAAAAATCACTTTCATTAAAAGGAGTTGCTAAGCTTCCAAAAAATTACAAGTTTCCTGAAATCTCAGCAAATATTTTTTCACCCAATCTTGACGAACCTTTCAGGAAATGATCAGTACACCAATCCCCCTTCGCTCACCAAGTTTCATTCTCCTGGTTACACCATTCGTTTTTCAGTAACAGTTTTCATTTTTAGGTTTTACTCTGTTTTCTCCTATATGGATACATGTAGTTGGAACTCTAAATCAAACATGGTTTGTGCTAGCTTTTTGAAACTTGACACAATAAAGCAGTTCCAAGTTCTATCTCTATGGTTTCTTTCCTTTTGCTGTGGCCCTACGCAGAGACTGGCGAAAATCACATTCATTGAAAGGGGTTTCCAAGCTTCCACAAAACTACGAGTTTCCTGAAATCTCAGCAAATATTTTTTCACCGAATCTTGACGATACTTTCAGGAAATGATGAGTTCACCAATCCCACTTGGCTCACCAAGTTTCATTCTTCTAGGTTAAACCGTTCGTTTGCAGTAACAGTTTTCATTTTTATTTTTCACTCTGTTTTCTCCTATATGGATACTTGTAGTTGGAACTCTAAATCAAACATTGGTTGGGCTAGCTCTAGGAAACTTGACACAATAAAGAAGTTCCAAGACCTATATCTATGGTTTGTTTCCTATTGCTGTGGTACTAAGCATAGCCTGCGAAAATCACTTTCATTTAAAAAAGTTGCCAATCTTCGAAAAACCTATGAGTTTCCTGAAATCTCAATAAATATTTTTTCACCCAATCTTGAGGATACTTTCAGGTAATGATCAGTACACCATTCCCACTTGGCTCACCAGGTTTCGTTCTTCCAGGATAAACCGTTCGATTGCAGTAACAGTTTTCATTTTTAGGTTTCACTCTGTTTTCTCCTATAAGGGTACATGTAGTTGGAACTCTAAATCAAACATGGTTTGTGCTAGCTGTTTGAAATTTGACACAATAATGTAGCTCCAAGTTCTATCTCTATAGTTTGTTTCCTATTGATGTAGCCCTTAGCAGAGACTGGCGAAAATCACTTTCATTGAAAGGTGTTGGCAAGCTTCCAAAAAACTACGAGGTTCCTGAAATCTCAGCAAATATTTTTTCACCCAATCTTGACAATACTTTCAGGAAATGATCAGTTCACTAATCCCACTTGGATCACCAAGTTTTGTACTTCTAGGTTAAACCGTTCTTTTGCCGTAACATTTTACATTTTTAGTTTTTACTCTGTTTTCTCCTACATGGATACATGTAGCTGGAACTCTAAATCAAACACGGTTATTGCTGCCTTTTTGAAACTCGACAGAGTAAAGTACTTCGAAATTCTATCTCTATAATTTGTTTCTTATTGCTCTGGCCCTAAGCAGATACTGGCAAAAATCACATACGTTGAGGGGTCTTGTCAAGCTTCAAAAAACTACGAGCTTACTGAAATCTCAGCAAATATTTTTTCACCCATTCTTGGTGATATTTTCAGGTAATGATCAGTGCACCAATCCCACTTGGCTCACAAAATTTTGTTCTTCTAGGTTAAACCATTCATTTGCAGAAATAGTTTTCATTTTTAGGTTTCACTCTGTTTTCTCCTATATGCATACTTGTGGTTGGAACTCTAAATCATACACGGTGTGTGCTAGCTCTTTGAAACTTCACACAATAAAGTAGTTCCATGTTCTATCTCTTTGGTTTTTTCCTATTACTGTGGCCCTAAGCAAAGACTGCCGAAAATCACTTTTATTGAAAGGGGTTGCCAAACTTCTAAAAAACTACGAGATTCCTGAGATCTCAGCAAATATTTTTTGACCCAATCTTGGTGATTGTTTCAGGTAATGATCAGTACACCAATCTCACTAGGCTCACCGAATTTCGTTCTTCTAGGTTAAACCATTCGTTTGCAGAAACAGTTTTCATTTTTAGGTTTCACTCTGTTTTCTCCTATATGGATACATATAGTTGGAACTCTAAATCAAACACGGTTTGTGCTAGCTCTTTGAAACTTGACAAAATAAAGTAGTTCAAAGTTCTATCTCTATGGTTTGTTTCCTATTGCTGTAGCCCTAAGCAGAGACTGATGAAAGTCACTTTCACTTAAAGGGGTTATCAAGCTTCTAAAAAACTATGAGTTTCCTGAATCACAGCAAATGTTTTTTCACCCAATCTTGGTAATACCTTCAGGTAATGATCAGTAAACCAATCCCTCTTGTCTGACCATATTTCATTCTTCTAGGTTAAACCGTTCGTTTGCCGTAACATTTTACATTTTTACTTTTCACTCTGTTTTCCCCTATATGGATACATGTAGTTGGAACTCTAAATAAAACATGGTTTTGCTAGCTTTTTGAAACTCGACACAGTAATGTAGTTTCAAGTTCTTTCTCTATAGTTTGTTACCTATTTCTGTAGCCCTAAGCAGAGACTGGCGAAAATCACTATCACTGAAAGGGGTTGTCAAGCTTCAAAAAACTAAGACTTTCCTGTAATCTCATCAAATATTTTTTCAGCCAATCTTGGTGATACTTTCAGGTAACTATCAGTACACCAATCCCACTAGGCTCACCAAATTTTGTTCTTCTAGTTTAAACCATTTGTTTGCAGAAACAGTTTTCATTTTTAGGTTTCACTTTGTTTTCCCCAATATGGATACATGTGGTTGGAACTCTAAATCAAACACGGTTTGTTCTAGCTCTTTGAAACTTGACACAATAAAGTAGTTCCAAGTTTTATCTCTATGATTTGTTTCCTTTTTCTGTAGCCCTAAACAGAGACTGGTGAAAGTCTGGTTCATTGAAAGGGGTTGCCAAGCTTCTAAAAAACTACGAGTTTCCTGAAATCTCAGCAAATATTTTTTCACCCAATATTGGTGATACTTTCATATAGTGATCAGTATACCATTCCTACTTGGCTCACCAAATTTCGTTCTTCTATGTTAAACCGTTCGTTTTCCGTAACAGTGTTCATATTTAGGTTTCACTCTGTTTTCTCCAATATGGATACTTGTTGTTGGAACTATAAATCAAACACGTTTGTACTAGCTCCTTGAAACTTGACACAGTAATGTAGTTACAAGTTCTATCTCTATGGACGGTTTCCTATTGCTCTGGCCCTAAGCAGAGACTGGCAAAAATCACTTTAATTGAAAGGTGTTGCCCAGCTTCCAAAAAACTATGAGATTCCTGAAATCTCAGCAAATATTTTATCACCCAATCTTGGTGATACTTTCAGGTAATGATCAGTACACCATTACCACTTGCCTCAACAAATTTCGTTCTTCTGGGTTAAACTGTTAATTTGTAGTAACAGTTTTCATTTTTAGGTTTCACTCTGTTTTCTCCTTTCTGGATACATGTATTTGGAACTCTAAATCAAACACGGTTTGTGCTAGCTCTTTGAAAGTTGACACAATAAAGTAGTTCCAAGTTGTGTCTCTATGGTTTGTTTCCTATTGCTCTGGCCCTAAGCAGAGACTGGCGAAAATCACTTTCATTGAAAGGGGTTGACAAGCTTCTAAAAAACGACGAGTTTCCTGAAATCTCAGCAAATATTTTCTCACCCAAACTTGGTGATACTTTCAGGTAGTGATCAGTACACCAATCCCACTTGGCTCACCAAATTTCGTTCTTCTAGGTTAAACCATTCATTTGAAGAAACAATTTTCATTTTTAGGTTTCACTCTGTTTTCTCCTATATGGATACACGTATTTGCAACTCTAAATCAAACACGGTTTGTGCTGGCTCTTTGATACTTGACACTATAAATAAGTTCCAAGTTCTATCTCTAAGGTTTGTTTCCTATTGCTGTAGCCCTAAGCAGAGATTGGCGAAAATCACTTTCACTGTAAGGGGTTGCCAAGCTTCTAAAAAACTACGAGTTTCTTGAAATCTCAGCATATATTTTTTCACCCAATCTTGGTGATACTTTCTGGTAATGATCAGTACACCAATCCCACTTGGCTCACCAAGTTTCGTGCTTCTAGGTTAAACCATTCGTTTGCCGTAACAGTTTTCAGTTTTAGGTTTCACTCTGTTTTCTCCTATATGGATACGTGTTGTTGGAATTCTAAATGAAACTCGGTTTGTGCTAGCCCTTTGAAACTTGACACAATAAAGTAGTTCCTCGTTCTGTCTCTATGGTTTGTTTTTTATTGCTGTGGCCCTAAGCATAGACTGGCAAAAATCACTTTCATTGAATGCGGTTGCCAAGATTCTAAAAAACTACGAGTTTCCTGAAATCTCAGCAAATATTTTTTCACCCAATCTTGGTGATGCTTTCGGGTAATGATCAGTACACCAATCCCACTAGGCTCACCAAATTTCGTTTTTCTAGGTTAAAATGATCATTTGCAGAAACAGTTTTCATTTTTAGGTTTCACTCTGTTTTCTCCAATATGGATACATGTAGTTGGAACTCTAAATCAAACACGGGTTGTGCTAGCTCTTTGAAACTTGACACAATAACGTAGTTCCAAGTTCTATCCCTATGTTTTGTTTCCTATTGCTTTGAACCTAAGCAGAGACTGGCGAAAAACACTTTCATTGAAAGGGGTTGCCAAGCTTCTAAAAAACTACGCGTTTCCTGAAATCTCAGCAAATATTTTTTTCTCCCAATCTTGATGATACTTTCAGGTAATGATCAGTACACCAATCCCACTTGGCTCACCAAATTTCGTTCTTCTAGGTTAAACCGTTCGTTTGCAGAAACAGTTTTCATTTTTAGGTTTCACTCTGTTTTCTCCTCTATGGATACATGTATTTGGAACTCAAAATCAAACACGGTTTGCGCTAGCTCTTTGAAACTTGTCCCAATAAAGTAGTTCCAAGTTCTATCGCTATGGTTTGTTTCTTACTGGTGTGGCCCTAAGCAGAGCCTGGCGAAAATCACTTTCATTGAAAGGGGTTGCCAAGCTTCCAAAAACTACGAGTTTCCTGAAATCTCAGCAAAGATTTTTTCACCCAAACTTGGTGATACTTTCAGGAAATGATCAGTACACAAATACCACTTGGCTCACCACATTTCGTTCTTCTAGGTTAAACCATTTGTTTGCAGTAACAATTTTCATTTTTAGGTTTCACTCTGTTTTCTCCTATAATCATACATGTAGTTGGAACTCTAAATCAAACACGGTTTGTGCTAGCTCCTTGAAACTTGACACAATAAAGCAGTTCCATATTCTATATCTAGTTTTTTTTCCTATTGCTGTGGCCCTAAGCAGAGACTGGCGAAAATCACTTTCTTTGAAAGGGGTTGCCAATCTTCCAATAAACTATGTGTTTCATGAAATGTCAGCAAATATTTTTTCACCCAATCTTGAGGATACTGTCAGTTAATGATCAGTACTCCAATCCCACTTGGCTCACCAAATTTCGTTCTTCTATGTTAAACCATTTGTTTGCCATAACAGTTTTCATTTTACGTTTCACTCTGTTTTCTCCTATATGGATACATGTTGTTGGAACTCTAAATCATACACGGTCTGTGCTAGCTCTTTGAAACTTGACACAAAAAAGTAGTTCCAAGTTCTATCTCTATTGTTTGTTTCCTATTGCTGTGGCCCTAAGCAGAGACTCGCAAAAATCACTTTCATTGAAAGGGGTTGCCAAGCTTCTAAAAAACTACGAGTTTCCTGAAATCTCAGTAAGTATTTTTTCACCCAATCTTGGTGATACTTTCAGGTAATGATAAGTACACCAATCCCACTAGGCTCACCAAATTTCATTCTTGTAGCTTAAACCGTTCGTTTCCAGAAACAGTTTTCATTTTTATGTTTCACTCTGTTTTCTCCTATACGGATACATGTAGTTGGAACTCTAAATCAAACACAGTTTGTTCTAGCTCTTTGAAACTTGACACTATAAAGTAGTTCCAAGTTCTATCTCTATTGTTTGTTTCCTATTGCTGTAGCTCTAAGCAGAGACTGGCGAAAATCACTTTCACTGAAAGGGGTTTCCAAGCTTCTAAAAAACTACGAGTTTCATGAATTCTCAGCAAGTATTTTTTCTCCCAATTTGGTGATACTTTCAGGTAATGATCCATACACCAAACCCACGTGGCTCACCAAATTTCGTTCTTCTAGATTAAACCGTTCATTTACAGTAACATTTTTCAATTTTAGGTTTCACTCTGTTTTCTCCTATATGGATTCATGTAGTTGGAACTCTAAATCAAACACGGTTTGTGCTAGCTCTTTGAAACTTGACACAATAAAGTAGTTCCAAGTTCTATCTCTATGGTTTGCATATTTGCATCTGGCTCCATGCGGGAACTTTGACTCCCCTCACTGGGATGTCAATGGGTAATTTCTAAGTCTAAAAAAAAAAAAAATAAGAAAAAAAGCAGCCGTAACATTGCTTTTTAGAAGTAAATACCGAAAGAACCAGACTAAATATCAGAGGGATGGGGAAAGCAGGGGGCCATGCAAGAGGCGCTGGGTTCCATCCCACGCCCCACAGAACTATCTGATCATCCTGACTGTGCACATTTATGGCTTTGTTTAGGGAAACACACACACACACACACACGCACACACACACACACACACAAACAATTTAAATCACCCAAATCAAAACCCAAAGTACCCAAGCTGCCTCTTGCTGGGTCTGGGACCCCCAGTGTCCTCCTCCTCCTTCTCCTCCATCTGTGCTCTAGGTCTTTCTGCTCTTTTATGGCTCTCACCTTGCACATCTGGCCTACCACCACCTCTGGTTGCCCTCTGCAGGGCCTCACCACCTTCCTACACTGGCCTCTGGTGTCAGAGGCTGAGGGTCTTGATGCGTGGCTGGGGTGGGGCAGAGTAGGCTGTGCTCCTTGCTCAGCAATTGCCTGCCACTCACTGGCATGCCACTGCAGTTACCTCTGCTGTCATTAGTAATTGGCAAAACTGTACAAGTGGCTTGGTCAGGGGAGTGCAATGGTGACCACTGGACTTCTTGGGTTGCTGATGGGTCAGGAGGGACAGACTCATGAGCCCCCACCCCACAAAGGCCCCTAGTGGCTCCCCAAGTTTCTCACCTCTCTGAGGGACCAGAGACTGGGCTGCCTTGGACACGAGAGGCATGTCTGCAGCTGGGGAACTGTGCCTAGAGGAAAGGGGGCAGACATCCCCTCTTGTCCCCCAAATGCACAGCTTATTCTGGAGACATTGGAGTAGCTCTGCTGGGAAACAGACTTTGGGACATATTTTTCTGGAGTTCCCACAAAGCCGGGAATCCATATCAATCTCCTCCCCCTTTGGGACCTCTCCTATGTTTCCTGCCAGTCATGAGCCACAACATTGCAGCAGGATGAGCTTGGACCTCGAAAACCAGCCACCTGTAGGCAGCTTAAGTCTCTCCTGGTGCTCACCTCTCCTGCCCTGGTACACATGACTTGCGGTGTCCCAGGGTCCTGCAAATGTTCTTGAGAACGGATGTCAGACTAGAGGAGACAGAACTTGGGGACATGCTGGCTGATTCTGAGCCAGACACTGCACACACCGTACCTACCCAACAGCTTGGGAATGCCCTCCCACCTCCCAAAGAAAGTCCTCATCAGGCCCAGACTTTCAGATATCAGGGTGTAGGTGACAGGAATTCCAAGAACTTCAGTGTTGACATCATGATATGAGGACGAGAGTTCTAGGATCCTCCCCAAATGAGTAATTCTGCCCGGCTTTACTGGAGACTTCATTCAACTCTCTTTTGAGGACTCCCAGCAGAGCTAGTCTGTTCTTCCAACTAGTGTTGTGTATGCCTCCTTCCATCACTAGAAAGTTCAGCAAGGTTACCTTTTCTCAGAGCGAAAGAGGGCTTGTGTGTTGCAGGTAATGATTGGGACAGACCCAGGTGTGAATCAGTACAAAGTGTGACTCTCGCCTCATGAAGACTCCCCAATCCTGGTTCAGATTGGTTTAGCTCAAATCTGGGGGATCATGACTCATGGGCAGAATCAGCTAATCTCCAAATGCCTCCTGCTTCAGTTAGTGGGGAAGTAGTTGAATGGGTGGTGGGTGTCTGGCAGGCAGCAGCTCAGCATGGCAGGAGCACTTGCACCTGGCACTGTCAGTGCAGCAACATCTATGACCAGGGGCCCACAAGGGCAGCAGGAGGAAGACCCAACACCAAGACCATCTCTCACACTATCTAGGAGGACTGAGAGTCCAGTGGGCCCAGGAAGAAAATGGTGAGCCTGCAGCACCCTCACCCATTCCAGCAGGTGTCTTTTTCTTTGAAGTGTGGGTTCAGGACTTTGTGGACTCTTCTCCAACTCAAGGCACATACATGATCTTGTCTATTTTTGGTGGTCAAAGTACTTTTCTGGTGGCTGATCTCTCACCTGCAAGAATGGGGAGCCACTCTCTGATAAGCTGAGAAGAGTACAGAGGCCTGCCCAGCAGGTCTGGGTTACAACAACCCAGAGTTCTCTCAGGATGAGGGCCTCAGAAAATTTCCTGTTTTTTTTTTTCTCATTATGCCACTGGGGAATAATGGAAGAGGAAAGCCCTCTTAGGGCTGAAGAAACACTCAGATTTTACAGCCCATGTGCTTAAGACTCCAACAACACCCTGGATGGGGAGAGAGCAAGACTTTTGCTAGTGGATGCTCACAAGCCCACTCATCCACCCACATCTGCCCCAGAAGCCTGGTCTTTGTGGTATGCAGGCTGCTGCTGCCACCTGGAGGGCATTCTGCATGCCAGCAACCAGGCCAAGGCAGGACAGAGGCCCACTCTTTTAACAGTGTGTGTAGCCAGTCTCCTAGATGGCTGCCAGTAACCTCTACCACAGGTTACCAGCATATAGGAAGCAGTAGACTAGAGGGAGGCTTCTGGGCCCTCTCTTCCAACCCTCAGCAGTCTCCAGGACTGGGCTGTGGAAGGCAGGGCCTCAGGTGCAAACCATGCTCCCAGCTCCTCCCAAAGGCCCAAGGGCCTAGTAGCACACAGGGAGCTGCTGCCTGAAGAAGACAGATCAGAAAGCCCTGCACACTGGCTGTTGAGTCCCTGCAGAGAGGTCTTGCAATCTGAAAACTTTGACACAAACTGGCTCCTGGTTACTTTACACCCCCGCCCCACTCTGGTTGAACTGCCTGAGCACATCAAACTTCTCCCTGACCTCAGGCTTTTGCAAATACTGTTCTTGAACCAGGATTTCTCTCTTCCTGAGTATGGCTTCTCATGGATTTTCACCTTATAGCTTCTGTTGAACACATACTAGTATGTGATTGGTGTCCCCTCATCATGACTGTGAAGGTGAGCCGTGGGAATCATGTGGCAGCTGCAGGCTGAGTTCCTTCTCAGCTGAGCCAAGTGGCTAATCAGACTGCTGATTCCCTGACCCTTGAGCACCAATTTAGGTGCTGGGTACCTGGCATAGCCACACCCTGCATTTCCTGATGCCAGCATGAGCCTTCCTCAGCACTCACCCCCAGTGTTCCTGTAAGGGCATCTGGCTGAGGGCTGATCCTCCTGGGTTCCTGACTGGGAACTTGTGGAATACTCTGCCATTATAGCTGACATCAAATTGTCCTCCAGATAATCTGGTACCCAGGTCCAGGAGGTTTGAGTGAGGGAAAAGCTGAGTGTTGGGCTCAGTGGCTTCTGAGGCACAGGCAGGAAATCTCAGGTAGAATTTCTGGAAACTCTGCATCCTCCTGTCTACCCTCCTGCCTCCAGGGCCCAATATGTCCACACCAGGTTCCCCAGCAAATGGCTCATGGACTTGCCCCCATCCAATGGCCATCTTGTCCTCAAACTACTGCTTTGTGACCCCAGCAGAGCTGACAATCTGTGAGAATTAGAGGAGCATGTGCTGAACCCCACCTGGCATAAGATCTCTGGGATCCAGAACCTGTAGCAGCATCAGATCAGGCACATGGCTGCCTCCAGGCTCATCTTGTGGTCCATGGAGATTAAAGAGGCTTGTTACTGTGGCTATGGCTCTTTAGGGTCTACAGCATGGAAAGGAGGTCAGATGCAGGAACACATGTTTCTAGGTCCCAGCCAGCCACAGGGACTAGATTCTCTGATGAGGTCCTTGGTGGTAGCAGGGAGTTCTTGGACTCCCAGCCCTTAGGCTCCTTCTTGGTTCCTGTCCTCAGGCAGGGTGGGTGAGTGCTGGCATCAGAATGTCTGAGGAGCATGTGTGTGAGTACATGCACTTCCTCTGACCTGTCAGAGTAGGGTGAAAGCCTCAGACAGTCATCATTCCCAGGACAGTTCCAGAATCTCCTGTTAGAGCATGCATCTTCCTCAGCCTGCAGGAGCTGAATCCGGAAATTGGGGAGGAAACTTGCAAAACTCATTTTTTTCTTGGTGAAGGGCTGAGTCAAGCCTCTTCCTCTTTAAAACCCAGTAAAAATCCAGGAAATGGAAGGGACCTATCATGCATGATACAGTACCCAAGCAAAGCCATCTGCTCAGACAGCTCTGAGTGTGCCCAAGGACCCAATCTGACCTGACAAGAGGGTCTTTGTGATGGTCAGCAGCTCACCTGGTACCACAGCACTGGTAAGTAGAGGAGTGGCCAGGACACAGAGGGCCACCCTGGCAGCAGGCTGTGAACAGGACTTAGTTACTAGCTTACTTCTGCTTCCTTCCTACTGGGAATTTGGACATGTGTGGGTCACTTCCACACTTTCCTTTGGAGGGGAGAGGATGGGCCCAATGTGGGTCATCTTGGCCTGCATAGACCCTCACGTCTTCCACTGATGTTTATGGAGTGAGTGCTTCACATATGTGCCTGAGCTGGAGGAAAGGACAGATGGGATCTTTACTCTCAGAATTTGCTGTCCAATTGAAGAGCCAAAGTGTTAATGTCACCTCCCCAGTGCATGCTTCAGGGCCACAGGTGAGAGATGCAGGGGTGAGAAAGGGTGTGGATACAGTCACAGGCAGGAGCAGCAGTCCAGAGCCCAGGCACATGAGATGTCATGGGGTGACTGAAAGAATAACCTACAGCAACCTATGCCAGTGTGGCAAGCACAGAGGTAAAGTTGGAAGAGGCAATCACAGCATGGGGAGGAGTCCAGTGGCCACAGTGTTTGCAAGCCACAGACTGGGATGTATCACCCAGGGCCACATGGAGGGAGGCCACAAAGAGGGAGTGAAGCATACCAGGTGTGCTTTACTCCAGGCCAGAATCCAGGGATACAGAGGTGTCCAGGAGGTAGCTGACCCATCCTTCCCATCCCCAGGTCCATTCCAGGCACCTACTGGCTGGGCCCAGGCTGTCCAGGCCTCCCTACCTTCTCCTTGTGCAGGGCGCTGTTCTCCAGCCCATCTACCTGCAAGAGGTTTTTGTCCACTCAAGCGCAGGACAGCTTTTTGAGGACGCTGATGTAGTGGGGGTACCCCAAAGCTTGGCAGTGGGCAGAGGTGGGTGAACTGGAGCAGTGAGGTAGGTAGCACTAAGCCATGCAGCCAGGAGGTGGTCACAGTATGAAGGATGAACAGAATCTCACCATCTGCAGACCAGTAGCCTAATTAGCATGGTTACAACACTTCTCCCTGTTCTTTTTAAAATTTTCCGGCAACTTTCGTCTTCCCCTCCACTTTGCTGCTGCCCTCAGGCCTCTGCATATGTTCCCATGGCCTGGGTGCCCATGCCCAGGAGCAGCCTGCCTAGCATCCAGGTCAGCATGAATTTACCCTTTGTCTTTGGGTCCATGGGGTCAAAGATCAGTGGCCAGGATGACCATCAACATCAGCACCCTCCTGGGCCAAGGTCCCTATGTCAGCAGGAAATGGCATTCCTGTCTGATTATGGAGAAAGGACAGACTGTCCAGCTCAGGGATGGTGGTAAGGGTGGAGATCTCTGAGATCAGGCCCTGTGACTTTTCACAGTGGCCAGGTTGGCACTGGACCATGGTCCTGGAAATGGGCCAATGTAGATGCTGTGGGAAAAAGGAAGGAAGGTAGTGAAGGTGGCATGAAGGGGGGCGGTCGCTCTTCTCTGGATGGGGGATCTGTCCTGTGGTCTCACTGCCAATGGTAAAAACAAGTTCAGAAAGGGCCATCAAAGCCTGGCTGGCAGCAGATGGTCTTGCAGTAGGGTCAGACATGCCTTCTTCTGGTTTTTCCAAGTGCCCACTCTGACCTTCTCTTTTGGGAGCAAGATTACATCAGAGGTGGAACATTCCCTTTTTATCCATAAACAGGACCTACAAAGCCACAGGGAATCACAGTTAGCTAAGCTGACGCTCATTCCCCAGGTTGGGCTGTTCATGGGGCAGCACAAAGGGGAACTGCCAGCTTTTCAGAAAACCCTCTTCTTTTCTGGCTATGGGTGGTAGTGGCTTGCAGGGGGCTTTTCCTCCCCCAGGCAGAAGCAGAGGGTCCACCTTCCTGTCCTTTGGATGGAGTACCTGTGTGGGGCATGAGGTCTGGCTCCTTCTCCTGTAGCCACTACACCAAATCCATCAGAAAGGGAAACCTTGGAAGGCCATAATGCCTGTCACATAGGGGGCCATAAGGCTACCCATTCAGCTCTCTTCATACACCACCTGCCACAAGGCATGCAGGTCAGCAGGAGCCTGAGGTCACCTGATTCCTGCCTCCATTTTCTCTGCCCTATTGTTCAGTTCATGGCCAACGACCAACCTCCTCTCTGCCCCACCCATAGCTCACTTCTCTGCCTCACCCATGGATGGGTGAAAAATTATCTTCCCTGCAAATTGTGGTAGGGATTGAGTACAACATCATTTTGTAACAAGGGTTCACATGATGCTTTGACTATATCCCTTGGTGCTTTGATACTTTTATATTTTTTTCTTTTCCCTAAACTTCTTTTCCTTGACATTTATTCTCTTTGATCTCTCCTCCCTAATCTCAGTTTTCTCTGAATCACCTCTTTAAAAACCCACTGTTCTCCATGATGGGCAGAATCACTGGCTGCTCTTGGACAGGAGTCCCCTGTGTTTCTCCATTGCAAGCAAAAAAAAAAAAAAAAAAAAAAAAAAAAAAAAAAAAAAAAAAAAAAACATTTTTTTTTTCCTGAAGACCTTGTCTTTATTATTGGATTGACATTGAGGATTAGGACTGAGCTTCCAGTTACAATTTCAAAGTTTCCCACCTGGGACCTGGTGTATGAGAATCTTAGAAGTCATAGAATTCCTTAGTCTTTATATTTTTATTTTTCCCCCTTCAAGCACTTTTCACCTGTGAATGAAAATCTACGAAAGGCGGGCTGGGGGTGTGGTTTAGTAGTAGAGTGCTTGCCTGGCCCTCTGCCAGGACCTGGGTTCGGACTGAGCACCACAGAGATGGAGAAAGGAAAAAAGGAAATTCTACAACGTTTCTTCGGTTCTTCTGTCTTCAGCCCCTGCCTGTCCCTCGGGTTACTTGCACGCTCTGGGATCCATCAAGGACCACGGTGCTGACACTGTCCCCTTTCATGAAGGACACCTCAAAACTCCCGACCCTCGGCAGATCCGAGAAGGCGGGGTTCCTCTGCGATGCCTCAGTGTTGGTCCACCATGGGGGCCTTCAGCCAGGCTTGCTCCCTGGGAGATAAAAGGTATCAGCCCCGTCCAGACCCTGCTGGGACACCGCCTCCAACCGCACGCTGGCGGAGTGCCCTCTCTGGCGCCCAGAACCCGGCCTCCCGCTCTGTGTTCCCCCTGCCACGGAGCAACCAGGACCGCTGCCAGGATTGAAAGGGGTGGTAGCCCCGCCCCTTCCCCCTCTGCCGCCGCCTAAGTCAGCTTGGGTGACGCTCCTAAGCCTTGCAGCAAGGCACTGCAGAATCTCATTTCCCAGCACAGAGTCTTGCAGGCTGCAGGGCCTCAGCCAGCGAGGGAGAACGTGTGTGGAGCAGGAGTCTTGGATATCCAGATCATTGTTGCCTCTTACCCCGTGCTCCTCAAAGTAATGAACATTACTCGGTGCTCTCTGTGCCTGCTAGGTGCTGGGGTTGAAGCTTCCTCGTGCTGCTTCACCTGGGGCGGAGAGATGGCTGAATAGATAGTGCAGCTGCAACTAGTGCTGGGTGAAAATAATACCTCTGGGAGCTGGCTTTGATCTGATGTTTGGGTAGGGCCTCCCACGGAGGTGATATTTAGAGGTGAACTGCAGGGTTAATTTGAGAGCATGTCAGACAGAGGGAACAGTGGGTGCAAAGGTCCTAAGATAGGAAAGAGGCTGATGTATTTGAGTCTCTGAAAGGCAGCCAGTGAGGCTGAAGTATAGCAGTTTAACCCATAGCAATTTAACTTATATTCTGGGAAATCAGAAGAGTATATTTATAAGTCATATAGTCTGAATATAGATTTCAAGAGGAGGAAACAGAACACTGCATTAGATTGGACTAATTAGTTTTGAGGTTGGGAAAGACTTCCTATAGCTCCAACAACCAACAGCCCCTTGAAAGAAGGGCAAGTTCTCAACTTGGGGAAAGGGCCTGTCTCATTTCTTGAGAACCTACCCCATGCCAGGAACTGTGCTGATGTTTACCTACTCCAATTTCTCACCACATAACTGGGAGGTATTTAGCACGTGAGAAAATGGAGACTAAAAAGGATCAAGTGACTTTCCAAGGTAACTGAGCAGGCAAACAAGAGAGCCAAGAACTATCTATGCTTAGGTCCATCTGGGCTGTGGTGTATCAGCCTGGTTGTGTTAGAGTTAGGGTTCTGGGGAAGTAGATGTTCTCTGGGCTGAGGTTCCATTGTGTCGTGGGGTACAGGTAGTTATTGGGAAGGAATACTGACCTTGGTGGGTCCATGTGAAAGGAAAGGCAGCACACAGCAGACTGTGGAGCCCCCAAACAAAAGCAGCCCCAAGAGCAGTGGGAGCTGCTGCATGTTCAGGGCCCTTCTCAGTTGGTTCTCTAAAGTGCTCCACCACTGAGAAGGAAACATGCTCAATGTCCATACAGGGAAGTTCTAAGTTTTGCTAGCAATTTCTCTTAGGAAAAAGCACTTAGGCTTGTTTATTCAACTGTACCTGTGATTCTGAATGCTTGAGCAAATGCTTAGTGAACTTAAAGGGGTCATAACATTGCAGAATATGATGTGAGTGCCAATTTCTGCTTGAACCACTGGTACCTACTTCCAGGCCTCAGGGCTTCTGTCCCATCAAGCACCCTGCAGGCACTTTGACATGGCAGCCTCACCTGTTGCTTCTGACATCATATCAGAGATACTTTCCATTTGCACACTGGTGCTCCTGGGCATGCCAGAACTTGGGCAATTTTTGCTGGGCCCTTTGAACTGATGTTTTGCTCACAGTGATTATCAGTGGAAGTTTGTTTTTAAGTTGGAACTGCCTTAACATTTAGGAACAGCTGAAAGATCCCATGACTGTCTCCCTTAACAAGTGGAAAAATCTCATAAGCCTTAAGAATGGAAAGGACTTGAGGACAATGTTTTGAAATTCTATTTCTTTCACTGCCTTTATTTCCTATTACCAGGAAGTCCTCTCCAAGCTACAGCTTCAGTCACTGAGTTAGGTAGTTTTTATTCTTACTTCTTGGTAGCTGAAGCTCTGCTGGTTCAGTGGTGTCCCTTTAAGCAGAAGACACCCCTTCCCTAGCTGAGACTTAAGCTTTTTCTATTGTGGACAAGCTGTTCTGCTGTTGTCCTGTCCAGTGGAAGTTTACCATCTCATATTTTTGAGTGTGCTCTTCACTTCTAAACTTTTCACTTCATGAATATTTCTGCAAAGAGATTTCTACAAAAACCTACAACCATTCCCACAGCCTAGTTGAGGTCTACATGCCTTGCATGGTAGTATGGCCCCCCAAAAGAGGGATCCTTTATCATCAGAACTCAAGTTTATCAAAACAGCATTACAAGTATAATAAAATTAACCTATGCTAGCCCAGTGTATTTTTGTATAAATCATGCTAGGTACAACAGTTAAGGCTTTGAAAGCATAGCATACAAAATCAAACATCTGAATTAAAAACAACTCATAACAGTGAGGGAAAAAATGCCCAGGTCAAAGGGTGCAAAAAAGTCCTCACACCAAGGATTTACATGACACCTGATTCCGCCTATGAAGGTGAGGCAGTAATGAACAGTTTAGGTCAGAGTGCCACTGCTGGTCCTGAGAAGCTTCACCACCATTCTCAGGCATCTAAGGCCAAGGTACTCAGCTCTGCATAGTCTGGAATGTCCATCACAACTTAATAAATGCAAGCATATGTTCTGTGAAAGGAGCTACTACCTGAGGTGTGTCACTGCACTTCCTTCTTCAGACACTGTGAGAACCATTCATGGAAATGGAGTGCAGTGTTCCTTTTGCACCTGCCTTTGCAGGTGTGCACATGGCCTGTGCCAGGCCACTTTTTTTTTTTTTTTGCAATGCTGTAGGTTGAACCTATGGCCTTGGGCTAGCACTCTACTACTGAGATGTACCCTTTGCCCCACTTGTGCATTTCTGTAGCTCAAATGTACACAGGCAGGATTGGTTCCCTAACTAAATCTGGAATGTACATGAAAGATAGGACCTCCAATGTGTGGATGGCTGCTATCCTGATCTCACTGCAAATGGGTCCTGAGCTGTGGGAAATGAGAATGTATCCAGAGGTTCAGGACATCAAATGGGGTTCAAAAAGAGACAAAACTTACAATGAAAAAGGCAGTACAGTATTGGAAAAAAGTTATTTTTCTGTTTTTCAGAAATAGCACTGGTTTTAGCCTCACTCTGAGGCTCAGGACCAGGAATGCACATTTCCAGGGAAGCTGAGATCACAGCAAAACTGCATGCTTATGTAGTGCAATGCTTAACTACCAAAAACTCTCCATGGCATTGCCAAGAACCTGCCTCTGATCCATGCTGACACTGAAAAACTTTCATTTAGAATCTCAAGATATGAGAAATGGAAAGTACTTTGGCTGTCAGTCCACTTCATTTTATTCATGGGGACACAAAAACCCTGAGTCCCATGCTCTTCACAGAGTTGTTGGCCCTGAAACTTAGGAATCTGGCAGTGACTTACAGTGGGGTCTGGGTTGGCTTTTGTTCTTGTGGCCTTAAGGCATTTGCAGACACCCTGGCTTTACTCATGTAGTGAGAAGACAAAAAGAACATGGTGTTTTTGTCACATCTTGGAACCCTAGAAAAGTGAGCACAGTACTCAGAATTTAAGGTACTGGGAGAGAGAAGAAAACCAGATTCTCTTATGTGTGTGAAGAATAGAATAGGGAAAAAAAGACCAACAGCGTGTGTTCTGCCTGTGTGGCAGTGTGAGGAAGCATGAGGAAGAGGCTGGAGACCCGACAGAGGTAACCACTGGGTGTGACCCCTATTGCAACTTTTTAATTTCTGTTACTCCTTGAATTACCAGGATGGTGGCTGACTTCCAGTTTTCTATAAATGTTATTCTCACCACCTAATATTCATTGTACAACATGAAAGTTCAGGAATCTGCATGTGTTCCAGAAACAGCTTGGCTCTCAAGAAAGCTGTAAGATGGCATGATGAATTCTAGTCTTTAATTCAGTGCTGTGCCAACACTTTTCTTCCAAATGCCCCCAGAGGCACAGTGAGGAGAGCAGAGCTGTGTCTGCAGCACATCAAGAGGCAGAATGAATAATCCTATTTTGCCTGCAGGTCCTGTTTCCCTGTAGTTTTCACTTTCCACACAAAGACACAGCTGGGCAGCAGTATCTCTTCTGGAAACTGGGATTCCACTTCTGGAAAAACTTTGCTCTTAGTTTCCATGTAACTCACTAGAATGTCCCTCAGGCTGCAAAATCAGGTAAAAGAGATAGTGTTTAGAACATCAGGAGCCTATTTGCTTTAACTCTTTCCAGGAATTGACAGGACTGAGGTACTAACTAAGACTGGAAATACTGAAGATCAGCTTAAGGGATGTTTGGCACCCTGGGATGTGATAAGGAAGGCCTTTAGTGTATGTCCCCATGGTGGCTTTTTTTTTGGGGGGGGCCTACTGGGGATTGAACCCAGGGGTGCTTAGCCACTGTGCCATATCCCCACCCCCCCACCCTTTTAAAATATGTTTCTAGTTACAGATGGATTCAATACCTTTATTTTTTTTCATTTATATGTGGTGCTAAGATCAACCCCAATGCCCCACATGTGCTAGGCAAGGGCTCCACTCCTGAGCTATGACCCCAGCCCCTATATCCACCCCCTTTAATATTTTATTTATAGATAAGGCCTTGCTGATTTGCTGAGGACCTTGCTAAGTTGCTGAGGGTGGTTTTGAACTCACAATCCTCCTGATTCATCTTTCTGAGCTCCTGGGGTTACCAGCACGCACTGATACACCTGGTTTCACAGAGACTTTATTTTTTTTTTATTTTTTTGCTTTTTTTATTATTAGTTGTTCAAAACATTACAAAGCTCTTGACATATCACAGAGACTTTATGAAAAATCCTATCAATTCATGTGTTACTTCTATCAATTGTAACATGTAGATCAAAGATTGATCTATTCTATACAAATAGCTTTTACAAATCATTTAAAAAGAGATAAGGGCTGGGGTTGTGGCTTAGTGGTATAGTGCTTGCCTCCCATGCCTGAGGCCCTGTGTTCAATCCTTAGCACCATATAAGAATAAATAAAGATATTGTGCCCATGTACAACTGAAAAATATTTAAAAAGAGAGAGAGATAAACTAGTTGGGGGTAGTGGCATATGCTTGCAATTCGAGCAAATCAGGAAGGTGAGGCAGGAGGATTACACAGTTGAGGCCAGCCTCAGCAATAGTGTGGCCTTGTCTCAAATTTAAAAAATAAAAATAAAAAGAGCTGGGGATGCAGCTCAATAGTTAAGTACCCATGGATTCACTCTCTGGTACCAAAAAAAAAAAAAAAAATCAACTGCCTTGCCGAAAGCTACCAATTCAGAGGATGATAAACAAATGGTGATAAATTTTAAAAATGTGCCCAGACATACAAGTAAGTAGGAAAACACAAGTGGAAACAAGATACCATTTTTTGGCCACTATATTGTCAAAAATTTAAAATTCAGATAATTTGGGGTATTTTAGATTTCACATATCGGTGTAGCTTTTTCTGCGTAATCTAAAATGCATACCCCTTTGACCTAGTTAGATCTACTTGTTATAATGAGAATATATGATTTCATAGTTATCTTTTAAAAGTCCCCAAAATATTAAAAGCAAAGAAATAAGTTCTCAGTTTCTCTGGTGAAGGAGAACAGTAGACAGAGGGTCCTGTGGTAAGATGGAACTACCTTCATGTCAAGGGAGATGCCAAACATTCTAGGTGTACACACAGTACCTCCATTCAGGGTTAAAGCTGTCCTGGGTATGGGTGTTTCTTACTTTCAACACCATCATTTCATGGAGCTCCATGAAAAAAGCATCCAAGTCTGTGTGATACAGGGAGGTGCTGAGAAGCTTAGCAATTTCTGGGCTGATGTCTGCTTTGTACCTAGAACTGATTTCCTGAAATGGATCCTAACAAAATGAACAAGTGCAATATCAAACCCTGGGACCAGTATGCAGCTCCCTCAGTATGAGCAGAGGCAGGGCTGACTTGCTTTTTTCAGTCACAATAGCTGTTCTGAATTACAAGCAGAGAGGAACTGCCGGAGGGCAATGGCATGTTTTAACTGACATCTGCTTAAGGCCTGGAAGAGGAAGAGAGTCACAGGTGGGAGAAGAAGGCTCACACCCTCCCTTGGTGCACACCAAGTATTCTGAGTTGTACCCCAGGACACTTCTTCCTTTTGTCCATTTCCTGACATGAGGCCATCTCTGTTCCATTCACGAGTCTACCTTCCTCATCTTGCAAACATCTGAGAGCCTTCCCCCTCCTGCAGCACCTTGTATCTGTGAGTATCACACAGTGAGTAGGTAGTCAGTGTCTTCCATCACCTGTGCATCCTGCTCCACTAGGTGGTCATCACTGAGCATCCCTGACATTCCTGTCCCCAGTGTGTACTTCTGTTCTGTGGACTGGTTAGGGGTGGGGTTCCTGAGGTTTCCACAGGAAATCTGGATTTCCACAGATGCCTGCACCATGCTCCTGTGTGGTGGCATTCTGGCAGGAAACTAAGATTAGGTGATTCTGATTCTCCTGGAAAAGTGCACAAGACCCACCTTTAAAACTGGAGTTGTTTGGATTCCCATTTGTAGGATTTCTTGGACAAACCACATACAGATGCTAATTTGTATCCCTACCAGCTGTGCATAGAAAGCCCAGAGTGACCTTTGTGACTGACAGGGCTTCACAGGCATCACTGGAGGACTGAAGCTCTCCAATGATGGCACCCATGGCCAAGTTGGGGAGGGTGCTCTGAAACCAAAAACAAGACAGAGGCTTGGGTCAGCTATTGCTTCTCCTACTTGGTGAGAGCCTAACTCTGAGCTGCTAGCACAAGCAGAGCCAACTATCCAGCACCTATGGTAAGAACTGATGCTTGTGCTTGAGGTGATGCAGAGTGTGGCAGCATTTCAGATTTTGCACAGAAATGGGCCCAAGCTAACTGAATCCTCCACATGACCCATGACAAGAGCCTCTCCACCTGTTGGCAGCAGAATCTAAGGAGCAGAAGTAAGTGAGCTCTTGACCTGTAGCACCTGAAGCAGTTGCTGATCTTCTGCTGGATCTTGGTATCTTGTCATGATATCATCATTAAGAAAACAACCCCCAAGGAGTTGGTCTGTTCTCATCAAGAAAGTTTGGTGATCTGACGTCCCACTTGCCTCTCTGAGCTCTGGGCTCCCTAAGCTCCTTATGAAACCTGAAAGCCTGGTGCTCACAGGAGACACCTGGATGGGACTTGACTGTGCTTATGTATGTGGATGGAACCATCCTGCAAGTGAGGGTTTATCATTATCACCTGCGCCATTTGTTCTTGATGTCCACAAAGAGATGTTCAAAGTTTCTGTCATGTCTGCATATCAGCATGGGTATTCCCTAAGGTGAGAAAGGAAAAAAAAAAGCTTTTTTTGAAATTAAAACCATAGTGGAGGCTTCCATCTGATGACAGATATATGTATATATATTCTTCATCAGTGACTCAGTGGAAGTACCAAGCCACACAGTTTATTCCTGGACAAGGCATTTAGCTTTGTTGTCTCCTGATGACTCTGTTCCACCCCCACTCTGGACACAGTAATACAAGAAATCCAGCCTGGCTACCGTGGCCTTGCAGATAATGGCCTGTAGAATAGTGTATCTGAGTACCACAAGAGCACAAGAGCACTGAAGGAGCAGGAATGGAATACGCATATTTATGATCTATCCAGCAACACTGAGCAGATACTGTGCACAAGGTAGCCACTGTCCGGATGAATTAAAAATGGCTTTGGGCACAAACAATGGACAGCCTGATTGTGGGCAATGAAGAAAAAAATACATGTGAGTATAACACTTGATTGGACCTGAAATGATGAATGAAGCCACGGTAAGGAACAGTGCAGAAGTGCCACTGTGCTTAGGGAGTCAGAAGGCAGGTCACAGGTTTTGATGCAGTAAGAAAGGAAGGGGATGGAGACAGCTGGGAAGTTGGGCTGAGGCCAGGTGACAGGGCCTCTGTGCCAGATGGAGGAGTGTGGTAGAGGCCATATAACACTGTGTGCTTGCTGTGGACTGGCTGGGGGTGGGGGTTCCTGACTTCTTTTTTCCTGGGATGCCTGCACAGATGCTCCCTACATGGTGGCATTCTGGCAAGAAACTAAGGTGAAGTGGTGCTGCTGGCACTGGTCAGCTGAACTGACAGCTGTATGCTCTGAACTGAAGCCATAGCCATGGCAGTTAGAAGATTAGGGTATGGGGAAGGTCTGTATGTTGGTTCCTGGGCATGAACTTCATATGCAACTGAAGGGATAGCATGAGTGACAGGTTTTCTTGGTTGTGCCATTAAATGTAGTGGAAACTCAGTTCACTAGGACTTGAGGCTCCCCTGGGAGACAGGTGCAGATGTTGATGGTGATGTGGAAGAGAGCCGGGGACACCTCCCAGCCCAGAGAAAGTGAAGGGACTACAGACCACCAGTAGGGAGGAGATATAACAGACAAGACCCTGGTGTCACTTCTGTTCCCCCTGAAACTTATAAGGGCTGTTCATAACTGGCATAAGCAAGTCCTTAGCTTAGGGCCCATCCTACCTTGATGATCATCTGGGGCTTGCCCTGGAAGAAGCAGCTTCTGATATGCTGCTGGATCTTCTTCAGGTCAGATTCCTCTAAGGTCTCCCACCTTGCTCCACTTGATACTGGCAGTAAGAGAGAATCAGTGGAGTCAGGTCGTGCTCCACTTTGTAACTGACCACATGCAAGTCAGTGACCTCTGAGGCATGCACGGAATAGCTGAGGGACACAAGATACAGTTGTTGGTGTGCAGGGCAGGTATGTGGGGCTTAGGGCTTTGAGGCGTATGCCCTGCTTCTGCCCTCCTAGTGTGAGTAAGTGAAAACCATTTGTAAATATGGGGCTTTCTTGAGGAAGGCTGAGAGAGGGTTTTGGGGACAGGAGCTGTTGCTGGCTGGAGTCTGCAGCCCAGCATTTTGGCAGGGCTAGTAGTACCTATTGTTTTCCTTGGAGAACTTCTCCACCCCACCGTGTGAATGATTTCATTGCATAGATTCATCAAGTAGCTGAATAATGCAGTTGAGCAGAGACCCAGGCCCTGACACTGGGACAGGATGACCTCAAAATCTGTGTCCAGATCCAAGTCAGAATTGCAGTAGTCTTTAGATAACTTGATTTCATCTTTAGAAGACAGGGTCATTCCTAAGCAGAGGGATGTTGCACCATGCATTTGGGTCATAGCCTGGAAGCAGGGGAGAAGGGCAGCCAAGGGCAGCCATCTTCAAAGATCTGGGCCCTGGCTGTTAAATTTACAGTGATCTCAACTCCTTTCTTATTCCATTTTTATAGATTCAAGATGACTGATGGTTACTTTTGTGGTTGGTTCATGTAGCACCTCCATCAACAGGTTGCACTGTCATACACACAACACGGTGCTGGCAGAGCCATGTGGAGGACAATACTTACCATTGGTCTCCAGTGATCACCTCAGCACATTCCATGTGGACAGGAAGATGGTGATCCTGTTGGAATAGCTACTTTAGCCCATATGTTGAAAAAGACACTTTGTAAGATCCCCATGAAAACATTGCCCACCACTACCCTGTTCAGGGTCAAACCACAAGGCATGCTCCCAAGAACCTGACCCTGAACCTTCTCACACTCAGGAGCATGCCTGAGTTTTACGTTTGAGGCTGCATGAGAAGCTGGAGATGAGGAGGGCTTTCCACCCACAGCATTGGTTCATGGCACGTCTCTGGGATTTGGCATTCTTTGCCTCATTCTCTACCTTAGGACCTGAGCCCCACCCTCATGCCCCAGCCTGAGTGATCCTTTTGAACCACCAAACATGGACGGTCCTGATCTTTTTTTGGAGCAGACAGCAGTCATACCTGAACTGTGACTGCTAATAAAACTCCTGATGAAACAGTATCCATTTTCTGGAATATTCTGGAATTGTTTCACTAGATCTATTTGCAGGGTCAAAATATCAGGCAAGATTTCACCAGTCTCAGTTCTGCCTACTTGAGAAGAAAAGGCAGCTCAGTAACATTTTCTCTATTTAACTGAGAAAAAAATATGGGTTGTATAGACTTGGAGCAGGCTGTGTAGTTTAATTTGGTCAGTGGGTTGTTTTACATGATTATATCCTGAAGCTTGCAAGTGGGAAAGGGGTAATCTCATCCTTTCCTCAAGTGGAGCCATCTTCATATATCTTCAATTTGTTAGATATGCCCTACGCATGAGGAATTTGGATGAGGAGGACCAAGTCCCTGCCCTCTTCCAATTAGAAGTTTCCTCAAGGACTGAGCTAGACCCCATCTCTCAGTTTATGTAAGAATCAACTCTAAATGACCAAAGACCCAGATTTAAGACTTGACTTCTGAAGCTATCAGCAGAAAAATAGGAAAAACACTCCAAGATATTGGCACAGGCAATGATTTATGGATAGGACCCCAAACCACAGGAAGTAAAAGCAAAATGATAAATGGGATTACATCAAACTAAAGTTTCTGCACAGCAAAGAAAACAACCAACGGAGTGAGGGAAAAACCTACAGAATGGGATAAATACCTGCCAACTCTTCACCTGACAGCAGGTAAATACCCAGAATATATAACTAAAATATTTAACAAGAAAAAATCAAAGTAATCCAATTTAAGAATGAGCAAATGATCCGAATAAACACTTCTCAAAAAAGAAATATAAGTGGTTAGCAAATATCTGAGTAAATATTCAATGTCAATAGCCATCAAGGAAATGCAAATACAAATCAAAACTACAATGAGATTCCATGCCCCCACAGTTAGAATGGCTCTTATTAAAAAAAAATAAGATAGGTGTGTAATCTCAGCTACCTAGGAGCCTTAGGCAGGAGGATCACAAATTCAAGGCCACCCTCAGCAAGTTGTAGGCTAGTCTAGGCAACTTATTGAGACCTTGTCTTTTTTTAATTTATTTTTTATTAGTTGCTCGAGACAATACAATTATCTTGGCATATTATAAATTTTATTCAAATGGGCTATGAATTCTCATTTTTCCACATGTACAGATTGCAGGATCACCGTTCTCAATGCCACAGCCAAGGCTCTTGCAGTGACCCTGCAGTCACACTGACCCCACCTGAAATCATTGACCAGCCCTGTCTCTCCCAACTGTGCAGCTGAAAAAGATTAAAGGACAGTACTGGTGACATGCATCTCTGATGAAATCTGCAGCTGCCACTGAGTTGTAACTGCTTAAGTACCTCTTTGATGTCTGTCAGGGCTTCTGAAGGGCACAAGGCCTGGAAATCCTGGCCAGGACTGCAAAGCTCTGCAGCCAATGCAGAAGTGGGTCAGCTCCTCTGAGGCTCCCTAACACCTACCCCTGCCTTCCTCTGTGCCCCTCTTGTCTTGCTAAATATAGACTTGGTAATTAAAATATTGATTGAAGTCTGAAAAATAAAAGAGACCTTGTCTTAAAAAATAAATAAATAAAAGCAGGGGATTGGGACTGTAGCTCAGTAGTAGAGTATTGCTTGCCTAGCAAGCCCAAGAAGGGTTCAATTGCCACTAGTCCCCCACAACAAAAAAATAAAATGAACCCAAATATAAAATAATAAAGATGAAGAGAAAAAGGAAATCTAATATATTGCTGGTAGAAATGTAAATTAATACCTCATAATGGAGAATAGTATGGAGGTTTTTCAAACTAAAAAAGATCTACCATGTGATCTAACTACCCCACTCCAAAGGAAATCAGCATATCACAGAGGTACTGCAGGCCCATGTTTATGTGGCACCATTCACAATAAAACAGGGAATCAACCTAGAAACTCATCACCAGCAGATGAATGAGTAAAGAGGATGTGGTTTATATATAGAATATGATTCAGGTATAAGAAAAATTAACTCCTGAAATTTTCAGCAAAACAGATAAAACTAGAGGATGTTAAGTAAAACAAGCCAGATCAGTGCAAGCCAGATCCATGCATACATGGAAATTTCACACCAATTCCCATTATGTGTACAACTAATGAATTAATAAAACTAATGAATTAATAAAAATAAATAATTTCAGAAAAATTTTTAAAAAATTGACTCTTGGGCCCACTGTTGGGTGTGAGACTGCTGAAAGGAAATACCAGGGCCTACTGCAGTGGTAGCTGGTGTGATTTTGGGTTTTGTTCTGAAGGGCCAGGATCCAGCATCCTCAATCAAATGAAATCATGTATTGATAAGAGATCATGACACTAACATGAAGTTCTTTCTAGTGTGAGCACTAGATATTTCCAAATCATTTTACTCTCTGCCAGCTGTGGTACGGGTCCATGAGGGAGGTGGTTAAAACCTCTACTGTGGCCCAGAAGAGCTCAAATGGGTAAAAGATGAAGATGGTTTCTGGGCCTGGCAGGTGTGACTCCACATCCCACCACCCCATCATGAAGCACACTGCCTCCTGCCTACACGGCACAGGGAGGGTTCTGGTTTGGTTTTGGTGTGCATTCTTGACTGTTCAGCAGGCCCTTGCTGGTGACTACCTGCTCAGCTTATGGGGATGAAGATAAGACATCACAGATGAGTAACCATTGTGATCCCTCCTGGCCTTCAAGTTCCTTATTGATCACAGCTAACCTCACTCATGTGCCTATTATACCTATGACTTCAGCAGATGTTTCTTAAGACCTCTGTGCTGTCCCTGAGACTCACGCTACAGGCCTTTCATTCAGAATCACAGTACTGATGGGGCTAATTAGGGTTCGGCCTCTAAGAATGATGATTTTTTAACCCAAACAAGGAGCCTATCAGTCCTCAGGGGAAGTCTACTAGGAAAAGGGGGCAGCCCATGAAGCATACACACCTTCTGCAGGAATTCCCAGGGCATGGGAACAATCTACTTGTTGTTCTTCTGTTCCATGATGTGCTGGAGGTACTCAACTGTGATCTTCTTCCTGAAACTCCAAATCTTTGAGCAATGAACCACACTTTTCTGGGGAAGTTTGGGCAAGAAGCTTGCTGGGTCACCATATAACAATTTCACTACAGGGTTGGAACTGATGTGCCCATCCTGGCTGATGAGCATGCTCACAGTCAGCATGGTCTTATCTAGATGCTGGATAAAGAAACAATACAGCATTTTCCAAGTGAGATACTGCCACAACCAACTGGGCAGCACATAGCCCCATGGTGTCTCCTTAGGAATCTGATGGCACACTCTGGATGCTTGCTTTTGCTATTTATCACTCTGATTGGGGGGTTCCGTGTTCATAGTTTTTTTTTTGCCTCCCCAAACAGAGCAAGACTCAGGGGGCATTTATTTCACTGCCCTTTTGCTTCCTTACTTCCCTGTCCTATTGTGGATAGTCAGCTCTGTGATGTTCTCAGCAGAGCAGTAATAAATCCAGAGATTGCCCAAGTATTTCTGGAGGGTTTCTGCCTCTTCATTTCATAGCACACTATAAAAAGCAGTGGAGAGCAGGATTCTTTCTGCCCTGTGAGAACTCCTGATAATCTTGGCCTGACTTATGACCAGTTCTGGAGGGACACCTGAGGATAGCAGAAGGAGGGGTTTCTCCAGATGAGGCCTTTGATATCCCTCCTGAGGACAGTGGGCCAACAGTGCTTAGAGATGAATGGGACCCTCTCCTGGACAGAGGGCTAAGGAGCAACCACAACTCAAAACTTACCTCCAGTTCAGGTAGAAGAAGAGCTTTGACATTCTTTCCCCAATTGTTTTTCTGTCCTATGGTTGATCATCGTGCATTGAAATTTAAATGCCCTACAAAGAAAATCAAAATGTGTCTGATATCCAACAAACAAAAACCAGCAGTATCTATACAGTAAACACTGAATAATGTTAATGGAGATAGTCCTTCTTTTAGGGTGATAAGTTCCTAAGTTAGCTAGATACTGACAACACCAGCCTCCAGAACTTGTGAAGATACTTTAGTCACTGACAACCCTACAGCCCACAGCTGTCTACTTGAAGGTATTCTTAAACAAATTGCTAAGGACAGGGCACAAACTAAAAAGCCTAGGAGCACAGTGATGCTGACAGCTACCCAGAGCTACCTCACTTCTGCCCCCAAGCCTGTAGGCAGAGGTGGTCCTGGGGAGCTGGCAACAGTTTAGGGCTCCCGAGACCAGGTGCTGTTGAAACCACACTAGAACAAGAGGCATTCAGCAAAATCAGTGTTAAGATGGGAAGTACATGCTAATGCTGTTTTCTGATGAAGACACACCTGAAGGAGAACAGATTCTCTGGTGGTGATAACAAACATTTTATTGCTACTGCTATTATCTGTATGCTTTTAAATAATGTTGTTCTACCATGGTTGTTTTAATAGATTTTTTCAGGTAAGCAAAAAAAAATTGAAATTCCTCCTAATGCTACTCAGATAACCACATATAGAGTCCCCTCACAGACCTTTGCTTTTGGCAGGGACTTAAATGTTTAGAGTAGAAGAGTTAGCTCAGAAGACAGTGTTTTGTGTCCTCCTTTGTTTATGTAACAAATTGTGGACATACACATATTATGTCAGGGTACAAGTGTGACATCTCTGGAAAGCAGAAGTAGGACACATGTCACCTCCTGGGGAGCCATGTGCTCCCAGGGCACAAGGTTAATGCTGCATGCACAAGCACCAGGTATCAATGCTGCAGGCCCTAGCCAGGCAGGTGGTGTGTGGAAGAGCACAGCAGCCCCTCCAGCCCCTAAAAGGAGAGCAGAGTGCTCACTCTCACTTGTCTCATGCCATTCACCAGGAGCTAAGGCAGCCTGGCCTCTTGACAGTCATGCCCAGCCCTCATCCCTTGCTTACTCTGGCCAGGGAATGGGTGCTGCTATTTGAGAAGGAAGCACAGCACAAGGTGGTCCACATGGGTGGTCTTGTTGGCACTCTTTCCCAGTGTCTTTAGTTAACTCTCTGGATGTGCTGCTGCAGGAATCCTTTTGGATCACCCACTAGAGGCTTGATGATATTTATCAGAGTCTGTTGGGTAAAGGAAACAAGATGGGCAGTGGGATCTGTGTGTGTAGAGGACACAGTGAGAGGCCATGTGAGTGGAGCACAAGCACAGGGGAGAGGGTGGTTTCTAGGTGAGGTCTCGGTGCTCTCAGCATGACACAGGCAGCAGAGAAAGGGAGGAAGGTGAGTGGAGCCAGGGACTGCTGGTTCTGATGCCATCTGGGTGCAGCAGGAAATGCTGCCCTGCACCTCTTGAAGCCACCACAAGGGTGCAGGTAATAGAGTCCCACTGCCTCCCCATGCCCAGGTGTGGGCAAGGACAGAGTTGTATACTTGGAGTAGACTTTATGATCTGATTGTTACACCTTGTATACACATGTTAAGATGTCATACTGTAACAAATGTGTAATTGCTTTTTTAAAATCAGTTAAAACAGATTTTAAAAAATTTAAAAGCAAAGAGAATTTTTCATAATCTGATGAGTAGTTCCCCCATTGCATCGTATGTCCAAAGGGGGAAAAGTAGGATCTATAACTTTTGTATTGCCCTGTGGACTAGGTAAAATCTCTAGGTGGCTAGGACTTTGTAGATAAAAGCACTGACTGCAAACACAGCAGGTTATTCCTATGGTAACCTAAGGGAGTCTAGCGGTAGTGTCTTGTACTGCAGGATTTTGGGTGGCTCCCAAAAGCATAGCCAAATGAGTGAGTAGCTGGATGAGAATGAAGATGACTGGGGTCAGCTCTGGGTCAGATGCCACTATGACATCTCATGCGAGTGGCCCAGCACATGGCCAGTCTTGGTTTTGTCTGTGCTGGCTCTGGAAAGGTTGAGAGAACACAGGGTGAAGACTGGAAATGTCTGTTTCTCCTCAGCTCCAGGGGCCTCACATCTTAACGATTAGGTTTCCTTTTTTTTCTGTTTTTGGTATGGGGGACTTAACCCAGGAGCTCAACCACTGAGCCACATTCCCAGTCCCCATTTTTTTGAGACACTCTAAGTGGGTAAGTCTGGCTTTGAACTTGTGATCCTCGTGCCTCAGCCTCTGAAGCCAGTGGGATTAGAGGTATGTATCACCACATCCAGCTAGGTTTCCATTTTTAAAGAAAACACTAAAAGTACTGGTTATTCCAAGCCTAGACCACTTGCCACCAAGTCCTTCTCTTCAGACCCACCCTGCTGGCTGGCCAAACCCTGAAACATTCCCAGTGTGAAGTGGCTGCAGTGAATCAAGGACACCTGTACACTCCAAGTATAATTTATAATCTGATTGTTACAGCTCACTAATATAGCCATTAGTTCAGGGTATCAGGTGGAGGCCACAATTCCCTGAGGACAATGAGTTTGGAGCATTTTTGCACCCACGTGGGGGTTGTCCACATTATTCTCAATTTTCCCAAATCAGAAACTAGGATATATATAGCCTGGCAAAAATTTTGAGATTCAAGGACATTGATGGTTTATGGAGATTACAGGCTAGACTATTTTAAGCTTTGTAACAGAAGAGCCAGATATATGGTAACAGTAGAAGATCCTGCCTATCATCTTAAAGGATCACTGATAGCCACACTCATCTCAAGATAAAGCATGGGATCATGAGATCAGATTTTTTATTTCTGTTTTTTTTTTTTTTTTTTTTTTTTTTTTTTTTTTTAGTTCTGGGAATTGAGCTGGGGCCTTCCATGTGCTAAGAAAGTGCCCTACCTCTGAGATATGCCCCCAAGTCCTTTCTATTTTTACATTGAGACAGGGTCTCACAGTTTCCCAGGCTGGATTCAAACTTTCCATCCTCCTGCCTCCCATTAGCTGGGATTATAGGCATGTACTGTGCCTATCTAGAGGTCAGATTCTTATTCGTTTTTTTAATCTGGTTCAGTGGGCCTTCTGTATCTGCAGTTCTGCACCTGTAGATTCAACCAACTGTGGATCAAAACTATTCAAAAATAACTGCATTTATACTGAACAGCACCTTTTTTCCTTGTTGCTGTTTTCTAAAAAAATGATGAGTATTACATAGCATTCACTTTGTATGAGATAATAAGATACACACACACACACACACACACACACACACACACGCATACATACATACATACATACATAATTTTTTTATTTTAAAGTGTACAGAATGCTGGGTGCAATGGTACACGCCTGTAATCCCAGTGCCTTGGGAGGCTGAGGCAGGCAAGAGGATTACAATTTCAAATCCAGCCTCAGCAACTCAGCAGACCCTAAGCAACTTAGGGAGACTCGGTCTCTAAAGAAAATACAAAAATGGGCTTGGGATGTGGCTCAGTGGTTAAGACCCCTAGGGTCAATCTTTATTACCTAAATAAATAAATAAATAAATAAATAAATCTTTACAGAAGGGTATGTGTAGATCACAAACAAGTACTGTGCCACAACATATAAAGGAATTGAATATCTAAATCTGAATATATATGGAGGGCAGTGTCCTAGCAACAGTTCCTGAAGATTTGCAGAACACTTGCCTAGCATGTGTGAGGCCCGGGGTTTTATCCCCAGCACCACAAAAAGAAAACAAAGCAAAAAAAAAAAAAAAAAGCTTTAGTGCCACATGACAACAGGTGTGTTTGATGTGGATCCTCAACATGATGCAGTTCCAGATGTACAGCAGTTTTATTAGTGATCCTATAGTTGGTATGATTCATCTGCTGGAATGGACAGCCCAGAGCCTCAGGCTCCAAGCCAGGGAAGCTGAGCTCACATACCTAATGTTTTGGAAGCTTGTGTGAGGTCTGTGGTTGCTACATCCAATTACAGCACCACAGTCAACAAAGGTACCCAGGTCAATTGGCATGCTACACTCAGTCAAAGAGGGGGCCCACAGTCATTACTGAAACTAGCATTGTTGCATAGGCAGAAGCCACCATGCATAGGAGGAGGTATGTGCCACAGACTGCATCTGGTGCATGCATGTGTCAGGGAGTAGCAGAAGCCCTGGAGAGAGGGTGGGAAGTTAATCAAGGACATTACTCATGACCAAAGGTGGCTTTTTCCCCCAAATAAAGTTTCTTACTCCCAAGTAGAGTGACAAGTGTGACAAGTGACAGCCCCATCTTCCTTTCTCACATGTATTGCCTCTCCATCCCTATGTCTACCATACCAGGCTTCATAGCTTTGTTATCTAACACCATAAATGATGGTTTTAATAGCTTCCAAACAGACCTCCTCATATCCACTGGACAAAACCAAAAAACCCAACTGTAAAATTTGGTACTACCAATGGGCCCAGGTTTCTAAGTGAAATGGCACCCCACTACATGCTGTGAATCAGAGCCACAGGAGACTCCTTCAGCTGCAGGCTCTCAGACCACAGAACTCAATCCTAAGAGGGATCCTGAAATTTTTTTCTATCTCACTTTATGGACAAGGAAGTGAGTGGTGTTCAGGAAGGTGAAGTCATATCAGGGCTCCATCCCTGTCTTCTGTTTCCTTTATGGAGCAATTCATTTTAATCCAGCAGCATGTTGCTCAGCAAGTTCAGGTGTTATGAGCAGCCTAGGAAATGCCCTGGAGTCCAAGATTATCTGCATCAGCTCATCCCTCAGGGTTCAGCACCCATGAGTCTTTCCTGTCAACTGGTATCCACATTCCTCTCTGGCTAGGGATCCAGCTGAGGGTCTGTGTGGCTGAGAGCCCTACTGCATGGCCAGAGAGGGAGGTGGAGCGCCCAGCCACAAGCACCATGGCATCCCAGGAGGCTTGGGCAGTGACTGCAGACATTCTCAGACATCACACTCAGCTGGGGGACGCTGCTTCTGGCACCCAGTGAGCTGATGTCAGGCATGCTGCTAAATATCCTACAATGCACAGACAGACCTGCAATAAAGAATCATTTCTACAGTGCCATTTAGATACTCAGTTGGAACACTCTGAGCAGCCCTCAGAATGTACTTCTTTCTCCCAGATAGTCAATACCCTCATTCCCCAGGCCTTCCCTCTGAACCAATGGGAATGTACATTTTGAGCCTCCCCAAACACCAAGAATCACCTCTTACAGAACATGGTTGAACACTGGGACAACCTATTCAAAGAACAACAGGATGCATGTTAGTTAATGGGTCTCCACCAAATGACTTATGTGGGAAGGAAAATTGCCGCCCTCCTCTCTGGTCCTGACCAACAGAACACACATAACATCCTCAGCACCTCACCAGAAGCCTCGAGCCATGCCATCAATTAAATTACTTGACTTGTTCCTGGAGCTAACTGACTATATGCCTCCAGTGAAAAGTGTCTGAATTTGGCTTTACCCAACAGAGATTATATTCCAGACACACACCAGGGATAATTTGGTGGCAGGAGAGATAGTGTTTTACATCTGTCTATTGTCTTGGATTTTTACTTTTTTTCTTTTTCAGCAACAGCATGTTTTAGAACAACTTTAAAAAGTAGTTTTAGAATATTATTTATTCAAGGTAACAGAACAAGTCACATAAAGTCATGGGTTATATGGCTGTCTCCCAGGTATAGAGTATAGGAAGCTCTCTCTGGGTCCAAAAATTTCTGGATTGTGACTGGCCTTTGAATGAGCCTCAACATGGTCCCCAGTGGCATATTCTGCAGAGCAACAGCACAGCCCCAAAGGGTTTTGACCCATGACTACACAGGGAAATGATTTCGTCATTTAGCCAGCAAATTATGTGGCCCATGAGCCATATGGCTCTGCCAACTGCCAAAGGCAGGGAGAGGCAGGTGACCTGAGCCTTCAGTAGAAACCTGTGAAGCCCAGGTCCAACCCCAAGTCTGGCATGACTGCAGGATGACCTTTCAAACTGAAAGGAGTGCAACCCCTCCCTTTACACCGATACTCACTATATCAGTGGATGCCTTCCAGACCTTCCAACTTCTGGGTTTAAGCCAGCTAGTCATCAGGCATTGTTGGGAGAAAAGCATTCTGAAATACCAAGAGCAGAAATGGCCCTACTGAGTGGGCCTGTGGGCTGTAGCTGCTGCCCAGCAAGAGGCACAGAATGAGGAAGTTTATTCTCAGCTCAATAGCTATTTATAGAGGATGTACAACACCTCTGTGTGAAAGGGCAAAAGGCAGGTTGTGTTTTCACCAGGACTGTGCTGAAGGATTAAATGGGTCAATGGGGCAGAGAATCTAGAAGGTGGACAGATTTGAGAGTTCCCACAGCCCTAGGCCAGGTCTTAACATGAAAAAACATTGAAGTTTCACTGCAAAAACAAAGTTATCCTAGTGCAACTTACAGGCATGCTGGCCAGAGAGAAGGCCAAGTTCTTGAAGGACAACAAGACTTTACTCTGTCCACACACAAGGACAGCTGCAGTGTGAATGGCCATTCTGTCACTGTTTCTTCAATGCTTTCAGCACTAGGGCCAGTGCTCAGCAAAGGCAGAGTGTTGGCCATGAGGGATGCTGCGAGAGGCCTGACCTCCGGAGGAGCCAGGATCTTACTATATTCAATGAACCTGCTCACAGCCTCACATTGCTGGCACAGAAGACGTTTTTCATCTTAGGATATGTCAAAAAGGAATACTATGTGACTTTAAGGTTTTCTCTTTGAAAGTCACACATTTCAATACTGAGTACACAACAAATATCAAGGTAAATATAATTAAATGATCAATAATGGAGCAGAAATTCTAGAAGAAAGAGAATTTTTATATAGAAACACAGCAACCACAGATCTTGATACTCTGTTTTGGTAAACATTAGATAATGTTCCTGAATCTGTAAGGTTTGGATTAAACAGAAAACAGTGCTTTCACACAACAAGGGTACACCCTCTATCCTAAATAGGAAATTATAGAAGGTCATAATTCCTATTATCCTGATAATAATAAAAGTTTGTGACTTCTACTATGCTCAAAAAGTCCTTCCCAACATGAGACTGAGCAGAAGCCTCAAAGTGTCACTCACCTCTGGCTTATGGTGGAGGTCTGCATTGTGAGAACAGTGTAGAGTAGCCACTTCTCTGAACAGCAACAGCAGCAGAAAGACCACCTGTTAACCTCTGGAGTGCTGAGAGCCATAGCCAAGTAGGAATGACACATGGCAATTTCCTTGTCAGCCTACCCAATGTTGCTTAGAGGGAGGACTCTCCATTGTGGAAATGGGCTTGCCTTGGACCCAGGTCATTTGCAGTGACATTGCATGAATGTTTGAGAAAGGTGACCCTGCTCAAGGACCAGGGTGAATCCAGGTTTAGGGTGGATCCAGCAGGGAATAGGGTGGTTCCAGGTTTAGGGTGGATCCTGCTGGGAATAGGGCGTATCCTGCTGCCTCAGGTGCCCGCTTCTTGAGTTCCCGTTGAGTTCTCGCAGGATTCAGAGAGTATTTGGTGTGCAGAGCCCAGTGGAGTGTGTGGATTTTCCCAGAATGTGTTTGTAGAGTGCCTGTGACAGTTCAAGAATAAAGAGTTGCTGTTTGAATCTACAAGGTGTGTGGTGGCTCGGTTATTTTGTGCCCAGCCAGACTGCGGCATTTGGTGGCCTGTGTGGGGAAAGTCTGAAGCTTAGAGGTAAGTGAAATTGCTCTCCCCTGAGGAAAGGTGAGAAAATGGGTGACCATTTCAGAAAACAATGTGTTTTTGTTTTAATTTATTTTGTTTTTGTTTCAAGAAGCCTATCGCTAGAATTTTCTCAGGAAAACTGGGAAAAATGGTTGGCTCAAGGATTGAAGTTTGTCGGCCCTGAGGAAAAGAAAATTGATACAACGATTTTTTATTTCGTTTTTGTTTCATTCAGTTTCAGTTTTGTTTTGTGTTATCTTATGGGGTTGCATTATCTTTATAGTAGATTAGAAATTAGTAAAAAACAAAACGAAAGAGTGTTAAGTCAATTATTAGAGGTTCAGACCATGGAGAAAGATATTTTAGATCAAGCAAAAGAGAAGGTCTCTCGAGATAGTCAGACAGAGAAAGAAAATTTAAAGAAAAAGGGGCTATTAGGAAAAAAGCTACAACAGGAGACTGCTACTAACTCCGTTTTATCACCAGAGGGTGTAATTCAACCAATGGCTCCACCTATGGAGACAGCTGAGTGGCCCTCAACCCCATACTTGATAAATTGGATCCTGAGACAGGACATCAAAAATTAGCATGCCCCATACTTGAGCAGACAGGAGGGCAGTGAATTCACCATGCTTTAGATTTCAAAAAAGTGAAGCAGTTAAAGGAGGCTGTAACAACCTATGGTCCCCAAGCACTCTTCACGGTAAGCATGGTCGAATCCATTACCAACTTGGATGTGACGCCAGCAGATTGGGCTAGCATGTGTAAATCTGTGCTAAATAGAGGACAATATTTGTTATGGAAGGTTGCCAATGAGGAATTTTGCACAGAGACGGCTAGGCAAAATGCAGCAGCTGGTTACCCTCATGAAATCTAGATATGTTGTTAGGAAAAGGACCTTACAAGGGTCAACGGCAACAAATTGAATATGATCCTGCTATATATGCACAAATTGCTGCAGACGCAGTTAGGGCATGGAAGACTTTACAAGGACATGGAGATTTACAAGGTCAGCTATCTAAGGTAATACAGAGCTAATGAACCTTACACTGAATTTGTAGATAGGCCTATTCAAACTGCTGCCAGCATTTTTGGGGATACAGAACAAGCAATGACATTAATAAAACAACTGGCTTATGACCAAGCAAATCGTTGCTGCAGAGAGGAAACATGAAGATTGAAACACATATATTAAATTATGTAGAGAGATTAATGAACAAGGGCAAGTCTTGGCAGCTACAGTACAACAAGCTTTAGATGCCAGGCAAAAAACATGCTACAACTGTAAACAAACAGGACATTTTTAAAGGAATTGCCCCATAGGAAAAGGGTTTAACAAAACTAGGTATCAAAGGAATAGAATACCGGGTATTTGCCCACGATGCAGGAGAGGGAGACATTGGGCTAATGAATGACGTTCTCAAACCACCATAGAAGGTACTCCCTTATCAAAAAATGGACAAGGACCAGGTATTTACCCACAATATCATGGAGAAAGGCATCAGGCTCCATTGCCAAAAAACAGACTGGGGGGGGCAATGCTCCAGGGCCCACAACCACAAATATACGGGGCAGTGGAGGAACCCAGGAACACCAGGGTAGTGCCCAGGACACATTGTCCACTAAATGCCTCATCAGACAAACCAGAGGGAGTGCAGGGTTGGACATCTGTGCCTCTGCCAGAGCAGTACTAACTCCAGAGATGGGAGTTCAAATCATTCCCACAAGAGTAAAAGGACCTCTTCCCGAAGGAACAGTAGGCTTATTATTGGGACACAGTTCTTCTACACTAAAAGGACTTATGATAAGTTTTGGGGTAATTGATCCCGATTATGTAGGTGAAATAAAAATTATAGCTAGTTCTCCAAGAGGTATATCAGTAATTTCACCAGGAGATGAAATAGCAGTTATTAATAATACCCATCCTGCATGATAAATTTTCCAGTCTTATTGTAGAAAGAGGTTCCAGGAGATTAGGCTCCACAGGTGTAGATTGGGCTATGCTGTCTTTAAATTTAGATGCTCACCCAACGCTATAACAAAATATTCAAGGACATGAATTTTATGGGCTACTGGACACAGGTGCTGACCTTAGCATCATATCTCGTCAAGAATGGCCAAAACACTGGCCACTACAACAAGCCAATCAAACGCTTTGAGGCCTAGGAGTGGCGACTAATCCCCATAGAAGTGCAATGGTATTAGATTGGAAGGTTCCTGAAGGATGTGAAGGAACTATACAGCCACATGTATTGGATAATCTTCCTATAAATTTATGGGGACCAGATGTCCTAGATCAATTGGGTTTGATGTTAACAAATAACATTAATCTTAATGTGCCCACTACTAGGGCTAGACAAGGTTTTAGGAAAGAAAAAAAAGATTAGGAGAACAATAACAAGGTACAGCAGCACCAATTCAAATAGATCAAGGAATAAATAGACATGGATTGGGTTTTCATAAGGGGCCACTGAGACAATCATAATTACTTGGAAATCAGAAAGACCAGTATGGGTATCTCAGTGGCCCCTGAGTAAAGAAAAGATACAATGAGCCCATGACCTGGTCAAACAACAATTAGCGGAGGGACATATACAACCTTCTGTATCTCCCCATAATACTCCCATTTTTGTCATCAAAAAGAAATCTGGTAAATGGAGATTATTGCAAGATTTAAGAGCCATTCATAATGCGATGGTTATTATGGGACCTGTTCAATCAGGGATTCCTCAATAGTCTGCTTTGCCAAAAACCTGGTATGTTTTAGCTATAGATATTAAAGATTGTTTTTCCAATTCCAATTCATTCTGAGGATAGTCCACGTTTTGCATTTACTATCCCTGCAGTAAATCATGAAGGTCCTGATCAGAGATATGAATGGAAAGTACTCCCTCAAGGGATAGTTAACAGTCCAACTATGTGTCAAATCTATGTTAACAAAGCAATCCAGCCACTTATAAATCAAAATCCTGAACTACAAATATTTCACTATATGGATTATGTATTATTAGCACATAAAGATAAAAACACATCCTGGAATGTTAAGCCACACTTACAAACTTATTAAAAAATTATAATCTAGAGATCGCAATAGATAAAGTACAATTAAATTTTCCAAGTAATTATTTAGGAGTTCTATTATCCTCAACCATGGTCCGTTCACCAAAAATTCAAATACGAATAGATCAACTCAAATCACTTAACGACTTTCAAAAGTTATTGGGAGATATAAATTGGATAAGACCTTATCTAGGCATACCAACAGGAGAGTTGGGACCTTTATTTGATATCCTAAAAGGTCCATCAGATCCAAATTCACCCTGCATGTTAACTCCTAAAGCAAGAAAGGCATTAAAAATCATTGAAACATATATGGAAAATATGCATTTGGATAGAATTGATATAACTTTGCCTTTATTATTTATTGTACTACCAACAAAAAATATTCCTACAGGAGTATTTGGGCAAGTAGGTCCATTATTGTGGATACATTTATCGTATTCTCCCAACACTATTCTTACTAGGTATCCTGAGGCTATAGAACAACTAATACTCAAAGGAATAAAAGCAGTGAAGGGAGTGTTTGGAATTTTTCTGTATAAAAATATTACTTCATATACTATGGATCAAACTGATGAGTTAGCTAATGAGATAAATACTTGGGCAATAATCATTTGTAAATATAATGTTTCATTTGATAATCACTTACCATCTAATCCTTTGTTTTCTTTTTGGTCTAAGCATCCTGTAATTTTTCCAAAAATGACAAGAAAAACCCCTATCATGAATGCTCCAAATATATTCACTGATGGGTCAAATAATGGTACAGCAGCAGTAGTTACCCCTGATCAAACGTTTACATTTTTAGTACCCAAACAATCAGCTCAAAAGGTAGAGCTTAATGCAGTATTACAAGCTTTTGTGATGTTTAAAGTTTTTGTATTTAATTTGTTTTCTAATAGTCAGTATATAGTTAATCCTATAGTATCCCTTGAAGATGCTGGTAGGATTTCTCATTCCTCTACAGTTTGCTCTTTGTTTTCCACTATACAAAGTCTAATCTGGGACAGAAAAGATCCATTCTTTATAGGACATATCAGGGCACATACAGGATTGCCTGGAGCCCTTAGTTTGGGGAATGATTTATCAGATAAAACTACACATGACATATATATTTTTTCTACACTAGAAGAAGCTACAAATTTTTATAAAAGGTTCCATGTCAATGCTAATACTTTACAAAAGTGCTTTAAAATAACAAAAGAACAAGCCAGACATATAATAAAACAATGTCAAAATTGTGTGACCTTTTTACCACAAGTTAATCTTGGAGTCAATTCTAGAGGATTGATACCTAACCATATTTGGCAGATGGACATCACACACTTGCCAGAATTTGGAAAATTAAAATATTTGCATGTTACAGTTGATACTTCTTCCGGATTTTTGATGGGCTCCCTTCATGCTGGAGAAAAAACTAAAGATGTTATAGCTCATTGCTTACAAAATTTTGCCACTGTGGGTGTTCCGAAACAGTTAAAAACAGAAAATGTTCCTGGCTATACCTCTACCTCTTTTAAACAATTTTGCTCATCATTTGGCATTACTCTTATAATAGGAATCCCATACAATCCACAGGGACAAGGCATAGTTGAAAGAGCTCATCAAACTATTAACACATACATATTAAAGCAAAAAGAGGGAATTGGAAAGGGGTATATATCCCCCAAAGATAAACTTAAAATAAATCTTTTTACTCTAAACTTTTAACATTTGGATTCATCAGGGCTTAGTGCTCCGGAAAGGCACATGTGTCCAAAAAAATGTACATAAGCCTAAGGTACTTTGGAAAGATATTCTAACAGGGCAATGGAAAGGTCCTGACCCAGTGATTGTCTGGAGTCGGGGTTCTGTTTGTGTGTTTCCACAGGGAGAACAGCAACTGATTTGGATTCCAGAGAGACTAACCAAACAATTTCTACAGACCAAAAAGAAGATGATTTGACTCAAATCCATAACAGCTTATATCCAGAGCTCCAGCTTGGCTATTCTTACATCTGCGACTGTGATTAACCAGGATGCTTTTTTTCAATATCTATTTTATTATTGCCTTTTCCCACATCATAAAGTTATATTTTATTTTTTGAGCTCATACAGACCTAGGTTAATGTTTTTCTGATCAGTTTTATTTTTTGACTGTGGAGTTTTTAAACATTGCAATGGAGATTTCACCTATATAAAGCTACAAGGCCTTTAGTATTGTCTTATGTGTTGTACGTTTGAGTGCACTCTTGTGTTTTGTGTTATATGTCTGTGTGTGCATATGTCCATATATCATATATGAGGAGCGCTCATGAAAAAATGGATCCGAATTTTTTTATTCACGTGATTTTAATGGTTTAATTTAAATTAGGTAAACAGCTGTTAAGGATTGTTTTTAAAGGAGGCTAACATATCTGTTTCTTTACTTTCACCTTTCCTTTTCATTATGTTTAATAATTCTGTTCAGGATAATGTAAATTGTTCAGAAAATTGTTTTCTTAGTACCTGTTGGAATGTTACATAATTTCATTTTAGCATCATTGCCAGAATTCCCATCTTCATCCCAGTGCCGGTGATGACAAAGATAAAACCAAACTACAGCTTCTATGATAGCTATCACAGTAAACTGTAAAAACTGATGCATCAATGAATAATAACTCAACAAGTAATGCTCAATCAAGGAGTCGATTTACTTTGGGAGGAAACAGACACATTGATAGATTCCTCCGCTTTGAACTGCTTGCAGAACTTGCCTGGACAATGTATCACTTGTATGCATTGTGAACTATCTGTTGGTGCAGCGAATTGTGGTAGTACTGGCATATCTTTGCTGATGGTGTCACCGGTGATACAATTTTTCCAAAAGAACCGTCAATTGGCTTGGTGTCATGGCATTTCTGTATCCTCCTCCCTTCTGCTAGTGATGGCCTAAAATTTGGGGGCCAACAGAGGTGAAGCAAAGAACCTCACCTCCCCACTGGTGCAAAGGCCAAATTTAGGGGCCAACAGAGGTGAAGCAAAGAACCTCACCCCCACACACACACTGGTGCATAGGCCTATCTACAAGTATGGCTGTATGCTGGACCGGTAGTCAGTGACGGTTATGATCCAATTGCAGTGGTACCAACCTAAGACAGGAGGCTGACACCTAGAGGTCAGCTCATCCGATGATGGGTAAGGACCATATGTTGAATTGGACAACCTAACAGGCATGGTGCCTAAGCCACATTGCTTGTTGTTTAATTAATCAGAAGGGGGGAGATGCTGAGAGCCATAGCCAAGTAGGAATGACACATGGAAAGGTTACCCTGCTCAGGGATTAGTGTGGCTCCAGGTTTAGGGTGGATCCCGCTGGATTAGGGTGGCTCCAGGTTTACGGTGGATCCTGCTGGGAATAGGGGGTATCCTGCTGCCTCAGGCGCCTGCTCCTTGAGTTCCCATGGAGTTACGATGATAGAACGGAGTTACTAGCAGCCTCCTGTTGTACCCTTTTTTCTAATAACCCCTTTTCCTTTAAATTTTCTTCCTCTGTCTGACTAGTTCGAGAGACGTTCTCTTTTGCTTGATCTAAAATGTCTTTATCCATGGTCTGAACCTCTAACAATTCACTGAACACTCTTTCAGTTTGTTTTTTACTAATTTCTAATCTACTATAAAGATAAGGCAACCCAATAAGATAACACACACACACACACACAAAAAAAAAAAAACGAAACTGAATGAAACAAAAACGGAATACAAAATCATTGTATCAATTTTCTATTCCTCAGGGCCGACAAACTTCAAACCTTGAGCCAATCATTTTGCCCAGTTTGCCTGAGAAAGTTCTAGGTATAGGCAGCTTGAAATAAAATCAAAATAAATCAAAACAAGAACACATTGTTTTTTGAAATGGTCACCCATTCTCTCGCCTTCCCTCAGGTGCGAGCAATTTCACTTAGCTCTAAGCTTAAGACATTCCCCGCACGGGCCGCCAAATGCCACAGTCTGGCTGGGCACAAAATAACCAAGCCACCACAAAAGCCTTGTAGATTCAAACAGAAACTCTTTAATCCCCAACTCTCACCAGCACTCTACATGCACATTCTGGGAAAATACACTCCCTCCACTGGGCTCTGCTACCAATATACCCTCAGAACCCCACGAGAACTCCACGGGAACTCAAGGAGCAGGTGCCTGAGGCAGCAGGATACACCCTATTCCCAGCAGGATCCACGCTAAACCTGGAGCCACCCTAATCTTGCAGGATCCACCCTAAACCTGGAGCCACCCTAATCCCTGAGCAGGGTCACATTTCCATGGGTCATTCCTACTTGACTATGGCTCTCAGTATAACCTCATGAGGAATGAGCCTCTTTTCTCTGCCAGTGGTTGGCTGCTAGGTGAGCATCTGAGCTGGGTCAACCTCTTCACCTTGAGGGTGAATGGCTTTAGTTCAATGGAGTCTTCCTCCTCAGCCTCAACCTTCTCTGCTTATGTATGTCATTTAGCCCTTGGGTTGTACTGTTCTCTGGCTGCCATATCACAATGGGTAGTGACTTTAAGTGAATGTAGGCATTTCTGAGACATCAAATGGCCTTGGCCTGGAAGGTTCTGCCAGGGGTAGTGACTAGTTCTTTAGATACTGCTGCTCGGGCAACTATATCAACAGCAACGTTTCAGATGTGCTTGGGCCCTGGTTTGCATCTCAATCTGGGACTACAAAGACTGGGGTGGAAAATGGTCAAATCAGTGCTGGTATCAACCACCTCTACCCAACTTCCTAATCCTTCATGCTGTGAAAGGCTTGAAGTTCTGGAAAACAAATGCATCTCAAACTTCTTGATGCTTGGAAACACCTGAGTAAACCATTCTACTGCAAATTCCTGTGCATCAGATTCCTAGGTGCTGAATATGTGGCAGAGAATGCCTTTTCTTGCAGAAAGCTTTCAAGACCCAAATAAAACATTGGGTAGTGGCATGACCTATGAAGAAAATTGAAGCAGGCGTATGACCCGGGCAGAACTTGGGAGTTGTGGGCTCTGGTTCTGACCTGCAGTCTTGGCTAGACATGGAAGCCCTTGATCTGCAAGGCATCCCACTGTCAAGACTTAAGGTATGCTTCCCCTCAGAAGTTCACTAGATGCTCCTAAAGGAGTAAACCTTGATTCTTAAAAACTAGTCTTAAAAACACTAGCTAGAAAGTCAAGATAGTAAAATAGAGGTCTGGGGAAGATGGGTCTGGCTGTAACATATTCCCAAGAACTGGCAATCAGACACAAAAGGCATCCAGTTGGTACTTCAGATGAGATTCCTTTGGGGTTTAAGACCATCCTGCTGTCTTCCTACTGAAATGTGTGTGGTGGACCTTAGTTTCCCTGAGATGCCTTCTAGGGGTAGGTGTGCAGACCTCGGGTCAGATTTCACTTGGATCCAGCAAGCATCACTGGGTTGATGCCAGATTTGGATCCTGGCACCACTAGGTGTTTAGAGGGAAAAATCTTGTTTGCTTGTTAGGGGGAGCAAGAGGGAGTACTGTAGTATGTACGTGTCCTGGGTCATAACTTGGGCAAACAGAACATGAAAGTACATGGACTACAAAAAACACAGAGTAGAATATACCACATATGTGGAAGAGATTTAAAAAACCATAAACCCTCACAAGTTAAAGGGGACAGATGGCGGGCACAACAGATGGGCCAATAAATGGGGGCTTTCCCTGACCCGTGAACCCATCTCCGACTATGGGCTAGCCTGAGTCTCTTCTATGCCTAAAACCAGCTGCAGAGGAAACAGAACAGTTTCCTAACCAGAAAGTTCGCTTCCACCCAGCCCCAGGAGGGAGGGGGATGTAGCCCTGGAGCAATTGAAATAAGGAACTTGGCAAATTGTAAGGATGTTACCATTTTATTTTTGATCATAAAACACAAAGGCCCTGCTTAGTGGACCAACATGGTGGCTCCTAAAAGCACATCTTGTAGGCCATGTGCAGCTTGGGTTGACCCTCCACCATCCTAAAGAATGGAGGTGGACATTGTCCACCCAAGTGAATACTAGGTGTCTTGGGCTTGAAATTTCTCTCTATGGAAAACTTAATTCTCCCTCTCAACTGAATAGCTAGGCTAGTGTCAGTTATCAGTCTAACAATTGTGTACAGGTGACTGTCTTTGGCTAGCCTTCCCCCAGGGCCTGGGGACTTTGGATGTCCTGACACCCATTGTTGACAGTTGCTTCCTTTTATGGAAGGGGAAATGAGCCCCAACGTGGGCTTCCCTCGAGCACCTGGTACACCCAAGTTCTCCACCTCACTAAGGTATACTGTGTGTAGCAGTCTCTGCACCTGGAAGACCTAAGTCCTTGCCCTGGTTCTCCAAGGAAGCAGTACAGAACCTCCTTAAGTGGCATCTCTGGCCATCTCTGGAACAAAGATAGCCTCTTCCTTTTGACCAGGGCCTTAGTGCTCCTGTAGAGACATTTCTCAATCTCCTCATCTGAGATACAGGCCAGCAAATGGGCATCTGCAAATGTTCCTGAGCCTCCATTTTCCTCAGAGGTTGGTATCTAGGGACTTCTGAGCTGGAGTGAGTGGCACTGTCTACAGGGCTGTGAGCCTTGTGGGGAAAAAGTGCACTAGCAAGAGGTTGGACTTCTAGGTTAGTGGTAAAATCTTAAAGGTTTGGACAATCGTGCCTCAAACAATCATGCCTCAACAATGCTTAAACGTCACCATTGCACCCGAGGGACAACTTGTGGTAGAGGGCATTGGGTCCATCTCAGGTTACTACAAACCTCACCTGGCTTCCAACAGTCAAAGGTACTAATGTAAGTACTGCTCAAACTCGAAGGCTTGTTGAAGCAAAGGACGGGTGGAGGGGGCAACACTGGGTAGATGGAAGTGCGAATTTAAGGCCCCTATTTTGGTGACTCTGGGCTGACCATCTAACTTGAAGATTCAGGTTATTCTGTCACCTAACAATCTTGTACATGTGGCTGCCTGTAACCAGACCAAGTTCTGCAAGGACTAGGGACTTGAATCACTCATTCCACTGAATCCTGCATGGGCCATTGACAAGTACTGAGTAGGTGCTAGCTAGATTTGAAGACCTGAAAATCATTTCCCATGTCTGAGTCTTAAGTTGACCTGAGACTTTACTTTGAAAGGCTGAGTATCCTTCCATGAAATACCATCAGTTTGTCCTTGTAAAGGAAGCAAACTGACACCCCCAACTTTTCCTGGGGTCTGAACTCCCATTTGCAAGTGCTGAAGGTGGTTCTCAAAGAGCACTTGTAACTTGGGATATAACTTCTCACTATAGCTTTGTACCCAATAAAAAGCTACCTAAAGGTAAATAAACATTTTTGCTGGGAAACAGGTGGTGCCCTTGTAAGGGGAGCCACTTGCTGAGGGATTACAAAAGTTGAATGAGACTCTGAAGGGAGACCTCTAAACAGGGAGACTTCATAGCCTAACATGATGGCAGGAGGAGCACTTCTACATGCCCCAAGTCTTAAACCTGGGACAAAAACACCCAGTCACCTGCTTGTCCTTGAAATGTCATATCTGGAATGACTTCTGTCCTACTCATAGCATTTCCTTCTGGTCTCCAGCTGATTGGAAAAATCTAGCTCCACAGGGGAGGGAGGTCTGCACTAAGTTGCATTTGACAGCAAACTCTGTTGCTGGGACCTTAAACCCAAGCACTTGCATGGCCCAGGCAGGTAAGGGATGAGAGCAGACCAGGAGGGGGCTGGACAGTAGACACACAACTACTTGAAGCATGGCTCAAACGTCTGAGACCAGTGCGAGAGCAAACTCTGCTGCCAGGACTGTCCAACAGGTACTAGGAAACTCAAGTTTCCACAAATCTTGCGTGCAGGGCCCAGACTGCTTCTTCAGGGCAGGTGTGAACCTGGGCAGAAGCCTGTGGACACTCCTTGGCTTCTAGCACTGGCCATGTAGGCAGAATCCTGTACCTGTGTACATGCCCATATGATCAATGGTCAGCTATTCCAATGTAGAGAACGTCAAAAGCAAAAAGCACTAAACCCAATGCTGGCTTGAATGTTCTCCCTAGACCCCATCCTCAACTTCCCTTATGGGTGAGCCTGCAGCAATTAGCATTGCCCAGGAAGTACTCACTTATGTAAGTGAGAATTGTCCCAGTGTGTCTCTGGGATTTCATCTTGACAGCTCCTCTAGAAGCTGAGAGCCTTCAGAGGCCACCCACTATGGCTGCTAGAACTTTTTATGGACAACGGGACAATACATCTAGTCAGATGTGCTCTGTGACCTACAAGTCCTTGTGTTATAAAAACAGTCCACCGCAAGTTCCCCATTAGCTAGGGAAATCAAACATAGAAGGGAAGACGAGATACACCTATAGCACTGAATATAACTTGCAACGTGTCAATGACAAGCCTCAAAGCTTACATAATCTCTTAGGTACAGCTTGGCTAAAAACTCGAATTCCCTGGGAACACCACTGTTTCTTAAGTAACGTTCTTGGTCTCAGCATGACTACACCCACCACTACATGTCTAGGTCCACACTAAGATTGCCGTAAGATGCCATGATGTAATGGTAAACCACTTGAAGTGTCTGAACACTTGATTTGTCTTACCACCCCTGACCTAGAAGTCTACATTCTGAATGCTAAACCAAACTACCTTAAAATTGCATTCTGAGAAAATGCAAGAAATGATCATAGTAGGGAGACTGGGGTTCAATGACCTCTTGCTCAAAAGATGAGTAAGGATCTTGACTTGTGCTCTTACTTCTTGTTGAATCAACCATTATTCAAAGCACCTCACAGTGAAGCCAGTCTTGTGGGCAGAGCTGAAATTGACCTGGAGTCAGACACCAGGCTTTGTTACACTCTGTGAGACACTGATGGAGCTACGAAAGATGCATCTTGGCTTCTTAGCTACCTAATGTGCCCTCAGCAGGGACTTTCTGCTGCCACATTTTCCCATTGACAGCATTCTTAAAGCCTCTTTCCACCATGAGTTCTGTAGTGGGAGTAGGTTCCCAAGGCACAGGATCTGAGTGTCTGGACTGTGAACTTGAACATGAGAACAGTGTTTGTGCCTCTGGCCTCCCTCAGGAGGGAACTCTAGAATCATGCCACAGAAAGGCAGAGGCACAAAAGTCCTCTGTTTGGAGGACTCTCACAGTAATCCATTGTGATCACTATTCTGCGGTCAGACTGGTCTTCACTGTAACTCCATTACCCTAGACTTAGCCTCACCTGTGCAATGGCAAGCTGGCTGGAAGGCAATTATATGAATGTGCCTGGCCCTAGGATCGACTCATGGGAGGGCTAATGCTAACCCAATGTGTTTTCTTGGGGTATACAGAACAAGCAATGCCATTAATAAAACAACTGGCTTATGAGCAAGTGAATTGTTGGTGCAGAGAAGTCATTAGACCATGGAAACATGAAGATTTAAACACATATAATAAATTATGTAGAGACATTAATGAACAAGGACAAGTCAAATACAAAAAGTGCAATTTGCCTTATGCAAAACAAGACCTCATTATTTATGTCATACATCTTTTAGCTCCAAGGTTCCATATCGTTGAGCTCAACATATTCAACCAGAAAAGAGTGGATTTGTTTTATGCTAGATGAGTTAAGAACTGATATAATTGGAATGTAGAGTAAACATATTTTGATTTGGGGTTGAGTTGTTTCAAGTATGATGGCTTGCCCAGAAAAACAATGCAGGAGATTTTGTCCTCCACTCCACCCATATTGTATGGAAAAATTCTTATGTTTTTAATTTAAAAGTGGAAGTCACAGGCAATCTACAGCAGTCATTGAAATATCATGATGAGACAGCAATCTGCAACTGTTTTTCTCATGTTTTTGTATCACTGATTGCTGTGGAATTTGAATATTTGAAATATAAAAATTATATTTAAAAATAAACATGAACATTCTCTTGTATTATAAGGTAATTTTAAGGCTCATAGCCTAAGGTCATAATACACAGTATAGTTACCTCATATTTTTTTAATGTAATCCCACGACAAAGGAGTTGGGATATATTTTTCATGAAAAAAATATATTTTTACCAAGTAAAATTATGTTGTTCCATGTATCATACTTTTCTATGCAGTATATGTTTGGCCTTAAAATCAATAGAAGTGAATGCCTTGATAAGGCTGCCAAAAGGTTTATATTATCTTCTCCTGGTGAATATTGTGGAAGAATATATGGAGGATGAACCAGAAGATTTCTGAAATTGTGTATTTTTATGGCTGGAAACTATTGAAAGGTACATCACTGTTATTAATGAAAAAGACTGATTAAAATCAGCAATGGTTCTTTAAGCTTACATACATGAACAAATTCTTTGTTAAGCAAAAGTGCCCTGTGCAGCCAGGGATGGCTGAAATATATTATACTTAGATTCTGGTAATCTCGTTTTTTTTTTTTTTTAACTCTAACTAGCTCAATAAATCTCTCTATTCCTTTTCTTGCTTTTAAAACCAGAGGAGCATTACTTGCCTTTTTTAACTTTCTGGATTGTTTCCCAATTTGAGTGCAATAAAATATACAGAAAACTTGGGAAAATATTACAAAGCATACAAATGGAAGTGAATAATCTTTGCTTACTTTGTGACTCTTTTTCTTTCAAATGCTGTTGTAGCTCAAAGTGGATAACTTATATTTCTTCAATTACCTTTAACTGATTATATGTCCATTTTTCCCCTAGCATTTGGAAACCACACGTGATCCACTATTGGTCTCTTGCTTAAGTCTTTACAAGTTTTTATTTCTGCATTGTTGTGTATTGATCCAATTTATTTTTCTTCTCAGTTAGTGTAGTTTCATGTATAATTAAATTGATATAAATATACATATAAATGTCTATATTGCAGAGTGTACAATGTCCCCAGATCTTGTTCTTAGGCATATGTTGCTGTAAACTCAGTTCTTCATGAATTATATGTAATGTTAATAATAACTATGAATAATATTCAATATGATTTTTGTATGGATTGTGTGTATAAGAAGCTTTTATTCTATTGTAGCTGAAAAGGCAACATTTTGTTAAGAAACTTAATCTTTACTTACAAACTTCTCAGTTTACTTCTTACTACTTGGTCATCAGAAAATGAGACTATAAAACATAGCTCATTGACTATTTTGTCATAAGTATAAGGCCTCAATCAACGTTGACTCCACATTCATTTCTCTAATACCTGCCCTGAAATAACACTATCTATAGAATAACAAGGATGTCAGAACTTACTAATGTACATGAAAACACTGATCATTGTCCTCATTCAGAGAAAAATGAAATGTCTCCAATGAGGATGAAGTCTAGAAGGCCATTATGCACACCAGAAAGATAAAGCTCTTCTCTCCTGTAAGAGCTACCTTTAAGTTTGTGGAAATTCAGTCTATTAAAATCACTAGGAAATGTTAAAATGTTAAAAAGTTAAAATTCTAAAATTTATAAATCAAGATATGAAAATTTAGGGCTTATTTTCCTATATCTATATCCTTCTTATAACTCTTAATTTCACTATAAATACAAACAGGAAAAAAAATTATGATCTCACTTATGCAAATTGTATTCCACATTAAGTTTGATTAAAATGTGTAAAAGTATTAACAGATGCTAGAGTATTATTTACTCAACAGTATGTTTTACTGTTACATAGAACATTTAGTCAAGTGGAACACTATGATGTCTGTCATTTAACAGGATGCAATGCATGAGTGTTAACATATAAACAAATATTCAGTTGTAAAGATATATTGCATACATAAGGTAAATACAGGTAAAAAAAAATCACTATAAACCTGGTATGATGGTCCACGCTTGCAATCCAAGAATATTGGGAAGCTGAGTTGTTTCAGAAGTTTAAATTCAGCCCCAGCAACGTAGTGTGGTTTTAAGCAAGTTAGCATGGCAGTCTCAAAATTTGAAAAAGTGGTGAGAGGGCTAAGAAATGTGGCTCAGTGTATAAAAATACCTAAACTTACACTAAAATACAAAAAAAAATATTAAAGTTTAAAATATTACACTTCAGTGTTAAATATCAAAAATAGATTTCATATAATTCTTTTCTCAGTATTCAAAAGTGAAAATAGTAATTTTTGATTTAGGAAAACAATTATATTTTTTCAAAGATGAGGTTTCTTCACTATGCATGTATTATATTTATGAGATATTTCTACAAAATAACTTAATAATGCTTAATAAATTTAAGCAAAATTTAAAGACGACTACTTGTTCTCTAAATTAAATAAATTCTGTATTTTACTGATCCTCACATACATCAAGGTGTATACATTGATGATAATTTTACTATACTCTCACATTTATTATAAATGTTTAATTGTTATATAAGGCATACATTTTGGACAAAATCTGTTCAATATTCACTACTAGTATGAGTTTTCAGATGTTCAATGAATTTAAAATTTAAATACATTTTGAAAATATTATTTAGCTTTTTAGGGTTTCTGGGCACAATGAATTCTCCAAAAATAAGCAGTGTTTAAGAAACATGTGGCTACAATTTGTTTTCCATTTGTATTTTCTCTAACCAGTATGCATCCACAGGTGCTGAGTACTGGTGAATAAATTTTGGAGGCATTGTCACATTGTCAATTTTCACATTTCAAAACTTTCTCTATGCTATGATTATTGTGGTGAGGATTTAAGTGTTGTTCGTTTCTAAGAGTAATGGTACAATGGTCTCATTTTAGAGCTTCTCTCCAGTGTGTTTTCTCTGATTTCTAGTAATGTATGATATAATTTAAAATGTTTCTACATTCTCTAATTTATATATCTTCTTTCCAGAATAAGTAGCCTCGTGGTGAAAAGAATTGATTTCTTATTAAAAGCTTTGCTGCATTGTTTCAATTTGTATGGGTTCTTTTCTGTATAAATTCTGTTGTTAATAAGGTTTAGTATTTCTTTTTAAATGTTTATTTTTTTTTAGTTGTAGTTGGACACAATACCATTATTTCACTTATTTGTATTTCTGTGGTGCTGAGGATCGAACCCAGGATCTGACACATGCGAGGCTAGCACTCTACAAATGAACCACAACTCCAGCCCTAAGGTTTAGTCTTTCTTTAAAAGTATTATCACTTTATTTACATTTCACATTCACCAGAATGTTTTCTGCTGTGGTGAATAAAGTTTTATTTTTTATTAAATGCTTTTCCACATTATTCACATGTGTAGGGCTATTAATCAGTGTGGGTGCTGTTGTGGTGAATAAGGACTGTTTTATTGCTAAAAGCTTTGCCACATTCCTTATATTTGTGAGGCTTCTCTCCAGTGTAAATGCTGCTGTGGCAAATAAGGTGTAAAATTTGAGTAAAAACTTTGTCACATACATTGCATTTGTGAAGCTTCTCTCCAGTGTGAGTTCTGTTGTGGCAAATAAGGTGTGATTTTTGACTGAACACTTTGCCACATTTTTTACATTTGTAGGGCTTCTCTCCAGTGAGTTCTTCTGTGGTTATTAAGGTCTATTTTTTTACCAAAAGCTTTGCCACATTCCTTACACTGGTAGGGCTTCCCTCCACAGTGGATTCTGCTGTGGCGAGTAAGGTTTGATTTGTCACCAAAAGCTTTGCCACATTCTGTACATTTGTAGGGCTTCATTCCACTGTGAGTTCTTCTATGTTTAATAAGCTCTGGTTTTCGACCAAACACTTTGCCACATTCTGTACATTTGTAGGGCTTCTCTCCACTGTGAGTTCTTCTGTGGTTAATAAGTTCTGATTTTTGACCAAACACTTTTCCACATTCTGTACATTTGTAGGGCTTCTCTCCAGTGTGAGTTCTTCCATGGTAAATAAGTTGTGATTTTTGACCAAAAGCTTTGCCACAATCTTTACATTTGAAGGGCTTCTCTCCAGTGTGAGTTCTGTTGTGGTAAATAAGTTGTGATTTTTGACCAAAAGCTTTGCCACAATCTTTACATTTCTAGGGCTTCTCTCCAGTGTGAGTTCTGATGTGGCGAATAAGGACTGATTTTCTACCAAAAGCTTTGACACATTCTGTACATTTGTAGGGCTTCTCTCCAGTGTGCGTTCTTCTGTGGCAAATAAGGTTTGATTTTCGACCAAAAGCTTTGCCACATTCTTTACATTCGTAGGGCTTCTCTCCAGTGTGAGTATTGGTGTGGTAAATAAGTTGTGATTTTTGACCAAAAGCTTTGCCACAATCTTTACATTTGTACGGCTTCTCTCCAGTGTGCGTTCTTCTGTGGCAAATAAGGTTTGATTTTCGACCAAAAGCTTTGCCACAATCTTTACATTTGTAGGGCTTCTCTCCAGTGTGAGTTCTTCTGTGGCAAATTAGGACTGATTTTAAACTGAAAGCTTTGCCACATTCTTTACATTTGTAAGGCTTTTCTCCAGTGTGAGTTCTGATGTGGCAAGTAAGGTATGATTTTTTACTGAAAGCTTTGTCACATTTTGTACATTTGTAGGGCTTCTCTCCAGTGTGAGTTCTTCTGTGGTAAATAAGGTGTGATTTTTGACCAAAAGCTTTGCCACAATCTTTACATTTGTTGGGCTTCTCTCCAGTGTGAGTTCTGATGTGGCAAATAAGGACTGATTTTTTACGAAAAGTTTTGCCACATTCTGTACATTTGTAGGGCTTCTCTCCAGTGTGAGTATTGCTGTGGTAAATAAGGTCTGATTTTTGACCAAAAGTTTTGCCACACTCTTTACATTTGTAGGGCTTCTCTCCAGTGTGAGTTCTGCTGTGGCAAATAAGGTTTGATTTTTGACCAAAAGCTTTGCCACATTCTTTACATTTGAAGGGCTTCTCTCCAGTGTGAGTTCTTCTGTGGTAAATAAGGTGTGATTTTTCACCAAAAGCTTTGCCACAATCTTTACATTTGTAGGGCTTCTCTCCAGTGTGAGTTCTCCTGTGGCAAATAAGGTGTGATTTTTGACCAAAAGCTTTGCCACAATCTTTACATTTGTAGGGCTTCTCTCCAGTGTGAGTTCTGATGTGGCAAATAAGGACTGATTTTCTACCAAAAGTTTTGCCACAATCTTTACATTTGTATGGCTTCTCTCCTGTGTGAGTTCTTCTGTGGCGAATAAGGTTTGATTTTTGACCAAAAGCTTTGCCACAATCTTTACATTTGTAGGGCTTTGCTCCATTGTGGTTTCCTCTGTGGTAAATAAGACCTTTTATTTTACTAAAAGCTTTGCAAGATTCTTTATATTTGTAGGGCTTCTCTCCCATATAAATTCTCTGGTGATGAACAAGGCCTGATTTTTTATATGATTTCTGGTATTCACTCTCACTTGTAGTTTTCCATATTTTCTTTTGTGGGAAATAGTCAAGATCACAACTTCTATATTTTGCACTTATCACTTCATGAAATATATGTTTTAGGCCCTTTTCTGGTGAATATTCTTGGATATGATTAGGAGTCATGGCTGAAATAAACAAAAATAAAAAATCAATACCTATTAGACTGGGATAAATATATTTTTCATACATAACATGAAATTAAGGTAAAATAAGTACATCAGGAGTGTAGCAGATTAGTAAGTCCAACGTCACCATAAATCCAAAATATATATATATATATTAGTTCAAAAAAAGGAAATAAAAAATTGCCTTGAGAATATTATCCAAATTCTTGTAGAGACCACAGTATCCAAGAGGAGTACATCATTAAGAAGAGTAATATAATGAAGTGTATAAAAGTATAATTAACAGCCTTTTGTCCTTCATAAGATAGTATTATGTATTTGGGAAATATCTACCAGCTACCTTCACTGTCAGTAGAATAAGAGAAATGTGAAACATATACAAACATATCTTGTTTTTTCAAAGAATGTCCAAAAATGGTTTTTGTCTACCAGGACATAGAGACATGAATATAACTAGTAGATTTTGAGTGATAATACCATAAATATTCAACAAGGGTACAGAGGCAATGGACTCTTAAAAAGAAATATGAACAAAAAACTTCCTAAGAAATATACACATGTATATAAAATTTTTCATAAAAACATTTTAAAAGACTATAAAAACCCTGCATAGCCTATGGCCATAATATTTGGATGAATTCAACACATGACAATCAAGTATAATAAATTGATTTTTATATTTTTATATTCATGTGATATGAGAATCTCCCTTATTGACAAATACAACTTTGTTTATTTATAAATATATCATGGTATTTTATACTATATATACAAGGTAAAATGACTAAATAGAATGAATTAACAAAATCATTATTTTATGTAATTATCAATTTTGTTCTTACAAGGTATTGTATTCCTTCTACTAGTACTTATGAAGAACATAATACACTCACAATGTGGTAAAATAAAACTCTTGACCATATTATGCTCAATAAAATAAAAAATATGGAGACTTTTACTATAATATCAACCCTACACAAAACATAGTACCTGGTGAGCAAAATTTTGCTCACTAAATTTCTGACTTCCACATGTGAATCAAATGCTCCTACAACTTAATATCTGTCTGCCACCTTTCACTTAATTCAAAGTCCTGCATATATTTCTTATAACACTTTAAGAGACAAAATATTTTATAACTAAATAATAATAGTATATAAGTACATATTTTTAAACATTTGACATTAATGGGCACACACATTGAGTCCCTAGCTTTAATACTGAGAAAAATTTTGGCACTAAACACAAAAGCAGAGGTATCTCTTCAATTTTCTGATTTAATTGTTAATGGATACATATTTAATACTGGCAATTCTGGATCTTTAGGTCATCCAACTTTTAATGTTTCATGTGTAATGCTTTAGATTACCCCAAAAATTCTATATCACGAACTACAACACAAGTCTTCTTAAAATTGTTTGAGCCATGCTGTTTCTAGATATCTGTGACTATTCTCAAACATGAAGTACTTTTGCATGGCCTCCCAATTAGCAAATATTACAAAAATGCAGTACTGTTCTTGCCTATTTTTATTTATCTAAGTCTTTATATTTTTTCCCAAAACTGGACTACATAATCTACTGTTGGCTCTTTTAATGAACAAATAAAAAATAGTACAGCAAATATAAACAAAGAGAAGCATGGCTAAATCCAAGTTACAAAAAAAGAAAAATAAAACATTAAGAATTTAACATTAGGATACTAACAGTTATGAACTACTCAAAGAACACTAAATAACTATTTAAAAAGTTTAGAGACTGAAATTGAAAAATATTAACATCAATGAGCACAATGTTTATGTGAATAATTCTTTACAAAAAAAAATGAGAGAGGCATTCCTAGTGTACAAATCTGAAATTCTACAAATAAGGGCGAGGCTAATCAAGGAGTGCAAAGTTTAAGACAAGTCTAAGAAACTTGTAAAATACTGTAAAAATTAAAAATCTATAGGATATATAAAGAGACGTGGGATATATATACACACACACACTGTGTTTTGTGTAGAGTTGATTTTATAGTCAAAGACTCTCTCTCTCTCTCTCTCTCTCTCTCTCTCTCTCTCTCTCTCCATATATATGTATATATGAAGTGTGAAAAGAATCCAAGCATGCCACAATAAAAAAAACAATGATCCAGAAATTAAATCACTAATCAAAATTTAAAAATATAAAAAAATTACAAAGTAGAAGTATAATGATTTATTCACTTCAAAATATTTATTATTACTAATGCATTATTGGAAAACACAAAAGAAAAAAATTTACTAACAAAATTTAATCTAAAAAAGAAAATGTCAAGTCAGTTCCAGCAGAGAGCATGGAAAGTAACCAAGCATGATCTGCTCGTAGAGGCCCTATTTGTTTAAAAATGGATAATGCTCCTGCCTTTACATCTCATCCTTTTGCACAATTTTTAATCAATGAGATATAGTTTTAAATTATGAAATTTCTCATAATTCTTTTGGACGAGCTTTTGTTGAGTGAGCATATTGTATCCTAATACTTGCCTTTTAAAACAGAAACAAAGATATAGCCTCTCTTATATTAATATGCCTTAAATATTGTTTTATTCAGTTAATGTGCTCAATATATAACATAAAAGTTAATACTCAAAATTGGTCATCTGCATTGAATAGACATTTTATTCTCAAACAGCCATTACCAATAAAATTATGTAATATATGAGGTTCCACCTGACCAGCATGACAACATCCTATGCCTTTGATCACGTGGGAAAAAGCATAGACTGCTACACTTATGCCAACATGTCCTGTTTGGACTCTAGCTTCATGCTTGAAAAATAGCAATTATAAATGTACATCAGGGACTTCACAAGCTGATTTCTAAGTTTTATTAAACCCTGGAAGATAAGAGTTCATCCAAACAAGAGAATAATCATTCTCCTCAAAAGAGGAAAAACATTAAAAGAGGACCCCAAGATACTTGAATTCTAGTTACTTGGGGAGATATAAAACCATTAACACCCTCAGCTCAAGAGGTGTTGGCTAAAATGGGGTTAGAATATACTCTAGATAACTTTGTTCATTCTTTGATTGCTAAACTCACAAAACTCTGTAAATGCTTTGGTCTTAATAACAATTTTGCTCTGTTTTTGTACACCAGTTCTGGGAAATTCAGTCCTGTCAGATCCTGGACTTCTAGAACTCATTACAATATCTTGACTCACTTGCATAAAATTGTTATATACCTGCAAAAATGTCTCATGGTATTCATTGTTGTCTTAGCAGAATAATGTGTCCTTACCATCCACATAGTATTTAATAGGTCACCATCCTGTGCAATTTATTCATAAAAGATCCATTCCTCTTGATAAAAACTGTGATGATTCAGTGAAGCTTCTCTCTAAGGCAGAATTTAACTCTTTGACATTCTCCTTGGTGGGTTTACCTGGATTAGCTCTACCGGCTTATAAAACTACTATGAAACTCACCTCTGCTGTCATAAACAGTATTAGTCATGCCTCCATGGATGTAAATATGCTTAATGAAGAACAAAAACAACATTGTCAAGCCATACTTGACAATCATGCTGCAATTGATTGTCTGTTATCGTTACATCATAAAGGTTATCAGAAGTTTAATACCATGTGTTCCTTCAATTTAAGTTATCATAGTAATTTTATTTCAAAAGACTTAGATTACCTTACAGATATCATTAATAAGGTTCAACAAGATGATGGATTTTGGACTTGTTGGATTAGTCAGGTTCATGTATACTCAATTTCATCTGGGTTAAAAATATTTATAGGTGGATGTTTACTGATGTTGGAACTTGCTGTTGTCTATGCCTGCCCTATTTTTTGCCCCGACCAGCATTAAGGAGATAAGTAATATTATTTATTCAAAAGGCCTTTAAAAAGAGCGGAGGTATTAGGTATTCTGACCTTGGAATAGACAGGAAAGTGTGGGGGTGATAGTAACTGGCACCCTGAGTCCCAAAATTGTAATGCCAAGCAGTTTCTCCCTGAAGCTATAAAGACAACTCTACAGGTGCACTATCTAGTTTCTGTGGTAATGCCCTTAGGGAGAAGGAGCTCTATATTTGTATTAACTGTACCTAATCTTGGTTAGCTAGCACTTGGGGTTAAAGAAACACTGGGTTAGAATGTAGTCATGGTATCAGAAGCTATGTAATTTTGGGGTAATATATGTGCAGATGTTAAGAGGGGTGGCCAGTTTTTTTTTTCCTTTTCCTTTTCACTGTATGTGTGTGTCTCTGTCTTCTGTTTGCCCCTTTAAAGGTTTCCTCACAAGAAGATTTGAAACAGATCATGCTGGCCCCCACAACAAAAGGGAAGTTTTGATGGTTAATCTGAATAAACTTGGACATCACTAAAGAAGAAAACAGAGAACAACAGGAATTTGAAAATGTGATAAATATAGGGCAGTATGTGTTCAATGATTACAATCAAAATAAATAAACCTAAGCTTCTGAAAATTTCTTCTGAAAGATAACTACTCTTTCAACATTTTTTAGTTTGGTTTTCTCCTCAACATTTGAATAACTCAACTGTGTCCCCCGCTATGTGTAGTCTACAATACTTTACATCACTAAATTATACTAGGTACTACTTATCTAAAGTGAAGGATGTGTAACACACAAAGAAAGAGACAGATTAAGGAGTAAAATTATATATATATATATATATATATATATATATATATATATATAGAGAGAGAGAGAGAGAGAGAGAGAGAGAAAGAGAGAGAGAAAGAGAGAGAGAGAGAGAGAGAGAGAGAGAGAGAGAGAGAGAGTAAAATATCTGTACTAAAAATGCCCTTTTTCTTTGAAACATAAACCTGAAACTAATTTTTATAGAGAATTTCCCAGAAGATACTCTGCAACAGAAGTAAATTAAATAATAATTAGTAATTAATAATTTTAAAGGGAAATTAAACTTACCCAGGAAGGCCAAGTTTCTATAGTTCTCTAGCATCACATCTCTATATAAATTTTTCTGAGCAGGCTGAAGGCATTCCCACTCCTCTTCAGTAAAATCAATGGCTATATCCATAAATGTTAACAGTTCCTAAAATAAGAATAGGTAAATAAATAACACATTGACTACAGGTATATTTGCACAGTGTGTAATGTAAATACAGGTGAAATTAGAGAGTTAGTAGGTAGTGTTTTGTAACACAATGATACTATTATCTACTTCAGCAGAAAAAGTGATTTAATTTCAAAAAAGTATATATACTCCACATTTATGAAACACAATATAAAACTCAGGCATTATCACAAAAATATATATTTTGTAATTTTTTATATCTTGATCTAAATTATACATATTTTTTCAGAAGAGAAAACCATGTAAGAAAGGAAAGCCTCAAATTTTAATTGTACAACCGCTAATCAGAGATTTACTAATGTGTAGAATCTTATTTGTTATTTCTCTGACTGAGCTGGCTATTCTGAATGTGTAGTGAGATCTCTAATAATTCCAATATCAATGGTATAAGAGAAATTTTGAAATGTAACAAGGTAGATAGACCACTAAATGGAAATATTTAATAGTTTATTTAAGTTCAAACATTTTATGGTTTTTATGTATGTTATTAATATAAAAAAGCAACAACAATACTGTTTAAATTTTCCTTTTTATAATTTTAACATTTAACATACAAATTTATATATATATATGTATATATATATATATATATATATATATATATACACAAAGTTTAATCGATGTTTATATTGTATGATATTTATAATAGAATATACATATAGCTCTTCAAACAAATATAATTTGTTTTTTTTTATTCTAAAGGTTCTTTCTAATTCTACATGACAGTAAAATCGATTTTATGGTATTATGCAAGCATGGGATATATCTTATCCTAATTAAAGTTCTGTTCTTGTTGGTGGCTATGATGGTAGGATTCACTTATAGATATATATCTTTTGTATTTCTATCCTTGTCTTATTTATTTATTTGTTTGTTTGTTTGTTTATTTATTTATGTTTACCATTGTGTAATCTACTGATCTTCTTTTCTTACCCTTCCCCACTTTATGAGCTTTAGATTTTACATATCAGCAATAACTTTCAACTTTTGGTTTTATAGAAATGGTTTGTTAAACTTAGCATAAAATCTCCAGATTTATCCATTTCCTGGCAAATGTCCTAAAGTCATTCTTCTTTATGGCCGATTCATAGTTTATTGTGTACATAAGAACAGTTTTTTTTTATCCTGTCATCATTGAATGGACCCATTCATCATTGAATGATTGGTTTTATAGCTTAGCTATTGTGAATTGTGCTGGTACAAACATTAATGTGGCTGTGTCAATGTAGTATGCTGATTTTATGTCCTTTGGGCATATACAGTGCAGTCAAAAAACTGGGTAAAATTGTGGTTCCATTTCTTTAACAATATCCATACAGGTTATTATGTTTCACTTAAACCTCCATACAGCTGGAAAAATTGGAATTCATCTATACCTGAGGTGAAAATAAAACATACAAAAAATTAGTAAGCCATAAAATGACTAGAATTTATTGTCAAATCATCCATCCCAATAAAAAGTAAAAGTAAAGAAAGTCTTAAGCAAAAGAGCAAAATTAGAAGCTATTAAAAATAAATATAGGCGCGCCCCCCGCCCTCCGCCCCGTGCGCTGCTGCGCTCCGCTCTCCCCTCCCTCTCCTGCCCTCCCCCTTTTTCGTGCCTTGAGGTTGCGGGTCAGCGCGAGCCACTGCAGGGAGTCCGTCACGGATCCGGCGCGAGCGAAAGGCTGCAGTCCCTGAGCTGCCGACCCTCTCGGCCCCTTTTCCCCCTCCTCTCCGCCTTTCTGCCTCGCTTCCCTCCCGCCGCCTCTCCTCCCGTGCTCTCTGAATCTCGACCTTAATTTCTTTCCCCCGCCCTGCCCGCTCTCTCGCGTGCCCAGTCACCCAGCCGGCGTGGGCCCCCGCGGCGCCGCCTCCCCTCCCCCAGCCTGCACCCCCTCCCCGGGCATCCCGAGGGCGGCAGCTGGGCCGCTGCCGCCGTCGCCGCCGTGGCTTCCTGCGGAGCTCCTTAGAGCAGACTCTTCACCAAGCGAGTGAGCCGCGGACCCGCTGAGCAAAATGGGAAATGAGGCAAGTTATCCTTTGGAAATGTGCTCACACTTTGATGCTGATGAAATTAAAAGGCTAGGAAAAAGATTTAAGAAGCTGGATTTGGACAATTCTGGTTCTTTGAGTGTGGAAGAGTTCATGTCTCTGCCTGAGTTACAACAGAATCCTTTAGTACAACGAGTAATAGATATATTTGACACAGATGGGAATGGAGAAGTAGACTTTAAAGAATTCATTGAGGGAGTCTCTCAGTTCAGTGTCAAAGGAGATAAGGAGCAGAAATTGCGGTTTGCTTTCCGTATCTATGATATGGATAAAGATGGCTATATTTCCAATGGGGAACTCTTCCAGGTGTTGAAAATGATGGTTGGGAACAATCTGAAAGACACACAGTTACAGCAAATTGTAGACAAAACCATAATAAACGCAGATAAGGATGGAGATGGGAGAATATCCTTTGAAGAATTCTGTGCTGTCGTAGGTGGCCTAGATATCCACAAAAAGATGGTGGTAGATGTGTGACTCTCTGAAGAGTACCATCCAACACTTTTGCTTTCTTCTCCATCTCTGAAGATCTGCTCAAGACGTCCAGCAATGCTCTCTGTGTATTTAAATGGAAGTATTTTTCTCTGTGAAGCCACATTTCCAACATGAGCCTCATGAAGCCAACTAAGTGTTATTGAACTCTCTTCTCTCAATAACTCAGTGTAGCACTTTAAAGTCTGAAGGACAGCAACATGAAAAGAGCATATCCATGTGGTGGAGAAAGGGAAGGGGTTGGCTTTTTAATTTATTTTTCTTCATCTTTTATAACAAGAAAGTATCTATATATACATATGTAAATATTTATATATAGATATATGTAGCTTTCTATATATGTAGTAGGTTGGCTTTAATTTAATATACTTGATTCAGAAACAAAACGATAGAGTACAAAAGTGCCAAGCAGAACATAAAACATCCTTACTTTTATTTCACACAGTTTTATATGTAGATAGAAGATTGTACAATTTGAGCCGGGTGTTAGGCCAGCTATTTTTCTTTTCCTGAGCTTTCTCCTTTGAGAGATTGACAAAGCATTTGTTAATGTCCTATTATTTACCTTAATTACAGTTTTGTAACAAAGGAGCCTATAACTTTATTTATACCTATGAATATATTTCCAGGGACTAAGTCTCATTGTTGAGCAGTTTAATCCATCTCTGGCTGAGAAGAAAGTATAGTTCAGTGCTGCTGCCAAGAGCTAGTTCTTGTGTTCATACAGTGACTGCACATCGCTATGGCTGCTTCCTTCTGTTACTTTGTGAGTAGGAGCCATTACATTTATTAAATGTCCCTGGGTAAACATAATTTTTCAGTTGTGGTTTTATAAAGACCAGAAGCTATCTGAGGCATTCATGATTTCTCTTTAGCATTACTTAATGAAAACCTGAAGTAATCATGTAACTGCTTACGGTATATGTTTGTTTCATTATATATGGATGAATAATTTGTCTTTAAAGTCCTGTTTGAATCATGAGTTTCCCTTCTGTGTTTCAAAAGACTTGCAGCTAATCTAAGAAACTGGTGACATTAATGTGCATGTATGTATCTAAACACCCACACATTTGTGATTTAAATGGGAGAAATCTTGCTAATCTATATGCCACAGAAGAGCAAAATTTTATCTAAATTGATACTGCATAAACTTTTTTATAAGGCATAGGGAGTGCAAGATTTTTTTGTTGTTGTTGTTTGCCCATACAATTGGTAATGGATGGTAACTTAATAAATTTGTGTGACATAAAAGTAGTGTATCATGTTCCACCACTCGATGTTATCCCTTCCCTTTTCTGCAAAGGTACTATTGGCTGGAAGAAAAACATTTTGGGTAGCTTTATATGACAATAGTCTTTCCCTATATAGTTTTTCTATAAAAACTGGTTTTGTAATCATGAGTGGTAAAAGGCAGGTCAAATCAAGGTGGATGAATCTTAAATTGAATACACCTGCCTGCCATCGCTGTTCGTTCAACTGAGTGCTGCACATCATGGGCTCTGTCTGTGAGAGAAAAATCCCGGTGCTTGGTGTCCTTGCATGACATGGAGTTTTGCATGTAGATCGATTTAAAATGTACCTCTTGTTTACATAATTTGCATAATTTTAAAAGATAATGTTGCCAAACTTTGGAAATGTTAATGTTCAAACTGAAAATCTCCACTACATGTAACTTTCTTCCTCTGGATCAGTATGTGGCTCACAATCCCAGCCAGTGGTTTGATCTGTTCCAGTGTCAACTGCCATGTGCTCTGCTTCAAGGGGGAACTAGTCTTTTGTGATTTTTTTGTACATAATTATTTGTTACCAATATTTTAGCAAATGCTTTCTATTTCTCTTGCTTGTGCATATCTTGGCTGGCGTTATAGAAAAATAGTGCAAACATTATTTCCTTACTCGGGAATGAGGGGTTTTCTTTCCCTTTTTTTTTTCTTCCTCTTTTTTAGTTTGTGTGAAGGGTGGGCAAGGGAGGGGGTGGTTTATGTTGAATGTTTAGTTCTTCTTCTGCATGATAAGTCATGTTGTGGGATCTTTAGACAACTTCATACTGTATGAATAAGAAAATAAAATATTTGAAACTTGAAAAAAAAAATAAACATAACAAAGAGTTACCAGTATCAATGTTGGTGCTTTTAAAAAGCAAATGAGCCCAGTCTAGTAATGGGCAACTGTGGTTCCAGTGACTGAGGAGTATAAGAAAAAAGGATCATAAATTCTAAGACAATATTATATATAATATTGTCTTATATATTTTTTATTGAGCAACTAAGTGAGGCACTTAGCAACTCAGCAATACTCTGTCTCTAAATATTAAAAAAGGACTGAGGATGTGGCTTTATTGTTAAGCACCCCTGGGTTTAATATTCAGTACAAATTTTTTAAAAGCAGATACAATTTAAAAAGCACTAGCAAATGTGAAAATTCAACAAATAAAAATTATATCAATTATACAGTATATAATTGCAAATATAGGCATATTTAATGATTGTTCACTTGATGGAAATACACGCTGGAAAATTTATCCTAAGAATCCTCTGCAATTTTCCAATTCTCTGAGTGCAATGACAGAATCTAGATGGTATAAACTAGTATATGGATAAGATATTTGCTAGATACATGGTTGTACATAAAGTCTACTGCTGACCAAAATACGCATGATTCCACATGATTGATGTTATGAAGTAAAATCATTCAGAGTAAACCTCATAATAAAATAAATGGTGGAACTACAGAAAACACCAACAACAAAACCCTTAAAACATGCTAGGATATTGGAAAAAGAGTGTGATAATAAAAATGCTATTTTATTCCTTCACTCATAAAACATAACAGTATATTTTGACACATTAAATGCTGAATATAAGTTATTAATAAATAATATGAAATATATAAGAAAGTACAAATCTCAAAAGTTTACATACAAAAGATAGGGTTCATATGGTCGTGCACACCTGAAATATCTACTATTCTGGACTCTAAGGCATGAAGTTCAAAATTTAAGGCCAACTGAAGAAACTGAGCAAACCCCATCTGGAAATAAAATTTAAAACACAGCTGAGAATATGCTCAGCATTAAGACACTTTGGTTGAATCCCTAATACCACAATAGAAAACAAATAGTTTTTTTTTGTCTTAAAAAATATACAATATGATTGACTTAAACTTATGAATTATAAAATATTAATACAAAAAAATCTATTCATCAAATGATTACATTAAAAGCTGCAAAACTGACAAGGTAAAAAACCCTAATTTCTTCACATATAATCAAACACTAGAAATACAACAGAATGCAAAAGAAAACCAGAAAATTCTTGAAGAGTCACTTTAAAAAGGATATATCTAAGTATTCAATAATCATAAAAACTCAAAATCTTTAGAAATTAAGTAACATTGAATAAAATCACATCATATAGATGAATTAAATAGTATTGATGAATATGTGGAATAAATGCATTCACAAAAAAACGAAAATAATAATTTAAGCTTTTATTATCCATTTGTAGAAACTGTTTTGTAATCATATGTATATGATACACCCATACAGGAAACAGAGACTAAAATTACAGCAAATGTAGATGAAAATACAGCCACATTCTTCCAGAGTTGAAACCAGAGGGCATGGCTAAAGAGGAAGAAGTAATTATTAAATTTTGAAAAATGTAAATTCTAGGAGCTAGAATTTTTGTTGCTGTATTATATCCAGTTTGACAAATACTATAAAATACCATGTATGTTTTATACTGATGTCACATGAATGTTGCATTTCATATGCAAGTATGTTTACAAAGGGAATATGCAGTATTTCAGAAAATAAAAATACAGAAAAGAACATAAAAGACTCAAATATTCAACTTATTTACAAAGGATAAAACTATTATAAAAATGATCATTTTTCCCAAGGTACCATTTAATAATAACTGGTCATAATTTTACCATTCTTTACTTTTTGTTAAATAATAAATCAAAGCAAAAACTTCTAAAATTTTCTGGGAAAGATGAATGTATATAAAATTAGACAAGTACTCTCTCATACATAAGAGCAAATGTACTAGTGATCATTACCTGACACTAATGCATGTTATAATATTACAACAATGTAGTAATTTTAAGATAAACAAATCACAATAGATAAAACTACATAGGGCAGTTCATATGTATGCAAATATCTCTTTATTGTTAATAATTATAAGTATATAAATCAAAACATATCAATACAATATTTAATGTGAATGAATGCTACAATCCAACCTCAAGGTAGATGTTAGAATAAAAGGCATAGATTACAAAAGTGACTTGTGTGCAGAATGTGTGTGACACTGGAATTATACACAAGCATCCACCAAAGAGCAGATATAAAGAGAGATCATTTTAAAAAATAAAATAAAAATAAATAAAAGCAGAATATAAGCCTCCCTTCATTTATGGATACACCAAATAAATATATACTCCTGTTTTGAGTCCTTCTAAAAACTGTAAAGGAATTAGAAGCACACAAATTGGAAAACTGAATAAAAAAAAAATATTGACCAAGAGATAAGTAGAATGCACTTGAAGATTTTTCTGATTTGAGCAATATGCAAAATTACTGGAACAAAATGCCCAAATCCAGTGTTAATATAAATAAAGGAAGATTGATTTGTATGTGAAATATATTATTTAACTCCAAATTTCCTGTAGTTTAAATGCTAATTTATCTGTACACACAGAGGAAGATTAAGATATAAATGAGTATTTACTCCAGGGAGGAAAAAAATAAGTGGTTTTCTAAGGCCATGCAAGATCCATGGGCATTATCCCATTAGACCAGAGTGAAAGAGGTGTTAAATCTTAAGGTAACCCCTTAATCCCTTAGAGGGATTTGCCAACATTCTCTAAAAATGCAAATAGCTGTTGCTGACAGTTGAACTTTTATCTAGACAGTACCAAAAAATTAACAGGGAAATATAGGCCACCAATGAAAGCCAAAGTGGCAGTTTAGCACTTCCTGAGCTCTCTCACCCAGCTCACTTTACTAATAACACCAGACCTAACCAATTCTTTCTGTAATTTGCCCCGATATTAATTTTTCCATTCAATGGACTACATCTGAAACCTGAAAGCATTGAAAGCACTGGTAACTGTGCAGGTACAAATCTCCCTAGAACAAAAAGGACTGTTTTCACATTGGTGTGCAAACATTGTAATGGGCTAAAATCTCAAATATTACTGAAGAAAAATGGTTACAATCACAGATCCCTTTTTATTTCTAAAATAGATGCACATTAATTTTTTTTCCAGTGAGCATAAGGCACACTGGAATCTAAAAAGCTTGCATCAGAATTTTAGTGGACCATCCAACTATAAGATCTTCTGCATGAACACAGCAGTTAGAATGGCTACTCTCAAAAAGTGGAATGGTAAATAGTACTCCAATTATATGAATATGGAAGAAAGAAACACTATGTTAGACCATAAAATTAGTGAAGACATTTTTAAAAATGGAAGTTGAGAATTCTCTCAGTTATTTCTTTGAGAAACTAAGCTCTCTACATTTATACTGCTATTGAACAAGAAAAGCCTGAAGTACTGGTCTGGACTTATGAGAGGCATTAGCTGTGCCAGGTGTGGGATCCTCATATTACATAGTTCGGAAACACAGTTCCAGGAAAATACCAGAGTAGGGAATGAGAATGCTCTCATATACATTCCACAAAAGAAAATCTGAGCATAAAGACACTCTGACAGGTTATCTGCCTTTGGAGACACTAAGGAAGAATAGAAACGCATGATTTTTCCAAGATCAAGTGATTCTTCTTTACTTTTCAATCATGTAAAATGTTCATAAACAACAACAACAAAAAAATGAGTTTTTGATTTTTTCTATGGTAATGGGGATTTGAAACAGCAGCATGTTAATTCTGGGCTACATACCCAGCCATGTTTTAAAATTTTGAGACAGGTTTTTCTAATTGTCTAATTAGTCTACCTAAGTTCCTGATATTTACCTTGAAATTCCAATCTTACTGACTTAGCCACTTGAGTCTCTGGAATTAATATGCATGTATATCATTGCACACAGAGAGAAAAAATACTTTTTTTTTTGAGAGAGAGAGAGAGAGAGAGAGAGAGAGAGAGAGAGAGAGAGAATTTTTTAATCTTTATTTTTTAGTTTTCGGCGGGCACAACATCTTTGTTTGTATGTGGTGCTGAGGATCGAACCCCGGCCGCACGCATGCGAGGCGAGCGGGCTACCACTTGGGCCACATCCACAGCCCGAGAAAAAATACTTTAAATTCTCATCGAGATTTTGGTATAACAATTGAAAATACCATGTTCATTTGAAATACAATATGGGTAAGTAACTGATAATACTGCAAAAATGTAACTGATAATACTGGGAAAGGGGGAAGTTGTCATTGAACAGGAAGCTAAAATTTTATATATAAATACAACTCACAATACTGGGACACAAATTTAAAATCACACTCAGAAACTGTTTGAAGGTAAAAAAATTTAAAAGTACCAGGTATGTAGCTAAGTGGTACAGTAGCTCTGGCTCAATCCACAATACCACAGTTTCCAAAACGAAGGAGAATGAATTCAGGAGGAAAGAAAAACTGAGATACCTATAGAATATCTCACCCCACTCCTGGAGGAAAAAATACATGGAGTTGTGATTGGGATGATCTCCTCACTCCAGAATCCACAACACAATCTGAGAAGATTCAGAAATATTGCCACAAATGTTCTCACATAGAATTTAAGGTAGGGGCTGAAGATATTCTGTACGATACTATAGGACTTCCAGTGTCTACTGTTAATATATGGTCCAATTGACTGGCCAGTGGAAATTCATGGCTTACTTTTCTCAGGAGAAGACACAGGACTACAGAAACCAAAGATTACACCAGGGATTCTAGCCAACCATAGCAAGTTCCCACCATAGTCAGTACAGCCAGTTTCAACCAGACTCACCATCCAGTCTCAGGATTTCACTGCACACTCATCATTTACTTTATTTTTAGGAACCACGTGTCCTCTCTATAAATCATAAAGTACCTATAAAGGAGAAAAAATCAGGTTCACTGAACATAAGTGAGGAAGCCAAGAAATGGATACCCACTCTGGCTGACTTCACACCAGATGGTCAAAACTTCTCTTTACTGAATGTGTAGACTGGACAATGCTTATATAAGGGGTCCTGATTAGACAACTTATGTCTTCATATGCTCAATTTGAGCCTAGTGAGTTTTTTGAGAGTCAGGAGAAAACCTCAAATCCAGAAATAAATGATGTCACAATTGTAGGGTCTTTTCTGTACATTTATTTATTTATTTATTTATTTTTCTTTTGAGGCTCTGGGAATTGAAATCCAGATCCTCAGGCTGCAGCACATTTAAGGCAAAGTATCCTTGGAGAAGTAAAATCCAGCCAACCCAGAAAAGCATTTGCATTTAAACTTGCATATGAGGCCTTTTGAATTTGTAGATTATATATGTAAATATATTATTTATTGATGGAAATAATACAATGACGATCCTGTAAAATTTCAGTTAACTTCTCTTGTATGGAAACAGATTGAACATTACAATTATATGAGGTGGAAAGATAATTATTTTTTTAGAATTCATATAAAAATAGTAAAAATTGAATTTTATAGTATAACCCATAATTTCCACTATGTGAAAATTACAATTATGTATTTAAAATATTACTAATAAAGTATATGTATTTTTGGAACAGCACCCTCAAAACTATGTCAAGACTCAAGAAAATCTCAGTTCACAGAACCATATTTGAGACTTATGCTTGTCCTGAGTTCAGGAAGATGAAGGACTTGATCACTTCTTTTTATGCTACAGGTGAAAGATACATTTATTTTTTTTAACCAATATTTACCCTGAGATATAAAAAACTAGAGAGAAACTGCCCTGAGTGAGGGCAAGGAGATTTAACCAGAAAGTGTATGGTGTGTGTGTGTGTGTGTGTGTGTGTGTGTGTGTGTGTGTGTGTTTATGTTTTTCCCCAGATCCAAAGATTTGAGTCCATTATTTAAATTGATTAATCATATATTCCTTATTTGATGCCATGGCCTTAGACCCAATGGCCTGTCTATAACATTTACTTTTTCTTCCTAGGATGAAAGCCCCTTAAGAAAGTGGGCTTGAAATGAAGGTGAATTGTGTTGCTATCATGATGTCATACACCTGTAATCACAGGTAGGGGATTTGAAATTTTGCTTCTTTAAGAATATTACTATAGCACAAGAAATAGAAACAAGAGTCACTAGATGGGATGAATTCAAACTGAAAAGATTCTTCTCAGCACAAGAAACAATCAGTGAGGTGAAAAGCAATACCACAGAATACGAGCAAATTTTTACCACATGCACATCAAATAGAAACCTACTTTCCAGGATATAGGAAGAAATTAAAAAAAAATAATACCAAAAACCAAATTTCCCAATCATTAAATGAAATGGGCTAAGGAACTGAAGAGACACACTTCTTAGAATATAAACAATCAACCAATCAATAAAAAATTGTTCAACATCTCTAGCAATTAAAGAATTACAAATCAAAAATATGTGAAAATTTAATCTTATTCCAATAAGAATGGCAATTATTAAAAATACAAGCAAAAATATATGTTGGTGAGTATGTGAGGAAAAAGGCCCACTGTTGGTAGGACTCTAAATTGGTGACGCCAATCTGGAGAAGAATAAGAAGATTCCTTAGAAAACTTGGAAAGAAACCAAAATTTACCCAGCTACCCCACTCCTCAGTTTAGACCAACAAGAGCTAAAAACAGCATAATACAGAGGCATATTTACATCAATGTTCATAGCAAAACAATTAACAATATATAATCAATAGAACCAATCTATATGCTCTTCAATAGTTGAATGGATAAAGAAAATATGGTCTATTTACACAGTGGATTATTACTGAGCATTAAAAAAGAATAAAATTATGGAATTGGGAAGTAAATGGATGGAGTTGGGGAATATCATGTTAAGCAATAAGCCAATCCTCCTAAACCAAAGGCCTAATGTTTTCTCTGCTAAGTGGATGGTGATCCACAACGAGAGAAGTGGGAGGTAGCATGGAAGAAATGAAGAAACTTTGAATAAGACAAAGGGGAGGGAGGTGATGGGAGATGGTATAGAGGTAGGTTAGATGGTGGAATGAGATGAAAATCTTGTTGTACACAAAATAGAGTTACATGGGTTTTGTAACTATACTTTCTGTACAACAAGAGAAATAACATTTTGTGCTCTATTTGTGTGCTATGAAGTGAAATGCACTCTGCTCTATTAGCAAGTTAGAACAATTTAATAAATTAATTACTTTTTAAAAATTCAGGAAAGAGACTTGCCTTTCCCTAGATCTATATATAAACATATATGCACACACACACACACACACACACAAACACATATATATATATATATATATATATATATATATTCTATATATAACATGCACATATTAAATGTATATAATTTATGAACAATTTTTTCATATTTCTATCGATTTTTTTAAAAAAATGACAACAGAAGCATTACAATTCTTATTTCGTGTATAGAACACAATTTTTTATATCTCTGGTTGTATATAAAGTATGGTGATACAAATTTGTGTATTTGTACATGTACTTTTGATAATGGTCTGTATCACATTCCACCATTCCTGCTAAACCCCTGCCCCTTTCTTTTCCTCCCACCCCTCTTCTTTATTGAGAATCCATCTATTTCTCTCATGATCTCCCTCCCTACCCAATTATGAGTGAGGCGCTCTCTCTCTCTCTCTCTCTCTCTCTCTCTCTCTCTCTCTATATATATATATATATATATATATATATAGGCTACCATCACTTAGCATTATCTTCTCCAATGCTATCCATTTACCTGAAAATGCTAGATATAATTATATACCTAGAAGACTCAAAAAGCTCCACCAGAAAACTTCTAGAACTAGTAAATAAATTTAGCAAAGTAGCAGGATATAAAATCAACACCCATAAATCAAAGGAATTTCTGTATATCAGTGAAAAATCTTCTGAGAAAGAAATGAAGATAACTACCCCATTTACAATAACTTCAAAAAATAAGATACTTGGGAAGTAACTTAATGAAAAAGGTGAAAGATCTACACAAGAAAAACTACAGAACCCTAAAAAAAATCAAAAAAGACCTTAGAAAATGGAAAGATCTACCTTGATCATGAATAGTCAGAATTAATATTATCAAAATGACAATGCTACCAAGGCACTATACAGATTTACTGCAATTCTGATCAAAATCCTAATGGCATTCCTCATAGAAATAGAAAAAGCAACCATGAAATTTATCTGGAAAAATAAGAGACCAAGAATAGCTAAAGTAATCCTTAGCAGAAAGAGTGAAGCAGGTGGCATCACTATACCAGACCTTAAACCATACTACAGAGCAATGGTAACAAAAACAGCATTGCATTTGCAAAAAAAAAAAAAAAAAAAAGACTGCAGACGAATGGTACAGAAAACAGGTCACAGAGACTAACCCAGAATATTATATTATATATTAGACAAAGGTGTCAAAACATGCACTGGAGAAAAGATAGCCTCTTCAACAAAACACTATCTCTCACCATGCACAAAACTCAATTCCAAGTGTATCAAGAACCTAGGAATTAAACCAGATACTCTGTGTCCAATGGAATAAAATACAGGCTCTAATCTTCATCATGTGGGATTAGGCCCCAATTTCTTTAATAAGACACTGATAGCACCAGAATTAAAACAAATAATCAATAAATGGGATAAAATCAAACTATAAATTTTATTCTCAGCAAAAGAAACAATCTGTGAGGTGAAGACAGAGCCTACATTTTAGGGGGTATATTTTACCCCTCACATATCAGATAGAGCACTAATCTCTAGGGTACATAAAGAACTCAAAAAACTAAGCAAATAATAATAATAGTGAAGATGATGATGATGATGATGATGATGATAACCCAATCAAGAAATGGGCCAATGATCTGAACAGAAAGTTCTTAGGAGAGAATATACAATCAATCAACATTTTTTCATATATCTGATTGGTTATGGTCCTCCCTTTTCAGGACCAAGAACAGTTCTGGGTCAGTTTCTAAGGAAGGGAAACACGAGCAAGAATTATTCTCAACTCTTCTTTATAAATTATCAAATACAATTATCTATGTCATTTTCTAAACATAGCTGGACATATGAAATATAGGTTTGGAGCAGAGAACATTTTTATTAGAAACACAGTGTAAAAGAAGGAAAAAAAAACATAATTATTTGTACCACATTGAACCAGAGAGAAACAGAACCTGGAATTCAGAAAAAAAAAAAAAAAAGATTCAAACTTTTATACCTGGAAATGTGGATGACATGGATGCCTAAAGTGAAAAGGTTATTACAAGCTTCTGAAAGAAAATTCATGTGAGTGGCAGATAATGGTTAACCAAATAGAATCAGCAGTGTATTCCAGGGGCTTTGTCAGCTGTGCACTACAGAACATTCAGATATTCATAGCCTCCATGAAGAGTATTACTCATTTGTGCCCTCTACAATTATTTCCATAGTACAGATAAAAAATCATGGGTATCTGGATACTAAATGGCAATTCAGCAGCCCACAGAAAACTACCCAGAGACAGAACTGTATGAAATTTCTTCAAAGACCATCAGTGTATTGTTAGCTCCTGACACAGGGATTTCAATCTGGGAAAATATTATTTTTCTCTGCATTTTGAAGAGAGTGCACTGATAATACATTTCAGGGGCAACATAAATACTTTTTTTTTTCTTTCATGTCAAGAAACTCTTCAGAAACAGAGCTCACAAGACAGATTTCTTAGAAGGGTAAATGCCTAGAGATTACAAAATAAAAAATTAATTAAAAAAAAAAACACATCAGTAGCCCTGAGTGACTCAGTAAGGAAATAAATCTAAAAGGCTTATTAGAAACTTAAAAACAAAAAAGTAACTATTTTTAAAAATAAATATGTTCACTAGTTGCTATCTCCACAACATGTCATTAAGTAAACAACAAATTATGTATGAATATTTCTAGGATTGGCCAAATTTTGTTCCACATGATTTTATATTAAAACCCAAAATCCAGATAATAGAATTCATGATTCACTGGCAAAATATTACAGAAAAAATTTTTTTTAAAGAGTGGATGTTTATTAAGTATGTCATTAAACAATTTTATTACCATATGATTTTAAAGAAATTTATTCATTTTCCTGCAGCCAGAGTGTAGAGAAGTTTCTTATTTATTTTTCCTGTAGGAATTAACAAAGATAATCCCTAGAATCCACTTTAAATAACCTACCCTTACAATCATACGAGAAACCTATAATAAATGATGAGTAAAGAAAAAAGTCAATTTTAAAAAATTATTTAAACCTTTTTCTTTTTTTAAAAAATCAATCTCTAGCTGCATTTTTGGATCCTTTTCTCAACTTGTAAGCCAAAAATATATAAAAGACAGAAGTTTGAACTTCAAATTTATACATGAGATATGTTGATTAACTATAAAACTTCAAAATATTTAGAAAGTTAAGAAATATAAAATAAAAACCCATCATCGGAAAAATTAAGTAATATTGATGAACATTTAAAAAATTAATAATCATTAACTCAAAAGGAGTTTAAATTAGTATCTATTTGTGGAAACTATTTTGCTATTGAATATACATGATACTCCCCATCACAGAGACTTACTGAAGTTAGAGCATATGTGATCATGATAACATGTAAGTATGCAATGGTACTCACCCAAACACTTAAAGCCCAAGGGCATGGCTCACTACAATATACATCTTGGAAGAGATAAATAAAATCTGTAGGAAAAATGGTCACTGGGGCCAGTCACATTTCATAATATATCCAGTTTAAAAAAGAGCAATAGTAACAAAAACAGCATGGTATTGGTACCAAAACAGGAGGGTGGACCAATGGTACAGAATAGAGGACACAGAATCCAACCCACAAAACTACAACTTTCTTATATTTGATAAAGGGGCTAAAAGCATGCAATGGAGAAAGGATAGCATCTTCAACAAATGGTGCTGGGAAAACTGGAAATCCATATGCAACAAAATGAAACTGAATCCCTTTCTCTCGCCATGCACAAAAGTTAACTCAAAATGGATCAAGGAGCTTGATATCAAACCAGAGACAAGGCATCTGATAGAAGAAAAAGTTGGCTACGACCTACATACTGTGGGGTCGGGCTCCGAATTCCTCAATAGGACACCCATAGCACAAGAATTAATATCTAGAATCAACAAATGGGACTTGCTCAAACTAAAAAGTTTTTTTCTCAGCAAAAGAAACAGTAAGAGAGGTAAATAGGGAGCCTACATCCTGGGAACAAATCTTTACTCCTCACACTTCGGATAGAGCCCTAATATCCAGAGTATATAAAGAACTCAAAAAACTAGACAATAAGATAACAAATAACCCAATCAACAAATGGGCCAAGGACCTAAACAGACACTTCTCAGAGGAGGACATACAATCAATCAACAAGTACAAGAAAAAATGCTCACCATCGCTAGCAGTCAGAGAAATGCAAATCAAAACCACCCTAAGATACCATCTCACTCCAGTAAGATTGGCAGCCATTATGAAGTCAAACAACAACAAGTGCTGGCGAGGATGTGGGGAAAAGGGTACACTTGTACATTGTTGGTGGGACTGCAAATTGGTGCAACTAATTTGGAAAGCAGTATGGAGATTTCTTGGAAAGCTGGGACTGGAACCACCATTTGATCCAGCTATTCCCCTTCTGGGTCTATTCCCTAAAGACCTAAAAACAGCATGCTACAGGGACACTGCTACATCGATGTTCATAGCAGTACAATTCACAATAGTAAGACTGTGGAAGCAACCTAGATGCCCTTCAATAGACGAATGGATAAAAAAAAAAATGTGGCATTTATACACAATGAAGTATTACTCTGCATTAAAAAATGACAAAATTATAGAATTTGGAGGGAAATGGATGGCATTAGAGCAGATTATGCTAAGTGAAGCTAGCCAATCCCTAAAAAACACATGCCAAATGTCTTCTTTGATATAAGGAGAGTAACTAAGAACAGAGTAGGGAAGAAGAGCATGAGAAGATGACTAACATTAAACAGGGATGAGAGGTGGAAGGGACAGGGAGAGAGAAGGGAAATTGATTGGAAATGGAAGGAGACCCTGAGGGTTATACAAAATTACATACAAGAGGAAGTGATGGGAAAGGGAAAAATAATACAAGGGGGAGAAATGAATTACAGTAGAGGGGGTAGAGAGAGAAGAGGGGAGGGGAGGGGAGGGGAGGGGGGATAGTAGAGGATAGGAAAGGCAGCAGAATACAACAGACATGAGTATGTCAATATGTAAATCAGTGGAAGTGTAACTGATGTGACTCTGCAATCTGTATACGGGGTAAAAATGGGAGTTCATAACCCACTTGAATCAAAGTGTGAAATATGATATATCAAGAACTATGTAATGTTTTGAACAACCAATAAAAAAAATAATAAAATAATAAAATAAAAAAGAGCATAAAACACTATGGGGGCTGGGGATGTGGCTCAACTGGTAGCGCGCTCCCCTGGAGTGCGTGCGGCCGGGGTTCGATCCTCAGCACCACATACCAACAAAGATGTTGTGTCCGCCGAGAACTAAAAAATAAATATTAAAAATAAAATTCTCTTCTCTCTCTCTCTCTCCCCCTCTCTCACTCTCTCTTTAAAAAAAAAACAAAACAAAACAAAAAAAAACACTATGTATAAATTTTACATAGGTGCCTTATGCAAGTGGTATTTCACATGTGTACATTTTTAGAAACAAAATATGTAGAACTTATGAGAAAATAAAAGTCACAAAAAGCACATAAAAGACTGAATTATACATCCCATGTAAATAATAAAACTCATCGTTACAAAATTGAAAATTTTCCCTCAAATTAACCAACAATATATCTCACCAAAACTTCTATGTACAAATATGAATATATCACAGTGAAGACTACTTTTATGTGTATTCTATAAAGCAATAATTTTAAAAAACTATAAATAAAAATACAATAGAAAAAATAGGAGAATAGGGAAAGGAGAACTACATAATTTTAAAAAACTATAAATAAATGTACGATAGAAAAAAGTAGAAGAATAGGGAAAGGGGAATTACTGGATACTGAAGGGGAGCAAATTATATTTCATCTTTTATGGTTATGTCAAAATAAACCTGACTGTTAAATACAACAATAATGCAATAATAAAAAAATCATCAAGCTTTACTTTAAATGAAGTAAGAAACCAAAGCATAAATTTTTAAAATTCATCTACAAAGTTATATGTAACTTTAGTCAAAAACCTTTTCAATTATAAGAGTAAAAAAAAAGAACTTATCATGGCCTACTATTCATATATATTGTGAAAATATAATATTACAATAATAAAGAATCACAATATAAATAAGATCCCCATATGAATACATATGTATGTAAAAACTGTATGCTTTATTGCAATAGCAAATTCTAGATGAATCAAACCATAACAAAAATAATCTCATCAACTTAGCTAGGGCCTTTCTCAAAATAAATTTAAACCTGTTAGGGCTGTTTACTGCTGAAGAGTCCTTGCTTCCCCAATGCTGAAGTATAACACCAGAGAAGTGTGCCAAGGCAAGTTTAGAGTGGAAAGTAGAAGCTTTATTAAAGGACAGTAGAAAAGACTTCTCCCCAGAAGAAAAAGGGGACCAAAGATGTAGAATCCATGAAAGGTTGTTTTTTTTTGTTTGTTTGTTTGTTTGTTTTGTTTTTTAAACTAAGGTCTTTTTTGCTTTTTTATAGCTAAGGTCTTCCTTCAGCTATCCCACATTTCTGTCACATTGCTGTCCTTTGTTCTGTTATCTTGCAGTGTTGGAATGTAGGTGGGAAGCCCCAAAGTGTGGAGGCCAGGTGGGCTGAAGGAGTATTCTGGGCAGGAAGGGCTTTTGGATTAGCATCTCCATGTTTGCTGTGAGCTTCTTCATTAAAATTTCCTTGGGATGGGCTCAGGGCCTTGGGGACATTTTCAATTCCCCTTATGCTGGACTCCATCCTCAATATGCTGTTCATTCTTGATTTTACTCGATATTAGACCCAATTTACCTAAGTACACTAACTACCTATCTGTAAATCTGGCTCCACTACCAAGGATATGGCTAAGTAGTACAGTATCCCTGAGTTCACCTAACTTTAACAAAATAATAATAATGAAGAAAGTAAAAATAAAAGAATGTAAAAATTAAAATTAGCTAGCTCAAAAGAAAATTAGGTACCCCAAAATGACAGCTCCTTTCCTGCAGGAAAATGGACCTTGGAGATTTGATTTTGATAATTATTCCACCTGTCAATCTCCACCATCTGGTAAGACACTGGGCTGCAGGAACACACCTGCCACATAGTATTTTATGCAGATTCTGAGGATGCCCTTTGAGCATAAGGAACGCAGCAAAGAGTCTCTGCCAATGACATGTTCCCCACCTGGTTGGCCAGTAGGACTGAGGACATAGTGGCCCAGTGGAGGAGTTAAGCCTGCAGACTCCAGAGACTGCCCAGAGTCCGAATCTGCTAGCTCCTGTTTTCAACACAGCCAGTCTTGTGGTTCCAATAGTCTTCCTCCCTCAGCCTCCCTTGCTAGGCCAATGCACACTCACCATTTCCTGGTTCTCAGGAGTAGGGCTACTTGGGATCCTCAGTTCCTGCACAGCAGAACAACCTGTGACTCTGAAGTGCAAAACTACAGATGGCAAAAATGGAGGACTCAGGAGACAAAAAGTGAAAGCCCACCCTCCTCCTCCCTGATGACACACATGACTGGACAGTTCCCACAAAATGCTCTTGATTGGAAGGGACTTCAGATCATGAATATTGGATCTGAGAGAAGTGAGCCCTTTTTTTGAGTGACAGGGAATATTATACAATCCAGGCATGAATAAGGGCTAGAATCTCAGGTCATTGAGTGCTGTTTTTTTGTTTGTTTGTTTGTTTGTTTGTTTGTTTTGTTTTTGTTTTTTGTTTTTTTGGGTTTTTTTATCTGAGAAATGTACCCCAGAGTCTCAGGCTGCTGTTATTTTAAGGCAAGGTTGTTTTCCAATAAGTGGGAACTAACCCAACCAATAGAACATTTTCATTTAAACTTACATATAAAGTCATTTCAGTTTATGGATTATATATACTTGTATATTATTCAGGAATTAATATAAAATGATAATAAGTATCCAATTTTATTTAAATTTATTTTTGATCTATGTTCTTTTTTTTAGGTGACAGATTGAACTTTGAACTGGGAAGAAAACCCCTAAAGTAAAAATGCTCAATAAAAACAACATATAAGGGGCTGGGATTGTGGCTCAGCAGTAGAGTGCTAACCTCCCATGTGAAAGATCCTGGGATCAATCCTCAGTACCACATAAAAATAAATAAGTGAAATAAAGGTATTGTGTCCAGCTACAGTGAAAAAAAATACATAAAAAATATAAGGTACAAGGTGAGAAACCAGCCTCTACCTCAGAGCAAAGACTGTCCAAGGAAGGAGGCATGACTCTTGTCCTTGGAAAGACATACAGAGCACTCCTAGGCTCATACCCACCCTGCTGAGTTGTTTATTTACAAATAACAGGAGAGATCTGCTGTGCCTGGTTTTTCTGACTCAGTCAGGCTTGGTGGGGATCCATAGCAACCCCCTAGCAGCCACCAATCTGCATGAGACAGGGAAAATACCTGGGATTCCAAATGAAATTTCCAGTACTTTATGGTGGTTGATAACATTTTGGGAAACCAGGTAGTTCAGCATATACTCCCCTCATGGCCTAAGCCAATCTGTTCAAATGAATCCCCATCTTGTACTAACCAATCACGCTTACCCCACTTGTTCCCACCAGTGAATGTGCTAATCATGTTTTAGAGTTGTTTATGATTTTCCCATGGTGTGTGATGATTTGCTAATAGATGCTATGATGTATGTGAGGTTCCTGCCTTCCCCAAAGAGTTATAAAACTGCTGCAAACCCCGGGATCAGGGCCTCTAAGCCACCAGTTTCTGTGTGAGTGGAGGACTGAGCTAGCTTGCAATAAATACCTCCTTGGTGCTTACATCGATATTGGTCTCTGGTGGTCTTTTGGGGGTCCGACATTTGACCATAACAGTCTCTGCTGAAACCCATGGAAAAAGAATTCAGCACTCCAGTTCTCTAGGACTGTAGCTTTATAGCACAAAAATTTACAAAAGAAGGGTGACTTGAGAACTTACACGAATAACAGGATTTTCACAAGCATAATACAAAGACACGTAGTGGATTAGTGGTCTAAATGGTTTAGCACTTAGGGAGTACATTTATATCACAACATAAGAATTTGTGATGCACCACTAAAGTTTCAGAGTGAGTTGTTATATGGTCAGGGAAAACCAGAATTTATGAGTCATCACTAAAGTTTCAGGGAGGGTTGTTATCTCATCAGGGAAAACCAGACATGGGTGAGTTCAAGGCATTGGTAGGCATTTCAAGCAAGTTTACAAATCACAGTAATTTATAATGAAGCAGAAATTAACTTTTCATGCCTTTGTGATGAGATGGCTCCCAATCTTAAAAGAAAATTAGGCTGGATTTTTCACTTGCTATAGTCATAGCTTTTAAAGTATATGTTTCATACTTTAACAAGTATGAGAAATAAATTATGAATATTAATTACTACTATTTTTTAAAAAAGACTGAATAAAATAGGAAATTAGATATTTGTTATTAAATGCATAAAATTTTGATTAATATATTGATAATATAAACAGAAAATTTTGACAATGATAAAAAGACATTTAATATAATAAGTCCCTCATGTTCAGTGGGTCAGTCCTTCAATGAATTTTTCATTTTTTTTAGGTCATTTTGAATTACACTTCTGCAAATGTTTGTTAAGTATACAAATTTAAGATTTTGTAAAGTAGAAAAATGGCAGATTTGAGCTCCTTTCAGGATTTTAAAACTTATAAGCCATGGAGCATCTTAGCACTTTTTTTTATATTTGCACACGGTCCAATTCTAGAGAAGAATGAGTTGGAGATATAGTCTAATGTTCTGAGCAAAAGAGAAATTGCCTTAGGATATTTCTAAAGCTTTTAACTTTTCTAACTTTTTAGAATTCTTGGTGATTTGAAAAAAAAAAATATTTATTTTAAGAAATGAATTGCTTGAAATTAATTATTTATCTTCCCTGCATTATTTTTCAGTTTAATTGATTTTTTTAGAAGAACTAACAGAACAGAATTCCAAAAGTGTTCCATGTAAATTTAAAGGTATGTTTCCAATAATCAAGATAGAAAGCAGAAGCAAAACATAATCTAGTTTGGTGGTTCTGCCTCAAACTAAAGAGTTACTTATTTATTTCTGCTATTATTCACTAGGTTCCTGAGGTTGCAGAAATCACCAACCAACACAGAGAAAAGTCTTTTTAGTTTGTTTCTCACAACCAATTCAAGCTAAAATACATTAGTATTGAAAGGGTAAAGTTTCTAAGCTGGAAACCTTGAATTGAAATGTAAAAGTTTAGGTACTATTAAGTTCCTCTGTTACACCCAGATTCCTGAGATAGTTAAGAAAACGCCCTACTGGCCATTCAGCCTAGGGCCCTGTGCAGTTTGTCACAGGGCCCAAACCAATCAGTTTGAATGTGTACCCAGTTTAGAAGTGACCAATTACCCCTGCCCAGCCTGTTCCCGCCAATGAATGGACTAATCATGTATCAGAGTTGTTGTTCAATTTTCCCGCGCCTCATGATGATTTGTTCTGATGTATGCAAAGCCCCCCCCCCTCCAAAAAGTGTACTTAAGCTCTGCTTGACCTCTGCTCTGGGCTCTGGGCTGCTCTCCCTTCTTGAGTGAGCACAGAGTCCCAGCGCGCTGGAACGGATCCAATAAATCCCCCTTGCCACTGCATGAAGCTAGTCTCGTGGTCTCTTTCTCCGACGTTTCGCCGGACCCTTACAGTATCACTGTAGTTTCAGACCAAAGGGTGTTTCTAAATAATAAAAATATGTATAAATAAATATATAAATAAATATAAAAGAAAATATAATATTAGATAGATTTTTTTCCTGGATAATCATTTTGTACATATTTCCCTTTAGACACAGTTCTGGGAACAAAGTGTCACAAATAAGACATAAATCCTACATTGCTACACAGAGTAATTAAGGCACATACTAAGAGCTTGCTATAAAATTTGCCATAGAGACATAAATAACTAGAGAACATCATAGAGAATTATACCTAAGTGCTAAGTAGCAAATTCATAGTCTTTAAGTACATGAAGACACAAGTTATCATAGCAAATTTTATAACTCAGTTGCTGCTAATATACAGAGATAGAGATATTTATTAAGAGATGATTTTATGCAGATTTTTGGTTTAAAAAGGGAAAGATCAAATAATGGTGGTGATTTAAACATGAGCAATAATATTTTTCTATATTCAGTACCTTTTTTGCAGATATATTAATTATAATTAATTCCAACCAGTAAAATGCAGAAATGGTGTAACGATTATTCACTAGGAGTAAAACTACTTAAAGAAAGAACCAAAACTTCCATTCCTGTCAAAATGTTTATTCCTGACAAAAGACTGATTCTTTTAAATCATTTCTGTAGATGATTTTTTTGTAAAAAATACTTGTGATTTTTTGAATATTACTTAATATATTTATGCTTCAAATTTTCTCTTTTGTCCTATTTTACTACCTATATTCTGAAAGAAAAAATTTCTAATTTCTAAACCCCCTTGATGTTTGAGATATTTTTCTGATTTTAAAGCTTATATCATTTCTATAATGAATACTGTGATTTCAGTAAAGAATGACTATTTTTATGCACCTGGATCATATTCAGGAGTTTTGTTGTGTTCTTTGGTTTTATTTACAGTAAAGTAAAAAAAAAAAAAAAAAAAAAAAAAAAGGTTAATGTAAAACCAAAACACAAAGAAAAGACCACCAACTCAAATTTTAAATCAAGATTGTATTGTGCACACAAAAGCTGGCCAGGACTGTCTCTTACAAGATTCTATGCTAGAGATCATCCCCCTGATATTCAGGAAAAAGTTTTTACAGCACAAAAAGTTAACAAAGAAAGTGGGTGTCTAAGGTACATACAGCTAACAAGATTTTGACAATCATAATACAAAGGCAAATAGCAGGTTAAGGATCTACATGGTTAACATTTCAAGGTAGAAAATAAATTCAGCTCCAGACATTAGAATTTATGATCTGCCACTGAGACTTATAGAGAATTGTTATTTGGTCAGCAGGAGCCAGAATTCATGAGGCACCAGTAAGGTTTTAGAGAGGGTTGTTATCTGGTAACGGATAGCCAGGCATAGGTGAATTCAAAACACAGGTAGAAATTGCAAGCAAGTTTAAAACATCAAAATATTGTCATGCCAAAGAGAAATTTTAGTTTTCTTACACAAAACAGAAATAAACTTTTTACCTCTAAAATCTCTAAGAGAAGATTTCTTTCTTTCTTTCTTTCTTTTTTTTTTTTTTGTATTTTATCATATCTAATGGCTTCTGGCATTCCTTTGTTTGTGACCCTAGATGCTTCTCTTCTGTATTTATGGGGCTTCAAAAAATATATATATAGATAAGCCCTTCTCATAGGGAAGATGTTTCAAACATAGCAAGTAACTACCTTTAACCCATAGGGTCTGACAACCATATTATAGGATATGAAAGACCCTCCAATATGCTTGTTCCTCCAACCATTGTTTGCAAAGATTGACAAAAGTCAATTCATTGCACAGAATGAGTGAAGTGGGTCTCTGCTCTGCAGTTCAGAAGAGGTGGTAAAAGAGCCCCCAAAGTGAATTTAAGACAGGGCTTTACATGACATAGCTGACAAAATCCTAAAAAAAAAAAGAAAAAAGAAAAAGAAAACATACAGAGAGAACCATACCCACATAATCTCATTTGAAAGAATCAAATTCATAAGAAGAACAGAGGACAGAGGTAAATCTAAAGGGATTTAACCATATTTTCTTTTTTTCTAAATTGCTAATTAATGTCTCCCAGGATTATAGAGTTCTGGATCTCCTCAGTTACTACTTTATCATTACCTTCAACCTACAATGCATGAGGCACACTGAATTTACCCTCATACTCATGTACTTATCACTTATTTTTTTCTATAGAAATGCATATGTATATGAATATATTTTCCCACATTTCCAAGATTCTACTCTGAAAATTTCTGTGATATCACTTCCCTGAAATGCATTTTCATTATTTCATGTCAGTTCATCTAAGTATTCCATATCATGTGTTGGAAAAGTTGAGACAACTCTAAGGCCCTTCTTATTTGACTATTTATAAACTATAATTGAAGGTCAACACCAGTACCTCCAAAGAACTTAAGTCTCATTCACCTTTCTCATTCATAGTGCTTTATTTTTTAAGTAGGTAGCAGAAATTTTATTTTGAAGAAGAGTAAGTGATTTAAAGCCATTCAGTGAACTGTAGAGGATCCCAAAAACCTATGGTTGTGGTTCTTCAACAACCTTACCACTGAAAGATCTGGGTTACACTTCAGGTTGGACACTGATACTAGGCTTCCATGGGAAATGGTTTCTTGGTTGTGAATATTGTCTTTCCCTTTCCCCTATAGTCTTGGAAATGTGTTGATTGTGTGAAGTTTTAGAATCACTATTTTCAACACACTTAGCATGGACCCATTTGATAATAGAAGACATCTATATTCCAAAAAAAAGACCCTTCACCCAGCCCTAAAGAAGTGATAAAATAATCTCTGGAAAAAATAACAGTCATCCATTAGATTACTTTTTAAAAAATACTAAGAATAAGTTTAGTTAGTAATACATTACTGTACTAGGAAAAGTGATATAAATGCAATTTTAATTTTTAAAGTTGTTTCTGATTACTACAAAGAGAGTATAAAAAGCTGGGTACATGGGCTGGAGTTGTGTCTCAGTTGTAGACTACTTTGCTAGAATGTGCAAAGCACTGAGTTTGATTCTCAGCAATACATATAAAGATTTTTTTTATTTGTTTCATTTTTTAAATACATGACAGTGGAAAGCATCACAATTCTTAACACATATAAAACAATTTTTTATACCTCTGTTTGTATGTAAAGTATGTTCACATCAATTCCTGTCTTCATATATGTGCTTTATTTTTTTAAAGAGAGAGAGAGAGAGAGAGAGAGAGAGAGAGAGAGAGAGAGAATTTTAATATTTTTTTATTTTTTAGTGTTCGGCGGACACAGCATCTTTGTTTGTATGTGGTGCTGAGGATCAAACCCCAGCCACATGCATGCCAGGCGAGCGCACTACCACTTGAGCCACATCCCCAGCCCCATATATGTACTTTAGATAATAATGTCTATCACATTCCACAATCCTTGCTAATCTTTACACAACACTCCTACACTGGCTACTTCACATAAACTTGCCTCAGATATTTAATGCATTAATCAAATAGATTTTATTCAGCCTATTCAGTGCTGTTGGAATGGCTATTATAAAAATCTAAAATTGTCATGTGTGGTGGCATATGCCTGAAATTCTAGAAGCTATGGAAAATGACACAGGAGAATTGTTAGTACAAAGACAGCCTCAGTAACATAACAACGGTACAATCAACTTAATGAGAGCCTGTCTCAAAATACAATATAAAAAAGAATGTGGATGTATCTCAGTGGTATGCACCTCTGGGTTCAATACTCAGCACCAAAACATACAAAACCAAGAAAATATCTCATAATTAATAGGGATTCCAGGGTACACAAATATGTAAAAAAATTGGTGACAATATAAATTTAATAAATATATTTTTATAAAAGTGTTAAGGTTCTTTAAAAGCCCAAAATAAAAATGCCACAAAATCCACTAGTAATAATTTGGGGTAGCAGTGCAAAATCATACATGCCTGTACTCCCAGTGGCTTAGGAGAATAAGAGGTAGAAAACTAGGGATTTATTCTCAAGTTAAATACCAGCCTCAAGAACTTGGCAAGGTCCTGTGAAACTCAGTAAAACCCTCTCTCATTCATAAATAAATAAATAAATAAATAAATAAATAAATAAATAAATAAATGTGTTGGGGACTGGGTATGTAGCACACTGGTAAAGTGCCCTGCGGTTAATCTCCAGTATTTAAATAAATTTTAAAAATACAAATAATAATTCTCTGTAAAAAAAAAATGCCATACAATCCAGTAATAATAACTCTGAGTATATATGTAAAAAATTTGGAATCCTTTTGCTAAATATATTGCCACACGTCTCTTTTTATTGTACCTTTATTCACAGTATCTAATAAAAGAAAACAAATAAAGTACCTTTTAGATAGAAAGTATATCAGAAAATGCCTTCCAGCTGCAAAGCATCCAATTAGTCCATCCCTTCAGAAGCTACACACTTAAAATACAAACTGGTCCCTAGAAGGCAAGACTCAGAGAGTGGTATTTTCTAAATACTCCAAAAAATTTGAATCTCTGGAAACCTTGTGTCAGATATTCCAAAACTCAGTACTAGGTCATATGGGAGGTCAGAATGAGAACACAACAAAAATTAACAGCCTCTCTCATGCAAGAATACAATAAATGGATTTGGAGTTCTCTCCTGGTAATTATCTCAGTCTTCACTATGCAATCTGGAGACATGCTGGACTCAAGGCACATGGAAGCCCACAAAGGGCTTTAGAAAGAAGCTGAAAACACCATACAATTATGGAACAAAATGCCCAGGTTTTCAACTGGTGGTCTAAGCCTCACTAGACTAGTAAGAGGGAGGTGAAGGCTAAGCTACCACAGAGAGACCCTCTGGCCACAAGACTCTAGAGAGGACCACGAGGAGTACCCTAGCCATGACTGCCAGTTTCCACCATTGCCACTCCTGTCAGCTTTAAGCCACCTTCCTATGCAGTCTCAATATAATAAGGCACACTTACCATTTCCTGGCTCTCAAGGATCTCGGCGTTCTCCCTGTGGTTTGTTTTCAGATTCTGCATAGCACAGACACCTGGGCTCCGGATCCAGGACAGAAGCCTACAAAAAGATTGAAAAAATGGTGGGTTCCAGACACCAAGGGAACAGAAGATTTTGGAAGCCCTCCCCGTCATCACTGGCTGCGTGAGGATTGGACAGTTCTCACCTAAGTTACTGATTGGTCAAGGCTTCAGGCCCTGCCTCCAACCTGAGCCAAGTGGGCACACAATCAAAGTCTGAATGACAGGCTGCTCCATTGTCATTGTTAACCGACTACAGATCAGGGCTGAGAATATAGTGTAGTCAGTAGAGTGCTTGTTTTGCTGACATAAGGCCATGAATTCAATCCCCTGCACTACACGCACACACTAATCCCCCCCCAAAAAAAAAAAAGATTAAGTAAAGGACTTTGGGGACTAGGGTTATGGATCAGTGGTAGAGAACTTCCCTAGCATGCGTGAGGTACTGGGTTGAACACCCAGCACCACATTACAAAGCCACCCAAGAGGGGACATGGCTCAAGCGGTAGTACACTCGCCTGGCATGTGGGCCGCCCAGGTTCCATCCTCAGCACCACATACAAACAAAGATGTTCTGTCTGCCAAAAACTAAAAATAAATATTTTTTTTTTTAAAGAGAGAGTGAGAGAGGAGAGAGAGAGAGATTTTTTTTTTAATATTTATTTTTTAGTTCTCGGTGGACACAACATCTTTGTTGGTATGTGGTGCTGAGGATCGAACCCGGGTCGCACGCATGCCAGGAGAGCCCGCTACCGCTTGAGCCACATCCCCAGCCCAATAAATATTTTTAAAAAGCCAACAAACAAACTACTAATGATACTGTGTCCATCTACAACAAAAAATATTCAAGAAAAACAAAGACTATGTATTGGACTTGTGCACCATCACTACAGAACTCATAAACACATTTTATAAATAATATATACATATATGTCTTCAGACAGTGTATAAAATTCTCCTGTGATGTCTTTTCAAGTAACTTATATTACAGGTATGCTTCACAACCCTGAAATCCTCCACACCTCACTTCTTCTTCTTTTCTTCTTCTTCTTCTTCTTCTTCTTCTTCTTCTTCTTCTTCTTCTTCTTCTTCTTCTTCTTCTTATTATTATTATTATTATTATTATTATTATTATTGGCCTGTTAAATGCATGAAATCCCTCTGTATGGGGTTATTTTAAGGCAAAGTTTTCTTCCAATAATAGGACTGAGCCCAGAGAGAAATGTATTGACAGTTATAACTGTTTATAAGGTTAAAGCAATTTGTGAATAAATATGTATATATATTTTTATGAAAATATCACAATCACTTTTATATTTTTTATTTTTTTATTCTTTGTCTCATAAAAAAAAAGTTTGAGCTTTAAACTCATTAGCAATGTCCTTATATCCCTTCCTCAAAAAAAGGGACTCACAAGTATAATTCAAATTATTGAGACTCATAAATTTTTGATCCTTTATTTTAACTAGTGAAGTCTAAAGATTTTCTTTTTATTTTCACCTTTAAATGAAGCCCACTTTTTATAGCTTTCTTATTGTGTAACTGACCATTAATATTCTGCAAATTTTACCCCCATTCTGATCACTTTGGACAATTGATGTTTTGATGGAGTGGATCTCAAAGTGTTCATGCACAAGGTAGGAAATGGATATAGTAAGATATAAGACTCGTGATTGCTGAGTATGTAGATTTTGCTATAAAAATAAGTATTGGTGGATGATACGGGGGTAGGGAGAAAAAGAACAATAAAAAAAGAAGAAAATCTTGAACAGTAGAGGGGCTCACATGCTACAAGTCTACAATGATAGCGTGAATATAGAGGGTAGTGTTCTTGGAAGCAGCAATAAAATTTGAGGGAAAGAAAAAGGTAATTTTTTGCACACTTTCCAAGTGAGAGAGCCAGGTGAATGGGTTCTGTGTTCAACTCTTCCCACCTAGGAGTGGAATTTATAGTTCATAGGGTATGTCTCAGTAAGTAGTAAAACACCATTTCTATGTAGCTTTACACTTTTTCATGGTTACTAGCTGACTTTGACAATTCCAGTCACATTACATCTTTGCACTTTTTAGCTATTAATTCATTAATTAATTCATTACATTATTTACTTGTTTTTTTATTAATTCACTTTTTCTTTAGTTGTCATTGTTTTTACATTACTGGTGATTACATAATTGCATAAATATTCTGAATGTTGACTTTTGGTTAAATATTGTTTTATGTGTTTATTCATACATTTACTTTTCATTGAAATGTTTTTCCTTTGCCAAGCCTGATCTATATTAGACCTCAGTCTTCATTTATGAAGACTAGATAAAATCACATTATTCCAAATAACTCAAGGATTTATCATCTTTGCAGAACCCTCATCATCCGCTAAAGTTGACCCAGTCTGTGTCAACTAAAAGCTGTGTCAAAAGTCCTCTTTTTTTTATATATATACACTTTAATAAAGAATTCCTCTCTCACTTTTATATTTTGGAGAGTAGACTAACTTCCCAAGGAGTAGTTAATAACCTTGATGAGTTTTCCAACTAGCTCACTATTACTTTTAAATTATTTACATCCTTGACACTGAGTGTCACTAATTACTTTTTTTATTTTTTCAAGATCTCTCTCTCTCTCTCTCTCTCTCTCTCTCTCTCTCTCTCTCTCTCTCATATGACAAATTAAAATCAAATATGCTTATTTACTAAGAAAAACTCTCAGCCTTTAATAAAATATTCTATAAAGAAAAAGGGTTTCGATGATTTTCTTAGAGCCTCTCTGAGGCTGGCTGATTTAATCTAATGTTATAGAAGTTTGCATTATATATATATATATATATATATATATATATATATATATATATATATATATATATAGAGAGAGAGAGAGAGAGAGAGAGAGTAGTGTTCATTTGACTATTTTTCTTGGGGACTGTGCCAGAGTTACCTTCTTCTTTCACTTCTACCTTATTTCTGCCTCCAAAGAAACTACCCTTTATACTCATACTACTATTGATTCACCATTAGACTTTTTAAAATCTGAACTCTTGAGCTGGACATTCTTTCCCTCTTTCCTTCACAGCACTTTTTTCTCTACTCATACATATTCCACCAATACTTTTTTCAAGAATACTCACTACTACATACTCAGTATCCACCAATCTCACATCCTGACCCATCCCTGTTCTGCCTCTTCCATGGATCACTTTGAGATCCCCTCCACCCAGATATCAATAGTCCAGAGTAAGGTCAGGTAAGGGTGTTATATATGCAGGTTTTTAAAAGTCATTTACATAACAACAAGCCTATTAAAATTGGGATGTATTTTGTCTTAGGTTAAAAAAGAAAATCTACAGACTGCACTGTTATACTGAATTGTTTAAAATTCATTAATCTCAATAATTTGGAAAAAGAAATTCTATAAAAAGAATAAAGAAAAGAACATAATACATAAAAGTGACAAATTTGAAGACACACCAAGTGTACATATCAAAGAGTGTTATATATCGGTGCTTTCAAAAGGCAAATTAATTTGAAATAAATGTAGTTAATGTGAGATGTAGTAATCATTTATTAATTATATATCACGGTAGTGTACATGTATGTATGTGTACAAAATGCATCTCATATAATTATGAGTATATACTGCAAAAAATGATCTCTACGGTAGTTTTATTTTATTTTTTTAATTTTGATGACAACACTATAAATACCTACATCTAGGATTATGTATTACCAAATGTTCAGGATACATTTTGTACTTTATAAAGTTTACAACTGACAAACAGACCTTTTTTTATTTTCAGTTTTTAAAAGGAGTACTATTTATTTTCAGTAAGAATATAATGCCACCATTTATCTTTAATTTTTAAATATTTTTAAGTATGTATGACAACAGAATGCATTACAATTCTTATTACACATATAGAGCACAATTTTTCATTTCTTTGGTTTTATACAAATTATATTTACATGAATTCACTTCTTTATACATAAACTTTATATAACAATATACATAATATTCCACCATCATTTCTAAACCCATGATCTCTCCCCTCATCTCCAACCCCCAAAAGGTCATTTTGATACACAATGATGTATGCTATGAAGTTATAGAAAAGAATGTATACCTTATAATAATATGAACAGATAAAGTTTTGTAATACATATAATAATAATAATAATAATAATAATAATAATAAACTTGCCATTTAGACATTAATGAATTATACATCTAGCACTACTGACATCTTTTCCAAGAAAATTGACCTCTTTTCCCAAAGGGGGGGGGTATTTGTGGGGTAAAATGGTATTCTATGCTTTCTTAATATCAAGAATAAACTATTTTCAGAGGTAATATCTACTTCAATATAAAAATAAAATAGAACCAGGTTCCATGCACACACCTCCAATCCCATTGGATTGTGAAGTAAGGCAAGTTAAACCTGAGTTTAAAGCCAGCCTCAGAAATTTAGCAAGGTCCTAAGAAACTATGTGTGACCCAGTCTCTGTGTGCCCCTGATTTAAATTTCCAGTAAGAAACAACAACAAAAAAAGAATACAAAGTATTGATGAGGACACAGAACAAATTCTCATGAACTAAAGATGGAGAAGAAATTGCTGTTATTTCATCATGAAAACTAAATATATATATATATATATATATATATATATATATATATATATATATATATATTATGAAATACTCCTCACCAAGCAGCTTAGACCTGTAGAAATTATAGTATGTGTGTACCATGACAGTGTACAAGTATGTGATATCATAAGACTAGAGCTATCTTTGTCAATACAGTACAAATCTGCAGTGTAGGAGGAAAGAGAAGGTGATTCAGAAAAAATAAAAATAATAAAGTTTTAGAAAAAATGATTTCTGGAGCCCAGAAAGATTTTTGGTTTAATTAGAGTACAAAGTACCAAGTAAGTATTATACTGAAGTTATATCTGTTAAATACATCAAATGTATAATGGATTTAAAGGAAAATATGTGGAACTTATCACAAACTAAATAAAAATTTATGAAAGCACATAAAATAGCATGTGCGTAAATAAAACTAATCATTACAAAGACAACTATTTTAATTCAATTTAATATATAATATTTTCCTATCAAAATTTTAGCATGTTTTTTTTTTTTTTAATACAAGAAGAGATCTGGACCTGTTTGTGTACTATTGTAATCCCAGTACCTTGGGAGGCTGGGACAGGTGTATTGTGAGCTCAAAGCCAGCATCAGCAAAAGTGAGGCCCTAAGCAACTCAGTGAGACACCATCTCTAGATGTCATACAAAATAGGTTTGGGGATGTGGCTCAATTCCCCTGAGTTTCATTCCAAGTACCAAATAAAAGAAAATAAAGAAGGGACCAAAAAATTATCTTAGAATTAAAATATATGTAAAATATCCCAAAACCTTTAATAAAAAAAAATATATAGTTACTGTTATGAGACACATTTAATGTATATAATGAAACTATATTGCAATAATACAGACCAATATATCATAATATGAGTCAAATCTGAAACCATATGTACATCAATAGTATTGTTAAGAGCAATAGAAAGGCATATGTAAAACTGACCATATGAAAAATAACATTACATGTGAATGAATGAATCTATCCAACCTAAAGTTAGAATAGGGACATAGTGGCAAAGTTCATTGTTAGAGTGTGTGTGCAGAATGGGCAAGATAGTCAGTTCCAACATTAGCAACACTATAAAAAGCAAATATTAAGAGGGAATGATGTTGAAAATAAAACAGTATATTAAATGAGACACTCTTCCTCCATCTATAGATACATTTAAGGAAAAAAAAAACTACTCTGAGTGTCTCTTTGGCAAAATCATGAATGAGTAGAGAGATTTAGATACACTGGATATTAGTCTGCTCTTAAGACATGTACCACATTTGGGACAAAATCCCCAATTACCATCATCACCTCTAGTGAACAGAAATGTGAGAGAGGGGCTGAGGATGTAGCTCAGTTTTTAGAGTGCTTGCCTTGTATGCACAAGGCCCTGGGTTCAATCTCTAGCACCACAAAGAAAGAAAGAAAGAAAGAAAGAAAGAAAGAAAGAAAGAAAGAAAGAAAGAAAGAAAGAAAGAAAGAAAAAGAAAGAAAGAAAGAAAGGAAAGAAGGAAATATGAAACAAATGATACAAAAAATGGTGATATCTAGGAGCCATAAAATCCTTCACAAGTGTCCCATCAGGTGTGACCAAGACACAAAAATACCCAAATATCAAAACTGTCAATATATCTCAAAAAAAATCTGCCAGCATATTTTCCCAATTGCTGTTGCTGACAGATGAAGTTCACTCTAGCTTGTATTATAGGTGAAATAGGGAGGGAGGAATCCAGTAAACTACTCTTAGCTTGAGTGAGATTTTAGCACTACCTGAATCCTGCCCCAACCCTGATACACTAGTAATAAGGCCAGAACTACCAATTCCTTCTAGAAAAAGTTTTTTTTTTGTGTGTGTGTGTGTGGGTGTGTGTATGTGCGTATTGAATGTTTCAAATTTAACATATTGTTTGTTACTATGTCCCTGATACACTAGTAATAATGAAAGAACTACCAATTGCTCCTAGAAAGTTTTTTTTTTTGTGTGTGTGTGTGTGTGTGTGTGTGGATGTGAGTGTCGATGTGTGTACTGTGTTACTATGTCCTGAAGTTCCAAACTCTAGAACAAAAGGTGATTGAGCTTACATAAATCTCTGTAGATTTTAAACAAATGAATTTGCATTCTTTTTAACAGCACTTTTTTGAACTATAATACCAAATAGCAGTTCAGAAAGGAGGTTAAAAAACAATGATCCCTGTTTATTCCAACAAATCATTACAAAATAATCCCACATTGACTACTTCATATAAACTTTCCACAGGGATAAAATGCATCAGTCAGAGATTTTCTGTAGCCTGGGCAGTGTTGTTGAAAAGGTTATTATAATAATCTGAAAGAGCTAGGTGTGGAGGCAAGTCAGGAAGATTGTGATTTGAAAGACAGCCTTAACAACATAGCAAGGCTATAAGCAACTTATTGAGATATTAGTGATATATCACCTGTCTCAAAAAAATAAAAAATAAAAGGACTGGGGACATAACTCAGTGGTAAGCACCCCCAGAGTTCAATTCCTAGCACTAAACCACACCAAACTAAACAAATATCTGAAATATAGTAGGGACTCCAGAGTATAGGTGGTTCTTAAGAGCTCAAAATAAAAATGCCATATAATCCACTAATAATAATTTTTTGAAGCAGGGTATTATTGTGAATGTCTGTACTCTCAGTGGCTTGGGAGGATGAAACAGGAGGAACTTAAATGCCAGACCAGCCTCAGAAACTTGGCAATGGCTTAAGTGACTCAGTGATATCCTGTCTTATTAAAAAAAAATAGGGATGTAACACAGTGGTAAAGTGCCTAAATAAATAAAAATAAATAACAATTCTTGGTTTAAAAAATGCCCTATAACCCAGTAATTATAATTCTGGATAAATATCTAAAGAAATTGGAACACTTTTGTTAAAGAAATTACTTCACTTCCATTTTTATTGTAGGTTTTTCCACAGTATCTAATAAAAGTAATCAAATGAAGTGCCTTCTAGATGCAAGGTATTGATTAAAAGGTTCCTTCCAGCTGCAGATTATCCATCTACTTGCCTTAAAGGCTGCACACTTATAATTCAAACTGCTCCCGAAAAGGCAAGACTCAGATATGGATTCTTCTGAGTACTCCAAGCAATTTTGGTACCTCTGGACAAATTGTGTAAGACTTTTCCAAAACTAAGGAATAGGTAAATTTTGGAGTTTGGAATGTGGACAACATACAGTAAATTCCTCAAGGGGTAATCTTAATTCAGACACTGTGATAAGGTGTCTGATCTGGGGAAGAAAGGGGAAGTAAAATCAGAGTTTGAGATAAAACTAGACTTTGCTTCACTTATTTCTAGGTTATTGATTTAATCCAAACAGATATTGGAAAAGGGTTAACGATACTAATTAAAATTTATGTAAAACAGGTATTTAAAAAATACCAGGAAAGAGCAAAGGTGTGGCTCAGTGGTACAGTGCTTGCCTAGCATATATGAGACCCTTGGCTTAATTCTCAGCACCACATGTAAATAAATAAAATATAAATAAATATTAAAAAAATACCAGGTAAGGGTTTAGGGTTGTGGCTTTGTAGTAGAGTGCTTGGCTAGTATGCATGAGGCAGTCTGTTTGATACTGGACCCACAATAATAATAATAATAATAATAATAATAATAATAATAATAATAATAATAAAGATACATTGTTCATCTACAACTAAGAAAAAAATATTTTAAAAAAGTACAACAGTGATATGGCCTGTAACCTTCTAATTATCTGTGTTCTAATTAAGCCCTTGCAATTGAACTTTCTTGTTATTTGAATTAAAGTCCAATTCCACTTTTATTTCCTGCCACACCAGGACAAAGGAGCTTGCTTGAATATTAGGAATGCTTCTAAATGTCATTTTAATAAAGTTGTCTTACATAATTAAAAACTTAGTTGAAAGCAAACTTGGTGGCACAGGCCATAACCCCTGTGGCGCAGAAGAATTATACATGGGTATCATGAGTTCAAAACTACCCTCAGCAAAAGCAAGGCACTAAGCAACTAAATGAGACCCTCTCTCTAAATAAATACAAAAAATGACTGGGGATGTGTCTCAGTACCCCTGAGTTACATACCTGGTTAAAAAAAAATTCAATTGAGGACAAATACATTAAACAAACAAACAAACAAACAATCAAACAAACAAACAAAAACCTTAATTTTGGACAAATTAACTACACTATTGTAAGGATGGCCTTAGGCCTGGCCTAAAAAACTCCATTTTAAAACCTTCAGTTTGAAACATGCAGTCTCACCAGGCATGCCTAAAGAAGCCCTGCAGTATTGCCCTCAGACATAAACAAATAACTTCCCCTCACCTTGATAGACAGAGTGAGGCCTCTGGCAGGTTGTCCTCACCTAATAAGAGGGAAGGGTGAGAAGACCAAGGTACAGACCACCAGACCAGATGTTTCTGGCCCTAGAGGAAATGATGGCATGGAAAAAATCTGTTGGTAACTAACAAGGATTGAAAAAAGGGTAAAAAGGCTGCAAAATTTAGTATAAAGAGTAGAGCAAATGAACAGATGTTAAGCCAGCTCTATAAAAAATGCACTTGAGCTGGGGAGGCTGATGAGGACTTGGAATGACATATCATCACTTCTCACCATTTGTATTATCCTCACCACTCTTAAACTCTACAGGCACACCTTAGTGAGAGGGAGGAAAGGTAAAAGATTATGTGGTGTTCTTCTCATGTGATGAAAACTTAATTTCAGTGGGGAGAAACCCAATGGGGAAATAAAACCAAGAGGCAAGATCTTCCACACACCCAAAATATATACTTTTATGAATAAAAATCTTATCAAAATTACTTTAAAATTTTATTTAACTCTTGTGCTGTCTTATGAGAAGGCAAATTTTATTTTAAACTTCTAAGCAATGTCCTAAGGCATTAATATTTTTCCAGAGGGAAAAACAATATAATGCACTAGTATAATTTAAAAATTTCTAGTATTCATAATAAAATTTAAGAAGGACAGCTTAAATCAATTTAATAACTTAAACCACTATATCCAAAATATTATTATTTTTGAAAATATCAATTGACTAATAAATAAATGTATTTTTCAAGCTTCATCCTAAAATTCACTTTTGACCTCTCAGAGATATCTATGTTCACCACAGCTATATTCCATGTTTGAGATCTATAAATACCCTGACCTCACCAAGGTGAAAAAAATGGACAACTCAGTTCTGTGTCATAAGTTATGGAATAAACATACCAAACAACATTCTCTCAGGGCCAAAGAACAGGAGAGAATCTGCAATTTGAGAGAGCATCCATCTACAACTCAGAAGTCTACAAAAGTGGACACTGTTTCTCACAGGATTCTGGGCACAGATCCATTTTCATTTCAGATATCATACTTTAACCAAAAGAAATTGGTATCACTGAAGAGAAGACTCTAGGTCATCAGATTGTCAGTAAGCCAGAAACTAGAATCTAAACATTTTTTTTAATTATTTTGCAGTTTTGTCTTTAGCCTAATGCAGGGTTGTGATTTCAATTTTCTTCTTTAGTATGGGGTACTCTGAGAATATCACCAAATATTAAAGGCATAGAAGTCTACACATATTTCCATATAATTCAATAAAGCCTGTCAAGAGATTAAAGTTTAAATTTAAATTAATAAAAATGTAACCAGTACCTATAAGGCACAATATGTTTTTCACATAACTTCTGTTCCACATGTGATTGAATCCTGGCATTCAGCCTATGTTTAGTAAATTAGATATCTATCACTGAATAAGAAGAAACTATATAAAAATTATTGTCTCAAGTGTGGGCTTATCATCAATTAAGGCTGGGTTCATATGGGATCTTTTTACTGCATTAGGTAAACCTTACAGCCTATGGAAATTAAGGTGTGGTTATAGCTAAAGAGAAGACTATATGATAAATAAAATTTTAAACTCACGAGAATGAGGTATTTTCTTTGTTGTTCCTTTTTTTTTATGTATCCTTGGTGAATAAGATAGAGTACACAGTCAAATCTTAAATCATACAAAGCAGCCTCTATCTCTAGTTAATAAAGAAAAATATCAAATACAAAACGTTGTGTTGCAAAATCACATGGCACTTGGTTTGTTAACAGCAGCACAGGAATGGATTTCTGCCATATTTAATTGTATGTATATTCTGGATCATCAAAATAATATCAGTATTACTTCAAAACATATTACATCTTTAGTTTCAACCGCACAGCAGTTGATCAATGATAAGTTGAAAAAATTATGAGCTTTTCAGGATACCATCTGTACATTGCTTTTAGTAATCTTAGGCAGGGGGGTTGTGTTCTAGTCATATCACAATACAGTGTATTTTTGTGGCCTGTGGATGCAGAGCTCTTACTTCCTTGCTAATAGATCATTGCAGAAGACTTCAGGAGTGTAGATTTTTTGATGATGAATCTTAAAAGTGTGGATCATTGAAAAGGCCAAACATGGCTATAGCTATTCTGTTGTTGATGCTTCCAACAGGTTGTTATCATTATTTATTGAAGTAATAAATGCCCTGATTTAGTGTATGAATTCATTGTCATAAACATTTTCTTTTGAGCATGTGCTCATTATTTAAAATATTGACCATTAATCTTTGTTTTCTGTCCTGTATATGAAAAGGCCTATGGAATGATGCAGGAATCTAAGGGCTAAAGGCTCTGGGATGTCTGGGAGCTATTTTTTTTTTTTTTTGCATAAAAATGACTACACTGCCAACTCTGCCTCACATCTCTCAATTGCTAGAGACCTGAATTTTACATCCTGGGTCTCAACACCCACACAGTAACTGGCAAAGTCTTTAGGATATTTGCAGGTGAGAGATATCTGAGTCCTGATAGATTAATAGAGGTTGTTAGGGGAGTGGTGGCACCTAGGGACACCAAGAAGCATACAACACATAGTTGCCTCAGTCCTATTACAGTGGACTCCTATAGAGAGTTGTGATATAATGGGATTAGTTCCTTGTAAGCAGAAATAAGGATTCTGACTGCACTGTGGGCAAACCTGAACACTGCAAGTGGAAGTGTCAATGAAGTGTTGAAGCCTAAGCCCCAGCCCCTGGCCCAAGAAAAAAGTGGCAGCAGTGGCATAGATGATTTGGAGAAGTAGTCAAATGAGTCATGTGCAGCTGCTCTGGCCATGGGATGAATGGTTTCTATATATCTGAGAGCGAAAACTGATGCAAGTTTATGAGAGACTACCAGAATGAGGAATTTCAAGATAATCAAGAGGTCTAGGAATCCAAAATACATCCAGTAGAGTAAGATCTCTGTATTTTGAAAATATCTATCAACCTTCCCCATTGTGATGTTGAGTCTGTAGAGAAGAAGGATAAAGGCCTTCAAGTCCAGTCATTGGATGATGCATAAAATGAAACAACAGCAGCCAATGGCTCCAGTGAACAACTGGCATGGCCAGCCCAGGTATCCAAGTTTAATATATTTTACCTGTTTAGCAGAACTGATGGACTTAAAAAAATTTACTCATGTGTCAAGAGAGCAAGATTATTATTTTTTGTCTGTAAGAATTAGAAATAAACAGCATTCTGTGTTGCACCCTAAAAATGGTGAGGTTAGCATTGCTTCTTACAGTTGAAGTTGTAAAATGCTAAATTCCATGAAGCATTTAGGGCCAAAAAAGACCAAAAAGACCAAATGTGCTAGTTAGTACAGCTTCCAGAGGGCTATGTTTTTTAGCAAATAGCCAAGGTCATAAACACTCAGATTCAATGTATGTACTCAAGGTCAAAAACATTTGTGAGCATGCTCTTACATTAGTCAAATGTTATTGATGTGCCTTCTTTGTCTGACCTGCTTAAAAAAAAAATTCTATTTAATAACTTTGGGGGCTGAGGAATAGAAGCTAGAGGCTGGTTATGGGCTATTGCTGCCTTCAGAAGTAGCAAACCTACCATCTCAAAAGTTCCTCACATCTGGTGAATAGGGAGCCTACATCCTGGGAAAAAAATTTTTACCCCTCAAACATCAGATAAAGCTCTAATCTCTAGAGTATACAAAGAACTCAAAAAGTTAAACAACAAAAAAGCAAATAACCCATTCAACAAATGAGCCAAGGACTTGAACACAAACTTCTCAGAAGAGGATATACAATCAATCAACAAATACATGAAAAAATGCTCACCATCTCTAGCAATCATAGAAATGCAAATTAAAACTACTCTAAGATACCATCTCACTCCAATAAGAATGGCAGCCTTTACAAAGTCAAACAACAATAATTGCTGGCAAGGATATGGGCGTGGGGAAGGTGTACTTATACATTGCTGGTGGGACTGCAAATTGGTTCAGCCAATTTGGAAAGCAGTATGGAGATTCCTTGGAAGGCTGGAAATGGAACTACCATTTGACCCAGCTATTCCCTGTCTCAGACTATACACAAAAGACCTAAAAAGAGCATACTACAGGGACACAGACACATCAATGTTTATAGCAGCACAATTCACAATAGCTAGAATGTGTAACCAACCTAGATGCCCTTCAATAGATGAATGGATTAAAAAATGTGGCATTTTTACATAACGGAATATTACTCAGCACTAAAAAATAACAAGATCATTGAATTTGCAGGCAAATGGATGGCAATAGAGCAGATTATGCTAAGTGAAGTTAGTCAATCCTAAAAAACAAATGCCAAATGTCTTCTCTGATATAAGGGGGGGGGGTGACTCAAAATGGGATAGGGAGGAAGAGCATGAGAAGAAGACTACCACTAAATAGGGAAGAGAGGTGGGAGGGAAAAAGAGGGAGAAGGGGAGTTGCAGGGAAGATGGAAGGAGGACCTCATTGTTATACAGAATACATATATGATGTTGTGATGAGAAAAAGAAAAAAAGTGTGTTGTTGAGAGCCACAGTTTAGTCAGAATTACGCCTGGCATTTTGCTAGAGGGAATGGTTGAAAGGTGACCCTGCTCTGGAGTAGGGCGGCTCAGGGATTAGGTCAGATCCTGCTGCCTCTAGAGCCCGCGACTTTGGAGTTCCCATTGAGTTCTCTCGGGGGTTCAGGGAGAATTGGCACGCGGAGCGCGGTGGAGGGAGTGTGCTCCCAAGAAGTGTGTGTAGAGAGCTGGTGAGAGTTCGGGAATAAAGGCTTGCTGTTTGAACCTACAAGGCTTTTGTGGTGGCTCGGTTATTTGTGCCCAGACAGACTGCGACAGTGTGTCACATAAGATTGAATAAAGAGAAAGGATGGGAGAGGAGGGCAGGAGTAGGGAGGATAGGAAGGGCAGCAGAATAGAATAGACAATATGACTGATGTATGTACATTCTATGTATATATTGTATGTCAAAACACATTCTGCTGCCATGTATGACTAAAGAAATAATAAAAATAAATCACATGGTAAAAAAAAAGTTCCTCACATCTTTCAACTGCTTGAGCCCCAAACATTGCTTTTTTGATATGAGCCCCTACACAGCAGCCACAGATGTGAAACTATTTTTAATTTGAGACTATCACAAATCCTCTGCTTTATGCAAGGAGTATTGTGTTGTTTTGTAGACATGCTCCCAGATAATATTTATAGAGTGGATATTTAGTGATATTTAGTGTATAACCTCATCTGGATGGCTCTCACCATCCAGATGAGGTTATAGAGTTTGAGAGTGATGAGGATCTCGTCAGGAGAATGATGACAAGTAATGAGATGTCAGTCCAGTTCCTCACCAGACTTTCCTGCATGAGTGCATCCTTGTTTCAGTTGGCTGAATCCCTGTTCATTAGCTCTATTTTTACACTAAATTTTGGGGCTTTATGACCCCTCTGGCAATCGTTATCAACTACCACCAGATTTCTCCAGGACATCATTTACCCTGGGATCAGAAACATCTGGTCTGGTGGTCTCCACCCTTATCTTCTCACTTTATCTTCTTATCAGGAGAGGACAGCCTACCAGAGTCTTCTCTCTGTTTATCAGAGTAAGGGGAAGTAATTGTCTGAGGTCATACTTAAGGGATCTGTGAGTGTGCCTGGTGAGACTGCAGGTTTCAAATTGGAGTTTTTAAAATGGAGTTGCTTAAGCTCAGGGCTAAGGCCATTCTCACCATTCACCCACTTGATTCACAATGAACATCCTGGGGAAGGGGTACGTAAGCTTGGCACTGTGAATCATCCATTCCATTGGCCAAAGGCCGGACTTCACATATGTCCAAAAGTCACTTCTCATTGTGGTTTGTTGCATTGTTCCATAACCACCAATAGTGACCATAGTTGAATTACATCTGGTTAAGACCAAAGTGTTTGCAAAGTACCCAGGGATTGAAATGATAATATAATCAAAAACAAGTGGTATGATAGGGTTGAGACATTTAGAAACTTGTCTTGCATGTTGGTCCCAATGAACTAATTCTGTTACATTGTCCCAGTTGATTCTAATAGTCACTGAAAGGCTCTCAAATGCTCTGAGATATATTGAATCTAAATATTGACTAAAATACAAGAATGAGGGTGGTTCCTCTAATTATATGTACATAGGCATTGCAATTCCAACTCCCATCATTCTGTGCTTACTACAAGAGGGACTCTGTCCTTAAATCACCTCCTGGGATAGACGTGGGCAGAAAAACAAAAGATGGAGTTCTCACTGTTCCATTATAAGCTCAGGACTTAGATCTCCAATGGCTATTTTTGCTTAAAAAATAATGTGACTTTCCAGTGTTTTGTAGCCTGTGAGTGACAATTGTAGGCTTTCAGAAACTGTGAGAACATGGGTCTGTTTTCCAGTCCAGCGACATTCACACCCCACATCCTTGGCAAATTGCCCCAGCAACCCCCCTGCTCATTCCACATCTGCAAAGTGGGACTATCGTAGTTCTGAATCCTATGGTGGTATTGGGGATCAAAGAACTGGCTGTGGGGATGAGTGGAGACTCCACATAACTGGAAGCCTTGTAAAACCAAGGTATGCCCTGGAGCCATGGGGCTGCATTTTGTGCCTGAGAGACATTAGTTTGCAATGCGTGGCCTGATTGGCTACTGGGGGAATTTAGCAGGAAACCTCCTCTGCATTTAGCATGCTTGTTTTGGTGCCAAGAAACTCATAGAGAGACAAAGGGGCAAGAAAAATGATAAGGCCGTGGTACACACCCAGACGACATGTGCTTAGCAAGGTTAACTTCTTTGTGCTGAGTTCTTATTATTAAATGGGAAGAATAGGACCCACCTCATGGAATTTTCAGGAAGACTGAGAGATACAAGTGGACAAAGCATCAAGCCCTGTGTCTGGCATACAGTAAACTCTGTAAATTTTATCTGTGTTTTAGAAGACAATTTAAAATTTTTCTTCCTCCATAGACAGTAACATCCTGATATCTTCTCTTTCTACTTTTTGAAGAGTGGACTCACCCTGACCATCCCTAACCCAGCTGTAACAGGAGCCATGGAGGTTCCTGAATAAGAGTGACTGCAAGATGAACCTGGGAAAGGAAGACAAGGAGGGGAGGCCCTGGCTAGGAGGCTCAGGAAAGGCAGTATTTTAATCACCCCCAAGGGCAGGCATGTAAAGGGCCACTGAGAGATCACAGTGATGGAGTGCAGGCTCAGGCAAGTCCAGAAGGACCAGGACCAAGAACACAGGACTTGTTGTTATATATCCACTGCCCACTCTGCTCGGTGCTTTACCCTGGGCAAAGGAGGGCAGCATGACCAAGTTATTGCAGTCTTTTCCACTGAGTGAGCACTGTAAGGGTCACTGCCTTTGACTGACACTTGGCACCACCTGTGTGCTCTCTCTAGAGGAGATAGGTTCCAGAAGGGAAGACCATGGCTTTTCCAGGAGTGAAGATAAAAAAGAGAAAGAGAGGGAATGGTGTGAGAAATCTCAAGATGGAAAGACCAGATACTCTCAATTCCCTGTTCAGATAAGAAACCTGTCCTCTGACCTAAGCACACAGGATAGAATAAGCAATATTTAATCACAAGACACATTTGAGTGAGGAAATTAGGCAAATAAGTAAAGACTTCCTGACTTCGCTCCCAGAGCCCCCTCCCACCTCCCACCCCCTCTTTTACTCAGCAAGACAATGGGGTGACATGAAAAGGTTCCCAGAGGCAGGACAAATGTCAAGGCAAATGTGGAGATGAGGGGAGTGCAGATTCCCAAATTCAAACAGCCCCTTAGGGCCCGGCCCGCCCACCCTATTTTTTGCATTTATCATTGGCTGGGAAATGGGAGGTAGGGTTGCTGGGGTCCTAACAGGCAACTCCTACCCGCTCCTGGCCCTGCAGCTGGCATGCTAGGAGGGGGACCCCCCTGTGCTGGGGGTGATGTTCATTTAAGGACATAGTCAGGCCGGAGTCAGGTCCCTGAACCCCAGGACTAGGACTCAGGATGGGGGAAGGGATGTCTCCAGCTGGGATGTCTGGGGAATCAGCTTCCCACACTCTGTCATGTGGCAGAGCAGCAGGGCATCTGAGCAGGACAGGATGAATGCCCCCCGCAAGGAGAAGCCCCCATCTCAAGTCCTCAGAGGGCCCTGCCTAGTCCCTGAAGAGTTAATAGCCCCAGTGCCAGGATCAATTAGAGAATGGAGAGTGAAGACAAGTCACCCATTAGGCTGCCCAGGACCCCATGTATGACCCCATGTATGAGTGACCTCAAAAGCATGTTCCTTCCCCTTCCTGTGCCTCATTTGCCTCACATTCCGAATAGGAAAGTGTGCTCATGGCATTCCCACGGGACCATGAGGTCATCAATGTACAGCAGTTAGTCGAGTCCCTGGAACACAGTGAGGCTTGGTAAACATCAGTGATCTGCTCCAATCCCTAAATGCAGAGATGAGGCCCAGAGAGGGCTGGTGGAGCTCCCCAAGTCACAGAGATTAACAGCAGACACAGGACTTGACTGGAGCTTCGGGCTGTCCAGCAGAGACTTAGGGGAAGGATGGGTAGAGCCCAGGACCTGGCCCTGCCCCCCCTCCCCTCTGGGAATGGTGCATGACAAGAAGGTAGAAGGAACCTCTGAAGCCACTGCTCCCTGGGGCTGGGGAAACCCGAGCCAGGTACTGGCAGGGCCTCCCGTGGGCCTGGGTAGGGGCAGCTGTCCAGAGCTGTCTGTCCGTGGAGGGGACAGGGAGGCTGCCACTAGGAGCACGCAGTGTGCCAGTCCCTGGGGCCAGGCCGGCTCAGCCTGCTGGCTCCATCCAGAGCCCCCCCGCCAAGGGATGCTGGGGGAGGCAGCCAGGATCAGAGCCACCAGCTTGTGTGCTCCGTCCCCCAGCAACAGGGTCTAAAGTGGTCAAGGAGGGAGAAGGGGGCCCAGGACAGCTGGGGGAGGGGCCCAAGGAGCTCAAGAAGGCACCCAGGGGGAGGGGACCAGAGAAAGAGACCTGGAAAGGCAAACCCATGTGTGGGGTGGGCCTGGGGGGCGGGAAGAGCAGCGAGGTGCTGTCGCTTTGGAGGTCCTCAAAACCCCCTCAGAATTAAGTCCAGAGAGGCCTCGGTCCTGGCTGCTGCCCCAGAAGGCCAGTGCTTGCCTCTCCTTATCCCCAACCCTTCAGCCTCTTCCGGAGCCCACAGGCATGACTGGCCCCAGCCCAGTGGTCTCTGAGGAGCATCTCAGACCGTGGCTCTCTGGCTCAGACCTGCAGAGGGGCCCGGCTGGGACCCCGCTTCCCAGCCAGAAGGTGGGTGCGGAGAAATGTAGGGAGACGAGGTCCAGCCAAACCCCAGGCTCAGTGGAACCGCAGCCATGTCAGGCCAAGTCAGGTCCTGTCACCAGGGAGAAAGGTAAGAGTAGGCTCTTGTCCCCCCCCAGAGGAACCCCTGGGGAACCTGGGTGCAAACTGAAAAGGAGGCAGACAGGAAATGCCAAAGAGGGCGAGGAAGCCAGGCCCCGGACCACCAGGGGAAGCGACTGGGGATCACAGTTTGATCCAGGGAGACACGGGCTGGTGGTCAGCCTCCACCCCTGGCTGGTCCTGACCCAGTCATCGGCCTGTCTCCCGGCTCCCAGCTCCTCTACCCAGCATGCCCCCCCCAAAAAAAGAAACACAACACCCAGGCAACTCTATAGGGTCCAGAAACCTCCAGGGTCCCTGGGTCCAAGGAAGCCAGCAAAGGATCGGGCGGAGGGCAGAGAAGGCAGAGGGTCGATTCAGTGGCCGAGGAGCTAGACTTCAGGAGGGAGAAGGGCTGGAGCTCAGAGCCCCTCAGCCAGCATGAGTGCCCCACGAAGGGCAGCCTGAGAAAGCAGGCTCGGGAGGGGGCACACACCCACCAGTTCTGCAGAGATGTCACAGTGAAGATGATGCAGACTTACAGGCCAGGCCCAGGGCCAGAGGGCAGTTTGGGTGGAGACAGAAGGAGGCCCAGAGGGCAGGGCCCCAATTTGAGTCCCTCATCAAGGCCACACACTCTCACCAAGTACATCCAAGTTTCCAAGTTGAGCCAGTGGAGCTCCTGAGGCCTGGGGGATAGGATAGAAGGGGACAGAATAAAAGAAAGGACTGTCCACCCAAAGTCCCTAAAAGAGGTAAGCACCTCCCACATGGCAGGACAGAGTTGCTGGCCCAGCTGGGCCCAGCAATGGACACTGCTATGTTGCAGTAGCCAAGAAACCAAAAAGCAGGTAAAGCCCAGCCCAGCACCCACTGAAATGACCCAGGACCTGGCCTCATCCTCCCACCCCTGACCAGTCCAAGATGCTTCTCCCCCACTTGAACCTCAGCAGCTTTCCAGGCCCAGAGTAGGGGGTAGGGTGGGGCTGGCCACAGCTGGGTCCTCAGGGGGACCACAGTGTCTCCAGTCTCAGAGTTCATAACTGTTTGCCCATCTGTCCCCAAGACAAGCTCCTGGGGGAGGGGGACCATGATGTCAGTGGAATCCCTGGCTGTCCCTCAGAGCCACCTCAACTGCAGACAGGTGAGCATAATGGTACCAACCTCACAGAGCTGTTGATAGGGCTCATGAGAAATGGCTCATCAAGCACTTGGCATGCAGCTGGCCCACAGTACATCTTAGTAAGCACTATAGATAAATGTCCTGTCCCCTTTGTCTCAAGTCAAACCTCCCTCCCCGGAAGCAGACTTGGGACTCTCCTAAGAAAAATAAAGCAAGACAAGAGGCACAGAGAAGTTCTGGGACAGGCTCAGACTCCCCCAGCAAGTCCAAGGGGGAAAACAAACTCAGTCCTGGGAATCCACAGCCCTCTCCATTCCCCTAGAAGAGCCTGAGCAGTGAGTATTTGGAGCCAGACAGGAAATTCAGAATAAAGCCCGTTTGGAGACCCAATTAAAGTGGACTTGGGGATAAAACAGGCACATGGGGGCAGGTGTTTCCTTACTGACCTAGCTAGATCCTGGTTGGACGGGGGTAGCTCAGTCTAGAACCAGGCTCAGGGACTCAGGTGCATGTAATGGGGCACCCACCAGCATCTCCTTTCCACCTCCAACCCTAACATCGGGGTGAGGGGGAGGCAGGCCTTGGTAAACTCCTCTCCATGGGATCTAGAGACCCAGGAAATGAACGTCCCAACTGACAGATGGTCACAAGCCCTGCTGCAGGTGCAGCAGGACAAGGCTGCTGGCCTCTGTGGCCCTCCTTTCCTCATTAGACAAACAAGAAAGGATCCTACAACCTTCTCCCTGGTACTCGGAGGTACCAATGAGAACCTCTGGAGACCTTGAGGGTCAAAGCTCGAGGTCCAGGTGGCCTGCCATGGGAACTCTTCAAGACAGACCCTATGTGCATGCACCAAGGGCCACTCCACAATGCCACCCATGCCAGGTAGTCTCTACCACTGTCCTGCCCTGGCTCTTCTTCACCTGGGCTCCAATCCTCTCGGGAAAGCCAGTCAGCATTCGTCCCTGCCCTTCCAGACATACGTGCCCAAGATTCCCCCATTTCATCCTTTAAGGTTCTTACAGGGCACAGCCTCCTCTTCTCCTTCCTCCTTGGAAACCCTGGGGAAGGCACTCAGAGCCAGAGGGGACTGCACACCTTCCTCAGCAGCCACCTCTCTTCATCCTGCACCAGCTGTCATGTCACCTCCTCTGCAATGTCCTCCCCAAGGACCCTGTCTAAGTCAGATAAGCAGAGCAGTCTCTCAGCAAGAAATTGCCTCTTGGTGGAACTGTTTACTCTTTACTGGGGTCTCACTGCCACATACCCCACCCCACCGACTGTCTGCTCCCCCAAGGTAGAGAGACCCCACAAAAGCAAAAGGCCTGACCCGGACTCAGAATATCCCTCAGACAAAGGAGCCTGTGAATGAATTTGAAATGGCAAACCCAGAATGACTACGATCTGCCTGCTAACCTATCTTTAATTTCGTGGACATGTGCAAATGCACTCAGAACGGCCCCCATGCCCAGATGCCCAGCCCATCCATGCATGCCTGGACACCCTACAGGGACTACACGGTTCTGGAGTCAGAGAGGCCTATATTCGGATCCTATCTGGGCCTAGCTGAGCCTCAGTTTCCTCATCTGTAAAACGGGGATAATCATAGCCTTACTCATAGATACTGTGAAGTGCATGTTAAGGAATGAATGAAGTGAGTGCGCAGATCAGTCCCTAGGACCTGGAAATTGCATTTATTTTTATTGCCATACATTTGGATAGTCCAGGCTGCACTCCCTGCCTCCTTTAACCCCTCCCCAAATCTGAGGGCCAATCAGTGCTCAAGGACCCCAGGGCTCCCCCAAGGCGCACATCTGGCCAGCGGGGGCGTCAGCCCACCCATGGCTGGCGCCCAGCTGAAGGTGAGACACCGCTTTGGCCAGCGGCCCTCAGCGCGGGGACTGGGACTCTGCAGTCCTGGGGGCGCCAGACTCTGAGGAGCAGGCGGCCTGCGGAGCAGATCAAGCCGGCCCCACCAGGGCAGCCGAGCAAGCGAGCCAGCCAGCGGCGCAGCCTGCGCCTTCCCAGACTGACCCCTGCCATGGCCGCTTTGTGCCCAAACCTGGCCCTGAGTTATTGCGCCGCAGCCTTGGAGCCCTCCCTTGGAGCCCTCCCGCGTGGGGGGTGGACCAACGCGTTCCCAGGACAGTGGCCTCAAAGAGGTCCCAGGCTACCCAGGTCGAGGGGCAGAAAGAGCCCCCTGGCCCCCTCCCCTGCCTTACCGCCGCCTGTCTCATCGCCACCGCCCCCCCCACTTGTACCCAACTGCCTACCCCACCCCACCCCAGCCGCTTCTCCATCCCCCTCCTCCCACCCCACCTCCCACCCGGTCGCTCTTCCCGCTCCTCTCTCAGGACCCAAACCCTATGGGGCCACTCTGCAGACAGGCGCCAGGTGGCTTTAAGGGGCCTCAACTCTCCTGTCCTGAAAATCTCTGTTGTCCCCAACACGGAGGTGCACCCCCACACACACCACCAGCCTCGGGTCACAGCCTGGCTTGGAAAAGGGTTGGATTCTTGGCTGGCCCTCTGCGGGAATGGGCTGGAAAGCCTCCTGGTCTCATTTCCCCATCTGTCAGATGGGGGGTGGGGAGAATGTGAGTCCAGTGCCAGGCGCTGGGGACATGGCATGGGCACAAAAGCAAGGCGCTTGGCCAGGTGGTGTGCACAGCAGGCAGGCCCAGGGAGGAGTCATCCTCCTCGTTTCATGGTGAGAGTTACATCGAGATAGGTCTGGGGCAGAGAAAGGGGCCAAGCCACTGAAGTTCTTAGGACAAGATTGGAACCCTGAAGCACCCGTGCCTGCAACCATCCCGTTTAACTGACTCAACACCAGGGGAAGCCTCTCTCTGGTTTCTGGACTGCACCAGGGAAACCAAAAGGGTACTGAGTTGGGAGCAGGTGCTCCCAGAATTTGAGGATTCAGAGAGCCCTCTCTCCAGACTTTCCCCAAACCTCCCAGCCCCTCCCAGCCCCTCCGAATCATCAACTGCAAAGACTTTCCGGTCCCCAAATCCCCTCATGAACCCCCCTGTCATCTGAGCTCAAGTGTCACCTCCAGGATGGCCCTAACCAGAAAACCTCCCACACTATTCCCTGCCTATTCCAGGATTGGCGTTCCAGGATGAATGGACCCATATACTTGTAGATGGGCCCCTCGATCTTACTAGAATACACTTCTTTCTTCTCACCTGTGGAGCTTCAGCACGTTGAGCATACCTGGCATATAATAGGTGCTCAGTAAACACTTGGGCTGAATGAATGAACAAATGAAGAGCCAGTAAATAATGTCAACTCTAAAAACCTTGAAACCCAAACTGTGTCCAAGATAAGAGGACTCCACAAAGAATAATCTAATAAGTTTGGAAATCACAAACTACTAAAAATATCTGAGTCCTACATTAGCATTTTAAAGGCTCAGAGAAGCCCTAAAGGTTTAAAAAAACTTTTTAATTGTTTATTCCAGTGTTTGCCAACTGCATTTGGCCATAGAAAATACTTTTTAACCACCCTCACGACCACAGCTTTATAAATGATCAACTGATTCTTAGAAGAAAGAATTTGCTTCTTTTTTTTATAGGACTGAGTCTAGCACAGTGCACCACACACAGAAGATGCTCCAATTATTTGAATGAAAGCATATAAAGTAAATTCACCCATGTGCATTCTCTCTGGGTGAAAACCTATGAGCCTAGGAGTTCCAAATTTTTGGTACAAACTATACCCAAAGTAACACAGCCCCTGTACTGAGATTCTGAACCAGGCAAGCAATTACGAAAGTCCTTTCCCTCAGCTGCAGACACTCAAGGCCATTTACATACATTCATTCACATTGACTCATGCACACATGTACAGATGCATGTGTGAGCACACATGAGCACACCAGCACAAACACACTCACATACAAGTACACATACCCACAAGCACATGGACTCATGCACACACAGACACATAAGCAACCCATTCTGGGGCATACGCCTTCCCTCCCACACAACCAGCTTCACTGTGCCTGGCCGAGGAGGCTCCTGAGATGGGCAGCAGTCCTCTGGTGGGGTGAGAGGATGGACATGAGGAGGGATGCACAATCTGGCATCACCAAGAGGGCTAGGTGTCACCCAGCAGGTGACACATTAAAAGTTTGTTGTTGTTTCCTGCCCATTATCTCCAGCGCTGTATTTTGAGCATAGATATAGATGAGAGGGAATGGGAGAGTCTGCAGTGGGATCCCACCAGAAGAAATAACTAACCCTCCGCTGTATGGCTACTCAGCTTACAGCTCTCTCTCCCTTAAGATTTCTTTCTATTTTTTGAACCATGGGTTGAGCCCAGAGATGCTTAACCACTGAGCCGTATCCCTAGCACTTTTATTTTTTTATTCTGACACAGGGTCTTGTTGAGTTGCTTAGGACCCTCAATAAGTTGCTGAGGCTGGCTTTGATCTTGCGATCCTCCTGCTTCAGCCTCCTGAATCACTGGGATTACAGGCCTGCACCATCGCACTCAGCTCCAGGGAGTCATCCTCACACTTTCCCTGGGAGGGAGGAAAATAAACTAAGACTCAGCAGGAACACAGCAAGGGTGTGTGGGAGCAGGGTTGGGAGCCCAGACCCATCTGCTCAGAATTGCCCCAAACTCCAGAAGCTTAGGGGTCTCCAGGCTGTCTCCAAAGTGAGTCCTAGCCTGGGTCAGTGGCCACAGCAAGCTCCCCCAGCACATCTTGGCCCTCCCCTAGGCACAGTTCTGCCACAAGGTCACTGTATAACCTTGGACACCTGACTTGCAATCTCTCTGGGCAAGTCTGACCATCCATATGAGAAGAATGCTCAGCTGAGGATTCTCCAAGATCCATTGTTGCTCATGAAAAAGAAAGCCTGAGTCCCCCACCTAAGCATCAATTAGTGCCAATATTAAATGAGACCCCGCCTGTAAAGAACACAGGCCGGCACCTGTACCAAGAGGGCTCTTCTGATGTTAGCTGCTCCTTGTGGTCTGATTTCACCCTTCAGGGTCCAAACAAAATGCCATTCCCTATACTTTGCCTGATTTCTGTTATCAAAAAGAATCTCCCCCAACTCCCCAACCCCCTAGCCCTAAGCCAGCCCTCAATGCTGGACTGCCCTGTCTGGTCTGGGGATTGAGGCCTCATACCCTTCCAGTCTATGGGCTCCCTCAGCACATGGCTTCCTCTTGGTTCTCAAGCATCTTCCTGGGAGCCCAGGCTAAGCTCAGCTGGTAAGATGCTCCAGATTCAGATGGAAGAATGGATGTATGCAAGGGAGGTGGGGGAGAGACCAAAGGACTCACCGAAGGAAAGAGATGCCTACTGGGTGCAGCTGCCCGGAGAAGAAATGAAACCAAAGTGGTCAACTTTGCTAATAATAATAAAAGAAGTACCAACAAAAATGATGTGCAATATCTTGCTTGCCTGATGGGCAAAGAGCAAAAAGGGCAAGGGGGATGACAGAAAAAAAGAGAAGAAAGAAAACACCTCCTAGGTGGGCAAGGGTTCAGAGGAATGTGCCATGCACCTGGGCCCTGTTGTTGAAGAGTTCCCCGGCACAGCCTTTGCACAAGGTGACTCAGAAAGATCTACCAAATTGCTGGGCGCACTGGCGCAAGCCTGTAATCCCGGCAGCTCAGAAGACTAAGACAGGAGGATCACAAGTTCAAAGCCAGTATCAGCAACTCAAGGCACTAAGCAACTCAATGAGACCCTGTCTCCAAACACAATACAAAATAGGGCTGGGGATATGCCTCAGTGGCCAGGTATCCTCTGAGTTCAATCCATAGTACAAAAAAAAAAAAATATCAAATTTTTTGAGTGATACCCTTAGACCCAATAATTCCACTTCTAGGAGTCCAGCCTAAGAAATACTCAAACAAGAACACAAAAATGGATACCTGAGGATGCTCGCTGCAGCACTGTCACTAACAGCAAAACAGTAGAAAGCAACTGTATGTCCACCGCTAGAGGACTGTAAGTTCTAGAGGGCTGAGAATGTAGCTCAGCGGTCCAGTTCTTGCCTCGGGTACTGAAGGTCCTGGGTCTGATCCCCAACTCCATGAAAACAATCAATAATTCTGGTTCATCCTCTCCATAGAGCCCCTCTGGCTGTAATGTGGAGATGTGTGACGCACATGTGGTGCTAACTCCTTCACCAACAGTTCTTAACCCTGGCTGCACATTCAAGTTTCCCAGGAAGTTTTCAAAGAAATACTGACCTGGAACCCCTCGTCAAAGACTCCAGATGCTGGGCCCAGGTCAAGTTATTATTTTTTTTTTTTTTGAGTGCCTACAATGATGCTAATTGTGCAACCAAAACTGAAATGTCTGCTACGTGAAAATATGAATTGAGAGTCAGTGTAGCCAGGGAGTAGCAGGCACAATCTGTGTTTAAACTGACATATACAGGTGTACACACCCAGGCCTAGTGTAAAGGCACCACTGAAAAGGCCCTGGGGTAGGGGGCACCCAGGATGCTAGTGCTCTGGAAAAGGAGCGGGACTGTTTTTTAAGATGTCAATTCCCCGCCCCCCAGATTGGAACATGGACAGCCCTAAAGGCAGAACTCCACGGATGGACAGAAGGGTGGGAAGGAGGGCTCCCCCTGGGCGTTTTTATTCATGGCTGTCTCACCCAGGCCAGAGGTGGGCCTCTGCTGTCCTTCACAGCCACAGAGGTAGTTATAAATAAAGGTGGTGGTGACTGACTCAGGCTCTGGACCTAGATAAGGCCTGCCCTCAAGTCCCAGCTCCGCTACTTCCAGCAGTCTGACCTTGGGCAACGGACTTCTGTGCCTCATTCTGCGCACCTGTGAAACTGAGGTAAGTAAATCAGAAAGCTGCTGTGAGAATTCATGGAGGAACGGGGGACAAGAGGAAGACAGAGCCCCATGGTGCCCAAAGAGCCAGGTCCTGACTGTCCCTCCATGTGTCCTCCACAGGGATGAGGGCTGGTGACTCTGGATGGATACGTGTCTGGCCTGGTCACCACTGGATTACAGCAGCACCCAGATGACCAGCAATGCTTTGCAGAACACCTGGAGCCAAAGAGCCGCGGACACCCCCAGCTGAGACCAACAATGCCCATCACCACCAACTCTCCCTCTCAGACACCTGGAAACATCACCATCAAGCCTCAAGCCTCTCCCAATCTGTTGCTCACCCTAAACCTTATAAAGGGCTAGAAAGGACCCAGCTGCCCTGCAGCAGATGCCCTAGAGCAGCCAACTCAGATGTATCCACTGTGGCCCCAGCACTTGGAAAAGAAACTTTGGGAGGGGGGTGTACTGGGGATAAAACTCAGGGGCACTCAACCTGAGTCACATCCCCATCCCCATTTTATATTTTATTTAGAGACAGGGCCTCATTGAGTTGTTTAGTGCCGCGCCATTGCTGAGGCTGGCTTTGAACTTGTGATCCTCCCACCTCAGCCTCCTGAGTCGCTGAGATTACAGGCCTGCACCACCGCACCCAGTTTAGCCTGCATTATTTTAAAACCCAAGTTTTGTGTGTTTGCCACTTCTTGTGTTCCAGGAATTAAAATCCTATAGCACCTAAGACATGCAGCTGATCCAACTGGTTCCATCCCATTTCATAGATAGGGAAACTAAGACTGAAAGAGAACACTATCTTTCCCCAGATCATGGAACTCATTGCCTCCAACACACACCCATCCCCCACAAGAAAAATAAAGCATTTTGAGCCTCACCTTGGAGATAGTGTTGTTCGTTTGCTTTTACAGAACTGGGGATTATTGAATGCAGAGGTGCTTTTCCACCTAGTTACATCCCCAGCCCTTTTTATTTATTTATTTTTTTATTTTTAGATAGGATCTGGCTAAATTGTTAAGGGCATCACTAAAATGCCAAGGCTGGCCTCAAATTTGCAATCCTCCTGCCTCAGACTCATGAGATCACTTGCTGGGATCACACGCATGCACCACTCTGCCAGCTCAGAGTGAGCCTTGGTTTTCTACTGTGGGCAGCAGGTTTCCCTGCAAGCACTGCCCATTTCCTCCCTCCTGCATCCTTCTCCCGACCCTACCCCTCACTCTTAGGGCTAATACTGGGGCAAACCCTCCCTGAAAGATGAGGAGGGTCCTGAAGGCCACTCAATGGTAGCTGAACTGCCCAGCACTGGCCAGCACCAAGCCAGTTAAGGATGTCCCTTCTGACCCCTGAATCTCTGTGGCAGGACGACCATAAGCAGCAGGATGGGAATTTATTGAGTCTAACATTCTGTTTCATTTCAAATTAATATAAAAATCTCATATTGCTTTTATCATTTTTAAAAGACTATTTTTCAAGCCTAGGACCATACAGGGCACAGGCCCCCGTGAGCAGCAACTACCGTCTCACCCCATAGAGCACCTGAGGAGGAAGAGGATGGCACAAGCCACCCCCAGCTCCGGGGCATGAGGGCTGGCAGCCTCACCTCCTGAGCAGGAAAGAAGGCGGAGGGAGACCAGGAGGGCAGGAGAGACCAGAGAGAGTAACACCCACAGGAGCCCACATCCTGCCTGGGAGCTCACCCACTCGCTGTTTCTCTTAGGAATTCATTAGCCACGACCTGATCATTCATTCACTTACTCGCTTGCTCACCGGTTCATTCCCTCAACAGTTTACACCTTCACTCATTCAGTTCAGAAGTCCTTTTATTTTTAAACACAGTAGTCCAGAATCCCAGCTTGGGTCCTCATCTGTGATGGAGCATGAGGTCCCGGAGGCCCCCCCAGGCTGCCCTGTGGCAGGCAAGGTGCTCTCCCATGAGGAAGGCAGGACCAGCCCGACCAGCTCTCCACAGGGTTGCTCTGGGGACTGGGAACCTGAGTGGTTTTCTGTGGCCCCAACAGGTGGAACGAGTACCCACACCCCTAAATTGTGGGAGCCAGATTGCAGATGGATGTGTGAAACTAAATACTGAGAGCCATTGCCAAGTAGAAATGATGCATCAAAATTTTTTTGTCAGCCTACCCCATGTTGCTTAGAGGAAGGACTCTCCATTGTGGAAATGGGCTTGTCTTAGACTCAGGTCATTTGCAGTGACATTGCATGTATGCTTGAGTAAGGTGACCTTGCTCAAGGACCAGGGCGGGTCCGGGTTTAGGGCGGATCAGGTTTTAGGGAGCATCCCGCTCCTTGGGTTTAGGGCAGTTCCAGGTTTAAGGTGTACCTTGCCGGGAATAGGGTGTATCCTGCTGATTAGAGCCTGGTGGAGAACGTGGATTTTGCAGAGAACGTGGATTTCCCCAGAACGTGTGTAGAATGCCAGTGTGAGTTTGGGAATAAAGAATTGCTGTTTGAATCTACAAGGCTGTGAGTGGCTCGTGATTTTGTGCCCAGCCAGACTGCAGCAACTAAAGATGCAAGGATGTGGCACAGAGAGAAAGAGAGCTCCCTGAGAACAGCAGTGTGCAGGTCCAGGCACACACACACATACACACACACACACACACACACACACACACACACACAACACACGTCTGAATGAAGGAACTCCAGGGTCCCTTGTCCGTGGTTTTCAGGATTCTGAGAGATTCAAAGGCAACAACAGTAAAGGCCTGAATCTTCCCAATGTACATGTCCAGGGCCCTGGCTGACCACTGTCCCTCTTGGGCGGAACAGGGCAGCTGCAGGTGCTCTTTTGGGACACCAAGAACAGGTGTACTGCTCGCGAATCCCCAGCGTTCTCTGCAGTCTCCACCTCAGGTGACGGGAAACTGTCCCTTTTTTCCATCGTCCAGCCACCAGCCTGCCAGCCTGCTCTCCTCCCTTGTCCTCTCCCTGGGGAGTCCCTGGAGCTGGTGATTGTCTCCCATCTCCCCAAATTCCAACCTACAGCCCCATGGGGGCTAAGGACAAAACCAAACCTCTTGTTCAGGAAGCAGAAACACACTGTATACTGCCGGTGCTCCATAGCCCCACCATACCCAGGCCAAGGGGCACAGCTCTTCGCCTGCCATCCCCCCACCCCATCGCACCCCGCCACCCCACCCCCCCACCCCGCTATCTCCAGGAAGCCCTGCTCCCTGACCAGGCCCAGATGGCCATCACTCTGCTTTCAGGCAGGTAAAATTTGGTGCAACAGGAGTTAGGTGAACAGTATCTTTTATTTAATTAGGATCAACAGAAGAGATAAACCTCACAGCAGGACAGGGAATGACAACCTGCACAAAATAATTAATGCCCAGTTAACGAAAGGGCAAATCTCAATTACAGGGAAATCAGGGGAGAAAAAAGTTTCCCAGCACTTTGGAGAAGGCAGAGGAGGAGGAGACCGCACGCTGAGGCAAAGCCCAAACCTACAGGCACAACATGGGGCTTCAAGGACACCACAAATCAAGGCAGCCAGGTGGCCATCCTGTAAAAGCTGCTCCTCCCTTCTCCCCATCACAGACAAACCTGCCCCAAGTGCACTGGGCTGGGTGAGCCGATGCTGCCTGGGCCCTGGCAGGCAAGTGCGGGAGCCAGTCGAGATCTGGCCTATGGGGGCCACTAGGGGAGCTCACACCCAGCCAGGCTTAGTCTCCAGAAAAATGGCACCCCCCAAAGAGAGGGCAAATGTTCTAATCCTGGGAATGGTCACCAGATCACTAGAAAGTTCCTGTCCTTGTCCCTGGCACCGCAGTCCCACTGGCCCTGATGGGGCTAGGCTCCTGCTCTCTCTTAGCGGCAGGCAGACCTGACTCTCCTCTCACTCTGAAGTAAGAAAAAGAACCATGAGCTTTTGAGACCCCACATCATCTTCTGAGCCAGTTTTTTCACATCTGCCCTGGAAGACTGAAATTTGAACTAATGGCCTTCCCCCAACCATCACTACTTGGAGGTGGTGTCAGCTGCAATGTTGGGTATTTAAATACTACTTAAAAATAGTTAAGATGTGAATTTTATATTATGCGTATTTTACCCCTATTTTTAAAAAAGGAGACACAGAGTTCTGAGCCCCTGCTCAGGTCAGCCAGGTGAGCAGAGGTCTCTGGGATCCAGGCCCAGGAATGCGTGACTTTAAGCAGCCTCACCATGCAACAGCGAAAGGACATGACAGTTGGGGACCCACACATCTGAAGGAAGCCACTCTCCCCCTGCCAGGGCTCCCCTTACCTATCCCAGCACAATGCTTTGAATTATCTCTGCAAATATGTCTCCAGTGACTGAACATCCTCAACAATGAACTCTCCACGTTCCAGAGCTCAAATAAAAAGATTTTTATTGGCGCAGTCTCCCTCCCAAACAAACCCCCAAGGAGCACAAGGAGTGCCACCCAGGCCCCCTTCCCTCAGCTCCCAATCTCTGGCCTTGGGTGACATAGGCCGAGCAACCCCCATTATGGAGGAGAGGGAAATTGCTGTAAGATTAGTGAGCACATCCACGGAGCCCCATTTGATATCCCAATTCAGAAGATGACATGACCATCTGCTTTCACTTCAAGACATTAATTTTCAATTACTGGAGAAAAACAAAATTAGTTCTGACAAATTGTTGGCGAACACAGGCTCTTGTCTGGTGGTTCATAATAATAACTTTGGGGGCCACCATTAGTGTCCTCGGATGGACAGAGTTTCCTGATGGAGCCCATCACCTGCAGTCTGCGGTGGTGGCGGGCAGGGCCAGGGTATCTCCTACACCCTGTTCTGTGGGGCGAGAGAGACAGTTCTGCAAGCCCCTGCTCTAGGTGACCGCCTCTTCCGTGACCAGGTTAGGGAACTCAGGACTTTCAGATTTTCTGCAGAAGGGAGTGATGGTGAAGATGGCAGGTAAATAAAAACACCCTCTGGAACCATTTTCAGCTTTAGACATGTCGAGGCTTCCTTCCATTCACTAGCAAGATTTCACACAGGGATGTAAATCCTTCCCAAGCCCAAGTGTGCCCAAAAAGGCAGACTGGAATCCCCTCAGTCTGACATTTTCATACACTGACATTTTCTTTGTTATGTTGCTGTTGTTCTACTTGTGTAATTGACTTTGCAAGTAGAACAACAGCAACATAACAAAGAAAATGTCAGTGTATTCACAGCACTAATCTATAATGCTGGGAGGCCCTCCCGCTGTCAGGCAGGGCTGACAATACAATAGCTTTCAAAGGGATATTACCATGATGCTTTTATTCCTGACATCAATCAAGACAAAAAGAACCCTTTTCACAAGACATTAAAAATCAAACCTTTGTGCAAGAAGATAGGTAAAACAGCACTCTCCTTAAAAACAGCCATGCAGAGCAATCAGATAATTGGTGATCCTTGAAAGCAGTAAAGTATTTTTATTTACTGAGTGTACAACCCCAGTCACTGGCTGCCACCCCATCCTGGCAGGTATGCTATGAATCAAAAGTTTCCATCTTCATCTCCCCCACTCATTTCACCCTGCCTGGCACCCACAGCAGGCTAAGGGAACTGACAGCCAGCACTGAAAACTTCAAGTGGGATATATAACCAATACAGGCTTCACTAGTCCATTTTGAGTGCAAAACTACTCTGATTACAGACTAATATATCTACACACAAAAACGCGCTTGCAAGCCAACAGGAATTTGCAGAAATTGACAAATTGGCCCAACCACACCTATTGAGGTTACCTATTGTAACCAGGCACTAAGAGTTTCCAAGATACTCTTCTGTTTTAATTACCCGACACTCACTCAGATAGGAAGAAACCCTGATATCTATACAAATATATACAAAGATAATACTCTTTGCAAACATCAGTGTACCATGCATAGACAAGTCTGGACTTCAATTCAGCCAGGGTTCAGGACAAGCAAGCACCTAAAGCCACCCACCCAACTTGCAACATGGATGGGGCCATCAGGAAACCTAGCCATCCACCACTAGATTACCTCCAAACAGTTAAGATGCCTGCATGCCATAAGTTAGTGACACTTCAGGAAAACTGCAGGTCCCGGAGCAGGAAGTAAGGGGGAACTAATGTTCAAGAGAGTTTATAATCTACACATTTTCTGAACCGTTGATGTATCCAGCCACCAGCCTTCCAAAAGGTCCAAGATGATGGCCTTAACACCCAAAGGAGGTCACCCCCACTCAGGGCTTGACAGAGCTCCTGGTACAGGTAGCTCCAAGTCCTAGAATGTTGTGAAGGAGGAGAGGAAGACAGAAAGACACTCTGCTGAAGAGCCCAGACAAAGTGTTTTGTCCCTCTGATATCCAACAGACCGCATGCCAAAAGTATGCAACCAAGTCGAGTCACCCTGAGACAAAGATGTTACTCTCGAAGCACCAAAGGCAGCAGTGGTTGCTTTTACTTTTTCAGACAGAAGTAGACACTGTTGTGTCTTTTTAAACAGTGTTTGAACAGGCTCCCTTCATTTCATTGCTAAAATGGGGAGAAATGTTAAAAGAAGAGGGAGCTGGTCCTAACGCTGCCTTGAAAACACACTCTCCCACCACTGCCACATAAATGAGTCTTTTCCAGAGCCAGGCAGCAAGTCTGCACACTGGCCTCAGTGGTGAGTTCCTTTCCTTTACACATTCAAATGAAGAGTTAAGAGAAATCAATGCATCTAATTGCCAGACTATTAAGTCCTACATCAGGGGAAGAATTCCACAGCCACCAGCTTAAGAGTTAGCTACCGACATAGCAATTATTGCAACTTTGTATTAGATTGAACCAGATCCCCAGCCTTCCGACTCCAGCCAGGAGAGCTGTACTCCAAGATGCCTAGCTACAGTTTCCTCCTTTCATGATTCCCCCTCCTCATCCTCTGTGAACGCACTATAGTAGGCCACAACATTTGCCAGGGCTGGCGGGTTCTGTGGAATTACTTTATGACTGTTAAGTCAACAGCATTTTGCACTTTTCATTATTAATGCACACTTGGCACCTTATGGTTAAACGTTTAGCAGGATTCTCCTGCCAGAGGCACATAGTTATTATTATATTATTGCTTATTAAGTTTTTGCAAGGAAACAGGTGTAAGAATCTAAGCAGCAATTACTAGACATAAAGAATGTTTTCAAGAATGAAACAAGCCCTTCAAAACCTAAGAATAGGTAATTTAATTGGGGGAATTAAATATTAGGATTAAATATCAGTTACCCCAATCTACATAGAAAGCTATGGAAAGTGAAAAGGATTTGTTTTGCCCTTCCTGCAAGATCATGTACATTTAGCCAAACAAATGTCGACAATTTACACTTGTATGTGGTCTCAGATGAATCAAGAAACCTGTAACCCCAGAATGCCTCTATTTATTACATCTCAATCATTTCCACTCCAGCCAAGAGCAGGGCTGGCAGGAAGAGAGCGGGGCACCAGCGCCTTCCCGCGAAGGCCTTCAGAAAATGAACTTTTCAGAGCAGAACTGGGCTGCGGCCAGAGGTCATCAAGGGAGTTGGGAGAAGACAAGGGCCTTTAAGGCTTCAGAGGCATATAGCCACTCTCATCCTGTTCCTCAGTCACCCCTCAGTGTGTTCAGGCGGCTAAGCACCCATCTGAGGGGCTGGAATTGGGACAAAGCAGCAGGCCAGGCCAGGAGAGGACAGCCTATTAGGGGAAAATGGCAGGGGAGGGGCTCAGCCCATACACTTACTCTCCCCAGCATCTCTGCTCTCCAGGGGCCCCTGGAGCCAGGACGTCCTATAAATATAAAGCAAAGCAAGGAGAAGGAGTGCGTGTGTGTACCTACATATCCACATCTCATCACAAACGTGCGCACCCTGGGTACTCGGTGCAGGAAGCTGGCCAGGGTGCGGAAGGTGAGTACCTGGCACACTGTGAGGACGTCCACAGCGCTCCCTGGGGGACCTGAGACCGGCCTGCATGGCGCAGACAATGAACTCCTGGCGGAGGCTCCCTGCCGGGTTGGCTTCCGCGGAGCAGGCAGGAAGTGCTGCTGCAGCCGCGTGGCCTGGGCAGGGGGCAGGGAGGGGGTGCGGGGTGGCCGGGCGCATGCGCGCCTGAAGCCTGTGCCAGCAGCGCCGGCCGCTCTCCACATCCCCCGGCAACAAGGAGGGGGCTGGAGAAAGCCAGCGAGGCTGGGGCTAGCAAGGGCGGCCTCCAAGCTGCCAGCCTCCAGGGCGCCCGTCCTCACCGCCTCTTCCTTCCTCTTGCCAGCATGGAGATCCCCAATCCGCACCAAGTTGGGCCGCACCCCTTGATTGGCCTCTCAGGCCCGGGGTCGCAAGGAGGGAGCGAGGAAGTCCCCTTGTAGGCGACCCTAGGCCCGGGTCCCAGCAAGCGTGGCTCCAGGCCCGGAAAGGGTCCGGGCGGGTAAGGTGTCCACGGCGTGCCCCCTCCACCGCCTCCGCCTCCCGCTCCTGGCTTCCTCCTCCTCCTCCTCCTCTCCGCTGGCTCCGAGGGTCCCCAGCAGCCCGCCTGCTCGCAGGTCCCTCCTCCCTCTCTCTCTCCCACCTAGCTTGATCGTGTCTTGCTCGCTCACCTTTCACAGAGCGCGGCTTCACCTGCTTCCGCCTGGACACCTCCGGGGCTCAGGGCGCTCCGTCGCCCTCCGCGGGCTCCCCCCGCCGCCCTCCGCCGCTCCGGGTAACCCTTCTCCACTTTCTCAGCCTGCCTCTTGGAAACTTTTTTTTTTTTTTCAGCCGGGTCAGCGGCTGCGGGGAGCAGACCGCAGGTGGGGCCCTGCCTGTTGCAGTGAGGCAGCTGGGGGCTACCGGTCCCAGCGGCGGTCGCGAGGCAGTCCGGAGGCCACTAGGCTGAGCCGAGTTATGCAAAAAAAAAAAAAAAAAAAGCCGCCCCCTCCTTCTCCCCACCCCCCGCCTGCCCCCAGCCCCTGCGGCCCCTCCCTCCCTCCCCCACCCCACCGCCACCCTCACCCTCCTCCTCCTTCTCCTCCTCCTCCGCCCCTTGCCGGATTTTGCAGCCTGTTGTGGAGCTCACAATGAACCCATCTGAGGAAGGGGAAATGGGGCTGGAGTCAAGAGGGTCTCAGGAGGCGGGAGAGACCGGGAGGTGGTTGGGAGTGAGGGAGTTCAGTACTCCCCGGGAAGAAAAAAAAAAAAAAAGGCTTCAAATATCCCCTGCAGCACACACACACACACAAAAATAAAAAAAATAAATAAATATTAATGGCTCAAAAAATGCCCAAACACCCGGTTTGTAGATTATGATGGATGGCGAGGGGGTATCTCAACTCAGCCTACTTGGGGGTAGGGGCTCAAAAAGGCCATAGGGGCTTGGAAGCCGTGGCTTAGGGCCCCTGGCTCACGCCCCCTTCTCTAGCTCTCAGCTAGGTCCGGAGCTGTCCCCCAGAGGAGGAGGGCGGCGCGTGGGGGCTCAGGCGACAGCCTTCAGGCGCGCTGTGCCCCAGGCATCCTCAGCCCGTGCGCAGGGCTGCTGCTGCCTGCCCTAGGGCAGTGGATTGCAGCCCATCCCCAGGCCGATGCCAAGTCGCCAGCCCGCTAGCTGCCTCCACTGGCCAGGGGCTTGGGGGGGGGGGGGGGCGGCGGCGGTGGTGGAGGAGTAGGTGGCAGCGGCAGCCGGGCTCCAGTCCTCCCGGGCAGGAGCAGCGGGACGGCTGGGCCCTGGCTCCTCTGCGCTCCAGGCGGCGCTGCCTGCCAGCCTCCCTCGCGCTCCTGTCTTCTTTGTAGTCGCTGGTTCTCCTCCTCTGCACTGCAGAGACACATCATAAAGCCAGGCTTGGCTGGAAACCCAGCAGGAGGATGTGAGGAGCAGAATCCAGGCGGGGGTGCGCTGTGATCCCCTGGGGCTCCCCGCACTGCTCCTGCTCAGATCAGATGGAGAGAGAGCCAACCCCACTGAGCAATGGACATTGCTGGAAATACAGCTCCAGCCGCCCACAAAACCCAGACCGCTGTGGAGGCGTTTGCAGGCACCACGCAGGCGCAGGCACCTCACCGGCTAGCGGAGCGGGCTCTGGCTTCATGGGGGCGGGAGGAGGGAACAGAAGGCCCATGCTGGCTGTCAAGCTCACCCAGATGCATTAGCATTACAAACTGCAAAAATTGAAAGAATGGGGGAGCAAACAGGTTAGCTACCCTAGTGTTGCTTCTTGTGCCCCACGCACTAGAATTATCCTCAGACCCTCAAATGACTTTTGAGATGGTTTGGTGTTCCAAGACCACTCTGACCCCACATCCAACAAAGGCTTACACCACTGAGCTAACCTATACCCTTATTTGTAGGGTTCTTGAGCCTGGTGCGCACTTCCAAGCTGTGACTCTAACACCTTATCTCCAGAAAACTGCAGTAGCATCCCTTCCCTCCGAGGTTGGCAAAAATAAACCAGTTGCTACTTTCCACAAAGTTTTGCCAGGGGGTGCCTCAAGTCCCTGTAGTTCTTGAACTAGTTGAGTCTCAGATCTCCAAGCTGGTCCTGGGGTCCTGGAAGGGCACATGCTTAAGGAAAGTCTTCCCTGGGCGGCTCCCATAAACCTTTACTTTGAAGCGTCCCTCTCTGCCACCAGCTGCAGGCGTCTAGGTCCCTGGTAGGGGAGAGGCCCCCACATCTCGCCCTCCTAGGCAAGTGACGCCACCTTGGGCCAGGACGCCTTGAGCCCGGAAAGCGGAGCAGGTGCACAGCATGGCCCTGGGGGTTATCAATCTCGCAGATTGATAAATTGCCACTTGGAGAGTGGAGGGCTGTGTCCCCTCAGAGACAAGTTACACAGGGCAACCCTTCATGGAAAAACCCGCTCCCCTCTGAAAGCAGCGCTGGGCCAGCCCAGCAGCGACGCCCGCCCCAAGCAGGCTGCCGGCACCCCCCCCCCCCGTTCCCCGCCTACCTGCCAGCCTGGCCCGGCTAGCCAACCCCGTGCTGGGCTGATTGCCGAGGTAGATGCCACCCCCGCACCCCTGCTGCTAGGGAGAGCAGGCCAGCAGATGCGGAGAAAGGCCTTAGGCAGGGGGACCATGGGCGTGCGCCCAAGGCCATCTCGAGGTTCAGTCGGGTGAATGGAGAAATGCAATGCCCAGGCAAACATGCCTACAGCAGAGACCCAGCGTGAGGATACCCAGACAGGCTAAGGCTAGGTCATCCACTAAGTAAGACCTAGGCCCTGAGGTCCTCCCTTTCTCCGGAATGGGGTTGCCACCCTCAGCCACCGCTGTCCTCAGTTAGTGAGTCCAAGAATGTCCAACATCCCAAGGAGCCACCGCCTGCAGCCAGGGATGGCCAGGATTAGACTGAAGAGTGCCAAGGGCCAAGGCGAGGGCAGAGTCCGCTAGGCACCTGGGAAAGAGCCAGGAAGGAGGGGCCGAACCAGCTACCCCACACACCCCCACCGGCCCCTGGGATCAAGGACCCGGAGAGAGGCTGACAGGCGGCAGATGGCACACACTGGGGGAGGGGGCGATTGGCCTCGGCTCTGGGGTGCCTCTGTCACAGGCTGCCTCTCCTGGGGAGGGGGAAGAACAACCCTCAGGTCGTCCGCCCAGGCTCTGGGATGGGGGGCGGGGGGGGGTTGTTGGGGGTGGGGGTGGAAACTGCAGATAGTACCCATCCAGGAGAGAGGGGGCAAACAAAAGGAGTGTGGTGGGGATGGGTTGTGTTAGACTAAAGGAGCGGGTCATCTGGTGGGAAGGGGCGCCTCAAGGATAAGGGTCCTGGAGCAGCACACAAAGTTTTTTTTGGATGAGTTGCACACAGCTGTGAAGCATGTTTGCGACTAGACCCTCAGCCCGCCCCCACTCCAGACCTGTCTGCTGTGTCCCTGTCAGCTACAGTCAGGGTGCAGAGGCCCTCACCCCACCACCACCTCAGACCTGCCTGCTGTGTCCCTGTCACCTACAGCCAGGGTGCCTTAGGGTGCGTGTATGGAGTGAATAGTAGTTAAATAAGTATTAGGTATTGTATGGAGTGAATATTAACTTTAGGTAAACATGTTTTGATGTTGTGCTACAAGTGTGCAGCATGTTAGGTATAGATAATATTAACTTTAGGTAAACATGTTTTGATGTTGTGCTACAAGTGTGCAGTGTGTTAGGTATAGATAAGATAGTGATGAGTGCGAAGTGTGTTAGGTATGGATAAGGTAGTGAAAAACAAATGATGTAAGGGAAAAACCCCAATAAGATGTAAACAAGTTAGGCTTAGTATAAATATAAGGCACGGAGGACAGGCAGCACCTCTCAGGTCAGGCACTGACACCAGCCGCCTGATTGGTCCTTCCGGTCTCTGCTCCGCTGCTGCTGTGTGAGGACTGCTGTGAGAATAAACGAAGCATTGGAAAGACATCCCCGTGAGTCGGTGTGGTGTGTTCGTGTCGCCGGGGATTCTGGTCCGGGTAGGACACGGCCGGGGACCCGCCTGCGGTTGACCTCCGAGACCAAGGCCCGCTCCAGCTTCGGGAGCTGCTCGCGACAGTGCGGAGGGAGCTTGACCTCCTCGTGCCTCCTTTCTCCTGTTTCCTCTAAAGCTTGTTTCATTTTAAACTCCTTCCAGAAAAAATGTTGTTATAAGGAAAATCTCAGAGTTGCAAAAAACCAATACTGTCCCCCTTACTCCCCTAGCCCTGTTGAGCATGGATTCATACCAGAAGGGCCTCAAGGGACATTTGTTAAAGCCTGGGCCTTGCTTCTCACCAATCTGGTGACTCTGTACCAGAAAGTCATTTTCAGGTGATGTATTTTACACCATCTGCCTACCTCCAGCAGGGAATCCAGGGTTTAGGGCCCCTCCCTTGTTAAAAAGGTCCCTTTGGACCAAGGTGCATGCCTGTTATTCCAGCAACTGAGGAGGCTTAGGCAAGAAGATTTCAAGTTTGAGGCCAGCCTGTGCAATCTATCAAGGCCCTATCTCAAAAATAAAAAATGAAAAAGCCTATGAGACTATGTGTGCAGCTTGGTGGTGGAGTGCTCCTGGGCTCCATCCACAATGCCAATGATGATGATGATGATGATAATAATAATAATAATAATAATAATAATAATAATAATAATAATAATAATTGTTGGGTGCAGAGCAGGCTGAACTGTGTTGTCTGCAGGGCAGGCTGAACAGATCTGGTCCTTTATCACCTGTTTGTGTCAAGTCCCACTCAAGGCTGAGCACTCAACCCCCCTTGGGCCAACAAGACAGCTTGCACACCCAGAGGCCCCATTAGATTTGGGCTATAAAAACTCCCTCCTGCCAACCCCCCCCTCTCTCTTGCTCTCTCGCTCTTGCTCTCTCTCTTGCTCCCTCTCTCTTGCTCCCTCTCTCTTGCTATCTCTCTTGCTTTCTTAGTCTCTCTCCTGCATGTGCTTCCTCTCTCTCTCTCTCTCTCTCTCTCTCTCTCTCTCTCTCTCCTTCTTTCTTTTCTCTTTGTTGAAGTGCTGCAATAAAGTTCTTTTGGTTGCTCCATGTGTTGTGGTCACTTTCCTTTCAATAATAATAATAATAGAAACAATAACTTTTTTTGTACTGGAGATTGAACTCAGGGGCACTCTACCACTGAGCCACATCCCCAGCCCTATTTTATATTTTCTTTAGAGACAGGGTCTCACTGAGTTGCCTAGTGCCTTGCTTTTGCTGAGGCTGGCTTTAAACTTCTGATCCTCCTGCCTCAGCCTCCTGAGCTGCTAGGATTACAGGTCTGCTAGGATTACAAGTCTGTGCCACTGCACATGGAAATTATAACACTTTAAAGGCATTTTCTGACCTCAATTTCATCTGCTTTAGGTGGATCAAGATTTAGAGGAGGCAATTTCTTCTGTCCTGCTCGGAGAAGTGGTTGGGAAACCCAGAGTAAACTGTAAGAAACCAACATCATAAATGCAAGAAAGATTACAAGTTGATAATTTTGAAAACAAAGAAGACTTGTTCACATAAATAGGCATTTTCCCTCCATCGTCATTGGGCTGGAGGAGGGGAAGCCAAAGAGCTGCCATTCCCCCAAATGATGCATCTTGAGAATTTGTCTCTGAACATGGAGCAAGTGAGGCTGCTGCTCTGAATTTCCAAGAAGAGGCAAGTGTATCATCCAGAGTGATCTGGTGAATGCAAGAAACAACAACAAAAACAAACCTGTAAAACTGTAGATTCCGGAGCAGGGGCACACATCTGTAATCCCAGTGGCTCAGGAGGCTGAGGCAAAAGGATTGCGAGTTCAAAGTCAGCCTCAGCAAAAGTGAGGTGCTAAGCTACTCAGTGAGACCCTGACTCTAAATAAAATATAAAATAAAGCTGGGGATGTGACACAGTGGTTGAGTGCCCCTGAGTTCAATGCCTGGTATCCACCCCCACCCCCAACAAAATCCTATGTTAGAGTTCCTTTTGTGGCCTCTAAATTAGATCCTGAAGAGTTCCCAGAGTCTTTAAGAGATGCTTTGCAAGCCAGGCACAGTGGCACATGCCTGTAATCCCAGTTATCAGGGCAGCTGAGACAAAAGGGGCATAAATTCAAGATCAGCCTGGGCAATTTAGGGAGATACAGTCTCAAAATAAAACACAAAGGCTAAGGATGGAGTTCAGTGGTAGAGCATCTTTGGATTCAAGTCCCAATACCAGTTAAAAAAAAAAAAAAGAAAAGATGCTTTACAGTAAGTGACCCAGTGACCACCTTCTCCCCTACATATTTTTACTTGTATGTGCACACACACATGCACACTTACCTTAAATGACACCTGTCACTTGGATATATGTAATCTGAAATTTGCAACTTTTGCTCACTGGTTAATTACTTGAAAGTCTCACTCTCTGAGGGGCGAACTTGCATCAGCCCCTGAAAATTAGTCATTTTGGGGAGGAAGATTTATAACTTCCTTGGTTCACTTGTTTATTCAACATTTATTTATTGATTGTGTGCCTACTGTGTGCCAAGACTGAGGGTACAACAATGCAGAAAGATTACAACTCTTTCCTGCTGGGGCTTGTTTGCTAGCGTGATGAAAAAGCCTTTTTTTTTTTTTGAGGATTTTGTTGGGGGGATGGATACCAGGGGTTAAACTCAGGAACTCTCCACCACTGAGCCACATCCCCAGCCTTGTTTTGTATTTCATTTAGAGACAGGGTCCCACTGAGTCACTTAGTGCCTCACTTTTGCTGAGGCTGGCTTTGAACTTGCAATCCTCCTGCCTCAGCCTCCCTACCCGCTGGAATTACAGGTGTGTGCCATCGCACCCAGCTAAGTCTAACTTTTTTTTTAAATATATATTTTTTAGTTGTAGGTGGACAAAATACCTTTATTTTATTTATTTATTTTGATGTGGTTCTGAGGATCAAACCCAGGGCTTCACACATGCTAGTCAGGCATTCTATCGCTAAAACCCCATCCCTTAAGGGGGGAGGGGTTGTGGCTTAGCGGTATCAAAAGTTAGCCCTAAGGCTAACTTTTAATAGAAGATTATGAGAATAATGATTTAAACAGTTTTGAACAATTCCTGAGAAGAAAAAAGATAGTACAAATGAAGCCAGAAAAATAAGGGTCAAAAGTGGTTTGGCTAACATGCTGAAGGAAGAGAAGGAAGGAGTCAAGGAAAAGGATAGAATGTACAGTATGTGCAAATGGCCTGAGGTGAGAAAAACCTGGGTGGTTGAAGTGAGAAGTTGTCACAGCTTCCACAAAGAACCAAAGGAGGCATTATAACCAATCCCATCCCCTTTCCAATCCATCTTCCTCATTGCCTCACTGGAGAACCTCAAGCAATGGGCTGTCTGTGTTTATAGTTTCTCATCTGAAAAATGGGAGTATTGATAGCACAGATCTCATGAGATTATCCTCAGAATTTCATGTCAGTAAGCTCTGCCTGTCTGGCCTAGAATGAGGCCATGAGACAGCTGTTACCAGGCCTCACTTCCCTCTCTTCCTTTCCCATCTCTCACCTTCACCATCACCAAGGTCAACGCCATTTTAGAGAGAGCCAACCACATAACTGTAAATTCCCTCCTTTCATTCAGGCACTCCCCCATCTCATGTTCCCTTGAGACAGTCTTGTGTTTGCTTTGTAGAAGATTACCACTTTAGGTCTACCAAGGAGACAGTATGCTTTCTGTGCACTTGTGCTTGAGATTGAACCCAGGGTCTCAGCATTGTGTGCTTTTGTTGCATTAAGTGATGCATCTATCTGTGGAATCCATGTTTCCCTGAGCATCCTGTCAAGGGGGCAGTAAGGAGGCAATGGCCATGCACTCTCCTTGAATCTGTCAGGTAGCCAGGCACAACACATGCAGCCACCCACCAGGATGGTCTGGCTGCTTCTTTCCCAGTGTGCCAGTGTCTGGGCAGATTGAGGGCTTCTTCCCCAGGAACCTGGTCTTGAAGTTGTACTTTTGTTGTTGATGGGGGTTTTTCTTCTGGTACTGGGGTTTGAAACAAGTGGCATTTTACCACTTAGCTACCTTCCCAGTCCTTTTTTTTAATTTTAGAACAGGGCTTTGAGAGCCATGGCCCAGTCAGTATGATGCCTAGCATTTGCCAGAGGGAATGTTTGAAAGGTGATGCCAGCGAACCATTGAGATGATGATTTGAGTTAAGCTATATATAATTGCTGTGATGCTGGATTGATTGAATTGTATATTTGGCCTTTAGTGTTGGGCAATAGGGCAGCTCTTGCTGCTTGCTACTTTGGAGTTCCCGTGGAGTTTTCACGGGGCTTCGGAGAGATTGGATGGAGCCCGGTGGAGGGAGTGTGGTCCCGTGTGGTGTGTGCAGTGCCAGTGAGTGTTAGGGAATAAAGAGTTGCTGTTTGAATCTACAAGGCTTTGTCGCGGCTCGGTTATTTTTGCCTAGACAGACTGCGGCACAGGGCTTTCCTATGTTCCTGAGGCTGGCTTCAAAGTTGCAATCCACCTGCCTCAGCCTCCTAATCTTGAGGTTTTGGCTTCTTCTGCTTTTCATTTTTTGTGGTCATAGGGGTTGAACCCGGGACCTCTCCCTATATCACGCAAGCGCTTTGCCACTGAGCTGCATCCCCAGTCCCTTTTCTTTTATTTTAAGACAGGATCTCACTAAATTGCCTGGGCTGGCCTCAAAATTGCAATCCTCCTGCCTCTGCCTCCACAGTCCCTGGGATTACAGGTATGTGCCACAACACCCAGCCAGTCTTGAAGTTTCTAGGCATTCACAAGAGGTTAAGGCAAGAGAGAAGAGCGTATCCCCTTCTTTGCTTCTAGTTCTCAGCCTGCCATTTTGGGGGAGGAAAATCCCTGCAGATGCTTCTGAAATTCCCCAGGGGTTCCCCATTGCCCGCCCCCCATGACCACAACTCAAAGAGGCCAGCAGCAGACCCAGACTTCTGCCTCCCTGGGGCTGCAGGAGCCTGGTGCCATAAACAACAAGTCGGGTGTGGAAACCTCCTTGAATTCTCCAGTTTCTGTTCAGCTGGGAAAGCCATCTCTATTTTATCATCATTATTATAATTATTTAGTTCTTCAAGCATCAGCAGTCTTTACAGGGAACACCCACAAGGCAGCAAGGAAACCAACTCGTTGGGAGGGTCCTTGGTGGATTCACACCCTCATAAAACTTGAAACTCCTGGCCCTGGCCCCAGGAGCCTCCCCCCAGACCATCTCCGGCTGCCCTTGGTGTGCTGCTGCCCACTGGAGCCTGCAGGTGCTGGACTCTAGTTCACTTGGGGCTTTGTTCTCTGTTACAATGTTGGTGACTGGCTTTCATGTTTTTCCCCCAGTAGTAGGGATCGGACCCCAGGAAACGCTACACTCAGCTACATACCCCCTATCCTTTTATCTTTTATTCTGAAACAGCATCTCCCTAATTGCCTGGCCTCAAACTTGCAATCCTCCTGCCTCAGCCTCCCATGTAGCTGGGATTAACAGCATGTACCCCTGCACCTGGCAGTATTTTCTTTAATTTTAAAACAAATTTTTAAAAAATTCAATATAATAAATGTGATATGAGGCCTGGCTTTATAAGCTTTGACTCAGAGTGCACAGGTAGACAGCCCCAGCAGGCAGTGGGCACATTCCAGGACTAGTCACACATCCTTTGGTCTTGAGTAGATCATTCAGCCACCATTAAATTTAATTATCACATTAGAAAACAAACAAACAAAATGTGGTAGATTTAAAAATGGGCTCTCATTGGTGACGTCCAAGGCCATTGAGGTATGGTTTAACAAACAGAGACTAGAATGCTCTCTACCTTGCATGCAGGTAAGGCTGGGGTAACTGCACACCCCCTACACACACAGCTCCACCCGCAGGCCATTCTGTGTCCACCCATGAGTAGGAATTCTGAGGACACCAAAGCCTGCCTAGGAATGTGATGGGCTCCTCACCCTGGGGAGTGGGCAGATAGCCTGAAACATGAAGCTGGGACTTCATTGAGCTGTTGAAACTACTTTACAGGGCCTGTTTTATCTTTAAAATAACCATACTTTTGCTAGGCACAGAGGCACATGCCTATAATTCCAGCAGCTCAGGAGGCTGAGGCAGGAGGATTGTGAGTTCAAAAAGCCAGCCTCAGCAATGGCAAGGCACTAAGCAACTCAGTGAGACCCTGTCTGTAAATAAAATACAAAATAGGGCTGGGGATGTGGCTCAGTGTTTGAGAGCCCCTGAGTTCAATTCCCAACACACACACACACACACCAAAAAAAAAAAAAGACTCCACTTTGCTGCTGAATATCTGTATGATGACTGCCAATTCGTGTAGCAAATTTGGTCTAATATTTGCCTTCACTATCACGTGCTAGAGAGGTTGCAGGGCATCAGGAGACCACACCTGACTCTAATCTCTCATATGAATGACACTGTTATCTAAATCTACCAAGAAGCAACAAACTGGTTCAGATCATTTTGAGAAAAATTAAAACATTTGTTTGTTTCCTTTTATTCTGAAGTAGTGTCTCCCTAAATTGCCCAGACTGGCCTCAATCTTGTGGTCCTCCTGCCTCAGCCTCCCATGTAGCTGGGATTACTGGTGTGTACCCCTACACCCACCATGGGTACATTTTTTTTTTCCTGTGTACATAGCCCTTTTCAGCACCTCCACTCCTACTCTCATAGAAAGAATCTCCTAGGTACACAGGCCCAGAAGAAATATTAGGGAGGTGTCAGAATGTGTGGTCCCTGCCTCAGCTGAACACATGGAATGCTTCTGAGGACCCAATACCCACCGGCAATACCCACTGGGTCTACTGCCCCCTTTACATCCCCTGTGTCCTATGGATGCTTGGAATGCAGTGATGTCATCAAGAGAAAAACCAGCATCCTGGCTGGCATACAGAGGAGGGGTCCTTATACAGTGCACTCAACCACTGTCGCATAAAGGCTCTCTAGTGGACAAAAGGACCAGGGGTAGAAAGCTTGGCCTGCCCAAGTAAACCAAAAGCTTTTTCAGGACAGAGGCCTAGATTTTGATATATACCCCCATCTCATCATGGTGCCTACTCCCTGCCCAGTGAATGAGGGGTGACTGGAGTAGCTGTCAGGGCAATGCCCAGAGGTCAGAGGTGGGCACTGGACAGAGAGAGCCGCCACCTAGCGCAGAGGCCCATATTGCATAAAGGGCTGAATTTGAATCCCAGCCGTGCTGTTTACCAGCTTTTGTGCTCTGTACCTGAAACCTTTCCCAGAGGCTCCTATCTTGAAGGCTTGGTCCCCAGAGCAGCAATGTTCAGAGGCAGGGCTTGGGGGAGTGATTGGATCAGGAGGGCTCTGTCTTTATCAGTGAATCAATCTACATATTTGAACAAACCATCAGGAGGTAGTGGACACTATAGGAGGTAGGGCCTAGTTGCCTTGAGAGAGGAAGTAAATTATGGGGGGGGGTGCCCTGGAAGGGTAGCACCACAGTGACCGGGCTCATTGCTGTGTGGAGAGCAGAGATGGGGCTAAAGCTGGAACATGTCTAGACTAGCACACAACACTTTGCACCTAGTAGGTGCTTGGTATTATTATTTTTTTCTTTTTTGCAGTACTGGTAATTATAGTGCTTTACCAGTGAGCTACATTCCCAGCCCTTTTAATTTTGTGGTACCAAGGGGCACTCTATCACTGAGCCACATCTTCAGCCCTTTTTTTTTTTTTTTTGAAACAGGTTCTCAACTAAGTTGCTGAAACTGGGCTTGAACTTGCAATCCTCCTGCCTAAGCCTCCCGAGTAGTTGGGCAGGTGTGCACCACCATGCCCAGCTATTAGATATATTTTTATAGTGCTCCTTCATCAGTAATAGATGTAGCTGAGACCCTAGCGATGGGTGGCCACACAAAGAAGAGGCTCATTTGCAAGGACTGGAACTAAATAAGACTAGAAGAGAGCTAGCCAGGCAGTGTCCTTGGGAGACAGATTGCTGGGTTTCCTCTGCCAGGTGAATTCCTGGATTCCTCAACTGCATCCTACCATATTATATTGCTTAAGAAATGGTAGCTGTTGTTCACATTTACAGGACAATGACAACTCAGTATGTTCAGGTTTCCTGAATGGCCTGGGGTAAGCCCTCTCTGCCTCAGTCTTCCTGTTTGCAAAATCTCTCTGGTTCTCTGAATGAAGAAGCAGTCCGTTCCCACCCTCTGGCCCAAATGGCACCCAGCAAGCATTTAAAGCCAGAGGGAGCAGAAGAAATTCAGGCAAGAGGCCACTAAAGGGAGGTTATGGGGCTTGGGCCCCACTGGGAGAGGAGCAGAGTGGGTGGGGCCCAAGGCCCCAATGGACCCAGCCTGGTGCTACATTTCCCAGGGCCTGCTGCTGCCTTCTCTGAGTGGCCTGGCCCCATCCTGGTCATGCACATTGGGACATGCCAGGGCCTGGCTTCCCAGGGGCCAGAGGGAGCTCCTGCAGGGGACTTCAAAGCCCAAATGCCTTTCAGAAAGGAACTAAAACTTTCTGCTTAACCAAAGCCTCCACAGGAGAAGAACAGGCCTAGCCCTTTTCTTTTTAAGTCTCTTTATTTTTCAGCCAGCTGGCCTGGTCATTCTATTATTTTCCTATTATGAACGGTCCCAGCTAGAACACACAGGGAAAAAAAAAATCTCCCATGCCTGTGAAGGGGCTGGCTGGCCTTCTGGGGCAGACAAAGGCAGCTCTGGCCTCCAGCACCCACTGGGAGAGGCCCTGGACCTCCTGCCCAGAGCCAAAGTCAGGAGTGAGGGGAGGATTCAGGAAGTCTCTGCACCCCAAACCTTCTCTTGCCCCTAGGAGCAGAGCTGCCATCCAGCCAAGGAAAGGATTCCTAAAGGGCTTGTGGGCAGAGAAGGAAAGATCAGGCATCCCCTCACCAGGGCCCATGGGGAAACTGATGTCTGGGGAAGAGTTGCAGAAGGTCACAGTATCAACGAATGGCAGAGCTGATCTTTGAAGCCAACATTCTCAAGTCCAACATCAGGTACCAAGGAAATGTTGGGAGGGGGGTCCAAGGAGGAGCCCTGGCATCCTGAGTTTGCTGAATGAGAGTGGATGTCATTCCTTTCTCAGCTTGTCTGCCTCCCAGTAAGTTAAGTTCATTTTTCTGTGACTCAGTTCCCTTATCTTTGAAAATGAGAACATGCTTGTACCCAACTTGTAGGGCAGCTGTGAGGAGCATAGGAGCCAATAGGTAAAGAACATAGAACAGTGATTTAAAAAAAATTACCTCTTACTCTCTGTAAATGTAAAGTTTGTGTTCTCCACCTAAGGAATGTTTACTGACCTCTCCTAGGACAGGCCCAGGGCCAGGTGCTGGGGGATGCAGCTGGACAAAGCAAAAAGGTCTCCTACCTTGTGGAACTTCCAGTGGGGGAGGGGGCAAGCCAAGGGACACAGTGGATTCACTAGATACACTGCCTCATGGCACATTCTAGATCTCTCTTCTCCGGGAGGGAGTAAGGGGGGGGGCGGTCAGAAACTTTCTGGACTCAGGGGCCCAACTGATCAGATGGGAGAAGGCAAGGGCGCTCCTTCCCTTGCAAAAGGAGGCAGGGAAATGTTGAAAACCAGTTTTTGCAGTTTAATTGTTTTTAAGTGAAAGAGGGCCCCAGGCCAACAGCTGGTCACCTCCCCATCCTGGTGGGCTGGTTCATCTGGTTCAGCCTCAGAGTCCTCAGCGCTTGGGTCCTCGTCACTGTGCCTGAGATGCAGGGCTGGTCCTGAGGAATTGGAAGCCTTTGTCCATCGCGTCCATTGAGGCGGTCCATGCCCCCCACCTTTCCACTCACACAGTTCCCTACTGCCCAAGGCACCACCAGCGACCTCCCAGAACTGGAGCTGGAGCCCAGCTGGGGCATGACCTGAGGGGCGGGGTAGGGGCGTGGCCTGTGAGCGAGGGGCGGGGCCAAAGCCACAGCCCCGCCCTGCACTCACCACGCCCAGTGCGCCTCCCAGCTCAGGCTCCCCAGGGGACACTGACTACTCTTGAGATGCCAAGCCTTTCTCAAAAAGCCAACAGAACTCCTCCACCCCATGCTTCACAGAAACCTCACCTGGGTCTGAAGTGGGTAAATTGATAGGAAGCATCCACTGGGTTAGGAGAAGGACAACCTCCTCCCCCCCACACTTTTCTCTCAGTCCCGACCTGATGCCCTACAGAGAGCTCTCCCTACACAACTAAGGTGATGCCGACGGTGCTGTTATAAATTCCATTTTGCATGTAATAAAACTGAGGCTCAGGAAGGCTGATTATGTTGCTAATCCAAAGTCACACAGCCCTTAATGGATAAAGCCAGGATTGAAATCCAGGTGAATCTCCCTACAAAATTGGAAAATTTCCCTTCTCCAGTTTATTAATTCCAGCTTCTACACTTTGCCTGAAGCATAGCATTGATGTATCCATTTAGATAGATGGCTATATAAACCGCTAGATAGATGTGGAGGTTAAGCTAGAGATGGAGATAAAGATGGTATCTTAGAGCCACAGACAATTGTATCAGGTGTCAATGGGATGGTGGCAGATACCCTTTTCCCAAATCTCCATCAATCCCCAAAACATTTTGTTTAAGTCAAAAAATTAAAAAAAAAAAAATTAGACGTAGATGGACACAATACCTTTATTTAATTTATTTAATTTTATGTGGTGCTGACGATTGAAACCCAGTGCTTTACATGTACTAGGCAAGCGCTTTACCACTGAGCCACATCCCCAGCCCTATTTTGCATTTCATTTAGTGACCCGATCTCATTGAGGTGCTTAGTGCCTCGCCATTGCTGAGACTGGATTTGAACACGTGATCCTCCTGCCCCAGCCTCCGGAGCTGCTGGGATTACAGGTATGCGCCACTGGGTCCAGCTAGTTGAAAGATTTTTAACATGCAGAAAATAATACACAGATTTTCATATGCTCTCAATAGAAAAAAATGTACATTTGTTTGGGGGACTTTCTTTGTTGTGGAACTGATGTTGTCTCAATCTTACAGAGATAGAGCTTCAAGTCAAATGTCCTAGGTACATTCTACCCCCTCCAACTAGACCTAAGCCCCTCCTAATTAAGAAAGTTCCTATAGGGTTACAGGCCTGCCCTGGTATCCAGCAGGGCTGGAAAAGCCCCCAGTATTTAGGTATTTGCACCTCAGGAGAGAAGTTCTGGCTCCTCGAAAGAAATGTCATATGGTGAACAGGCAGGGGGGCCAAGTGGGTCCCATTTTACAGGAGTGAAAATGAGGCTCAAGAAGTCACTTGCCCTAGGACAGAGACTCGGTTTTTTGTTTATCTTACCCAGTCCTGTCTCCCTGTTTTTGTTTGTTTGTTTGTTTTCTTGGGGGGGGTATTGTTTTAGGTTTTGTTTTTTGATACTGGGGATTAAACCCAGGAGTACTTAACCAATGAGCTAAATCCCCAGCCCTTTTTATTATTATTATTATTATTATTATTATTATTATTATTATTATTATTTTTATTTTAAGACAAGTTCTCACTAAGTTACTTAGGGCCTCACTACATTTCTGAGCCTGGCCTTGAACTTGCAATCCTCCATCCTCAGCCTCTGAGATTACAGATCTGAACTTGGCTCTTCCTTCCTTTTATGCACTGCTTTCCTTGGAATAGTGGTTGCCAGAAGGAAGGGGCATCTTAGTAGGAAGGAGGTCAAAGCTCCTGTCAAGAGTAAAGGGGCCAGGAGGCTATGCTGAGCCTCCAGGAGAGAAGGCTGCAGGCCCTGCTGATCTGCAGCTCCGTCTGATCCTCAGGGGTGCTGGGGTTATGTTGGCCCCTTTCAGAACATCTGAGAGTTGAGAAGGGGATGCTCAGAGGTTTCATCAGGAACAAAAGACACTCAACATGTCCGGCAGGATTTGTGGCTCATTCTCCCACCTCCATCCCTTGCTAAGCAAGTGCTCTATCGCTGAGCTGCACCCCAGTCCAGATTTCCATCTCTGAACATTCTGAATGGCATTCTGCCCCAGTAGAAAGTCCACCTGGATCAGTACATTGTGCCTCCTGGGCTCGGGAGCCTCAGAGTGGACACACAGCGATGACAGTGACCACAAATCAGAATTTTTCTATTGTAAGTGATTTTTCAAAATCTGGATTTAACAAAAAGAATTGTAGTTTCAGCTTCAGACTCTGGAGGATTCAGGTATTCAAGTAATATGACGAGGGACACAAGCTGTCTCTCCATCCCTCGGCCTGCCACCCCTCACTCCCTAATGGTGACTTCATTCAGAGTTCACACAATAACATATGGCTGCCAGCAGGTCTGGCTGTCCTGGCAGTCTCAAGGTCAGTGAGAAAAAGCTACCTCCTTCCCCAAACCCTTATATTGACCAGCGACCAGTGTGAGTAGGCCAGCCAACCTGGGGCACCTACCACTTCCTAAATGCCAGGCATTGTCTGCATTGTCTGCTTGATCTCATGTTTATTTGGGGTTTGAGGAGAGGGTTTTGTTTTGCAATACTGGGGATTGAACTCACGGTCACTCTACCACTGAGCTGCACACCAGCTTGTTCTCACGTGGGGAGTAACTGTTTATCCCCTAGCTGTGTTCACAAGAACATTTCACTAGGATCCTTGTAAAGCCTCTTGACAGGGCCCAGAGGAATCTCATCATGGCTAAAGGTCTCAGGGATCCTTGGGCTCCAGGAAAGGAAGGGCTAATCCCCAAACCTCCTCTCTAGAGAGTGTCCCACCTAGGAAGGTTAGGGAAGTCATTTCTCAACTCCTTCCTGTTCCCAGACTGCCACAGTGGAAGGGAAGGCATGAGAACACACACCTGCTGCTGGTGACCAGCTGACTCTCCTTTAGAATCTGCTCATGCAGTTGGGCTTATAGAAAGGCGCCTATCTGAGCCAGGTAAGTGCCTATCCTAAAGCAAGGCTAAAGTGGGCAGCTGCTGCTTACCTGTAGCCATCTGATTCCTTGGTCAGCCCTGAGAAGGAAGGGGTAGGAGAGAAATTCCCTCTTCTGGATCTCCAAAGGAGCACCTGCTGGAATCACTATGGACTCTCATGCCAAGCTCAGGCATGTGAGAGCCACAGCTCCACCACTGCTTAGGGCCAAACTCATTCATGCAACAAATACTTACTGGGCATTCATTTTGTTCCAGGCGCTGTTCCAGGTGCAGAGGGATATGCTAACGATCACACAGGCAAAGCTCCCTGCACTCATGGAGGTGATATTGTCCAGCAGGGCTCAGCAAACTTTTCTTCTAACAACCAGATAGTAAATATGTTTGGCTTTGGGTGCCATAAGGTCTCCATGGAAAGGATTTAACTGCCTTCCCAGTAGGAAAGCATCCACAAATGGGTGTGGCTGTGTGCCAATAAAACTTTATTTATGGACATTTCATAATGAAATGTCCTTTGAATTCCATTTCATGCATCCTGAAATAAAAGTGTTCTCCCCCGGCCCAACCATTTAAAAATGTGCAGATGTATAAAGCATTCTTAGCGTGAGGGAGGGCGAAATAAATACAGGTGATGCCAATAATAAAAAAGGGAAATTACACAACAGTTAGATGTGCCAGGTATTGTTCTAGCGCTTATGTAAATTAACTCATTTAATCCTTACAATAACTCTGGGTGAGGTATAACCGTTATTGGCTCCACTTTACTGAGAAGGAAAGAGGGAATGCAGAAATTTACATGGAGTGATACTACCAGAAAACTGCGTGGACAGGATGCCGACCCAGAACCCCAATGTGCATGCTTTTATACCTTATTTCCATCCTGCTCATAAAAACCCAATGAAGTGATCAATTTGTTAGCACCTTTGTTGAGCAGACAGTCCTGGGCATCAGATCTATAGTACAGGAAGGAAACTCCAAATAACCTTATTACACAGGTGTCGTCGCCCTCAGTGTAAAGCAGTTAACGGTAGGTGAGGACAACCCACTTGTAGAGTCACCCTACTTACTCCGTTTGCTCTCAATTTCCTTGCTTTGCCCAAATCGCCCTCCCCTACCGCATCTCCTAACTCCTCAATGTTCCACATTCGGTAGGTTTGAATTCTGGGGGGGATGGGGATGAACCTTGGAAATAAAATCTCTTAACCAGCCATCTGTCCCCACCCACTCTACCCCTCACCCCCAGCAAGCCTTGGCCTCCTGATCTCTAAGAGAGGGGCAAGCAGGTGAAGGTTCCCACTCTAGGAACTTGGGGGAAATGCTTCTGGCATTAAACAGAACCTCTTTATATTTAAACCGCCATCCTAGGGTTTTCACAAAAGTTTCCCCAAGCGTCACTGAGTGTGTGTGTGCACAAACAATTACACACAGGCATAGGCACACAGAGAAATGCACAAATACGCACGTGTGTGTGTTCATGCACCACCAGAGGGACCTAGCGCAGCTGCGACTCCCCGCAAACCCGTGTTCAGTGGAGTGCACACTCGTTTGCATACCCTGCAGGGGCGGGAGCAGCAGGGTGGTGTAGGTTCCAGCAGGAATTCCAGAGCCACTGGGGCCGGAGGGGCAGGCAGCCGCGCCCTGGAGCTGGGGGAGGGGTGGGGGAGGGCTTGGGCAGCGAGTTCCCCGCCCCCCACTGAGGTGGGGAGGATTGTCCTGGAGCTGGGGAGCCACGGGGGAACACCTAGGACTGGGGCACCCCGTAGGGGGTGGGGCGGGAGAGGGCTGAGCTCAGGAAGGGACCGGGCTGGGCGGGGACGGGGAGAGGTCAGGGTGCAACCTGGCAGGCAGGAGGTGGGAAATGCGGCTCAGGGGAGTTCCCAGAGCGAGGAGCCAGAAAACTCTCCCAGGAGGCTCCTCTGAGGGCTCAGAGGACAATGGTTAGTAGGATGGGTCTGGCGCCCCCTGCTGCTGTGCGGGTCAGTGGCTCCGCAGACCCCTGGGTTCCTTTCCTCTGGGGGTCTGAGGACACACTGGGCAGGTTCTGTTGGTCCTTCAAGGGCTCGAAAGCTGGGGCACAAGAACCCGTCACTGGCCAATATATTTTATTGTTTGTTTCTTTTTGCAGCACTCAGGATTGAACCCAAGGGCACTTTACCACTGAAATACACCCAGTCCTTTTTGTTTTGAGGCAGATCTTAAAGTGCCGAGGCTGGCCTTGATACCCCTGCCTCAGTCTCCTGAGTCACTGGGATTACAGGCTTGCCCACTACAGGACTGGACATGTGTAATTTTTGCTTTTATTTATTTATTTCTTTGTTTTGGTGGGAGGGGTGGTACTGGGATTGAACCCAGAGCCTCTTGCTTTCTTGGCAAATCCTCTACCACAGAGGTACATCCACAGCCCATTTCTTGTTTTGTTTTTTGTTTGTTTATTTGTTTGTTTTTGCTTTTGATACAAGGTATTGATTCCAAGAGCGCTTCACCACTGAGCCAAATCTCCAGATTTTTTTTTTTAACATAAATTTTTAAGTTATGAGTCTGGTTTTAAACTTGTGATCCTTCTGCCTCAGCCTCCAGATAGAAGCTTTGAGTTGGTTGAGTCAGTCAACACCCTCCCCTTCCCACCCCCACAAATAAGTCTCCAATGAAATTTTGGCATTCACATTGAACAGAGAGCCCTGGCCAAAGCATTGTTAAAGAAGTAGGTGATACTGAGGCCCAGAACAGAGAACATCAAACTGTCAAACTCGCCAACTCCCACAGCTGACCAGAGGCAGAAATGGAACCCAGATTTATGTCTCCCCACCCTCATCCCTGTGGAATATTATACTGTCTCAGTCCTGAAAGCAAATGGGCTTGTTTTCCAAGGCCAGATTCAAGTTGCTAAGTCAAAAGTAGCTGCTGATAGCTTTCCCCCTTCATTCACTGCACATCTTTTCTGTGCCAAAGCTTTACCTGAGAGTCCTTCCTGCATTGCCCACAGCCTTCTGGTCACATTGGGAAGACAAGGCTTAGTGATATAATGGAACTTGCCTCTTGAGTCCACAGCGCAGCCAGGATTCAGCCCCGCATCTGGTACCTCATATTCGTGTCCTGCTTCTAGCCATTAAATCAGAACTTTGGGGTACTAGGGAGTCAATGTTTTTTTTTTTAATCTCCAGGAATTTCCAATGAGTTGCGCTGATGAAAACCATAGCACTAAATATCAGACAGAGACGTTCCAGTCCCAAGTTAGCAAGCCGTGGTCTCTAGGCCCAGTCTGCTCCCTATAGTGTCTCCTTTGGTCTCCAGAGGTATTGTGTACAATTTTGAATTCATTACTAGCAACTAAAAATCTAAATTTTATACCAAAATCTGAATTTCTAACTTTTTCAACAGAGAATCAGACAAAACCAATTCCTGACTCGTTTCCTTTCATTGCATGGATAAAATGACCAACAGCAGAGAAAGGCAAGGTTTTGTTCAGAGACCCACAGCTCAGGTTGAGGGACAGAACTGGTGCCTGGGGGAGACCAGGACTCCTAGCTTTCTGACCTGACCCCAGACAACTGCATGGAATCATTTTAAGATGGAGCTTTTCAGGCAAGCAGGAATGGTACCTTGGCATGTCAGCTTGAGGTAGGATAGAAGAGATACAAAATAGAAAGGTAAAAACGAGACAAAAGAAAGGGAAAAAAGACACTTTTTCCTTTCATCTGAAAGCACTGTTGTAAAGTTCCTCATACTTTCACTCCCCAAGCCAGTTTTTCTCCCAGATCTGGCACTCCCAAATCTTCACCCACAATCTTCAAGTCACAGGAAACTCACCACTTAAGAAAACTGCCCTGTGCACTGTTAATTAGCCCACTAATACATGCATTTTTAAAATTGGTTGAGAAAAGGAGATAGTAAACCTATAATATAGGGTACTTTCCCAATCTTATCTATTGGTCAGATAATGGAGAAGATGTCAATCTAAGGATCCCTGGAACTCCCAGAACTCCATAAGCCATCTGTGCTCACCAGACTGATGGCATCTCCACATACCTGCCCAGGCCCACACTCACCAAGTTACCTTTAAAAGACGATCCCAAACCGCAGAAGTGCTCTCACTCTTGAGATAGCCTGTATTCCTGCCCACTCCACCCCCCCCCTTTTTTTTTGTACCAGGGATTAAACCCAAGGAGCACTGAATGACTCACTACATCCCCAGCCCCTATTTTTATTTTTTGAGACAGGTTCTTGCTAACTTGCGGAAGCTGGCCTTGAACTCCTGATCCTCCTGCCTGAGCCTCCCTAGTTGCTGGGATTATGGGTGGGCACCATGACACCTGGTTTGAATTCTCTCTTGAATGTGTACTCCTTGCTTTCCTAAATAAGTCTGTGTACGTCAATGTCTGACACAGGCTAGAATTCTTTACTGTCACATACATAAAGGACCCCATTTTCCCGAATTGAGGTCCTCCTCTCTGGGACCTCATCAGACCCCCTCCAGTGACAAGACCTATCCGAAGCCAACCCCTTGGTTTCTACAGTCCTGTGCTCTTTCCTGCTCCACAGTCTTGCAGAAGACCCAGGAGGCTCCACCAAGTGAGTGAGCCCCCATAGACGCTTTCAACGGCCCAGTACTCACAGGTGGGCATGTAGGCTAGCTGGGGTGCTGTCAGGGGAAGGGTGGGATCCAGCGGAGAAGGAGCTATGTTGAGGTGGGAGCCAGGCAGATCTCTAGGAATCAGAGCCCCAAGTGAAGTCGGATGGACTGATTCACATTCTCAGCCCCTTGGAATGAAAGCAGGGGCTGGGGTCCCTTCCTCCCCACACTGCAGAATGGCCAACTGAGGTTAGAACAGACTTAGGTGAAGGTGAGCCCTGGGAGAGACCTTGGGAACTGAACTGGGGTGGAGGTGGCAGATGGGCTTCATCTCACATGCCATCTGGCATGGGGGGCGGAGGGCTTCACAGGTGGGTACTGTAGGAAGCAAGGGAAAGATTAGAAGGGTGAGGGTCAGCATGGCATGGGCAGGAGGTGGGGGCCAGATTGGACAGGCCATGAGGCCATTAAGCTTTGATTCATCATAGAAGAGATGTGAAAATGCTGACAAGGGTTTTAGGGGTTAAAGACCAACTAAGGCCAGAGGACTCTGCAGGCTGAAGAGTAGGAGCAGAGCCAGAACCAGGACTATTAGAGCTGCCAGATAGACGCAGTGCTGGGGGCTGGGTGGCGGCTCAGTGGTAGAGCACTGGCCTAGCACGTGCGAGGCACTGTGTTAGGCATAGATATAAATAAGTAAAATAAAGGTATTGTGTCCCTCTGGAACTTGAAAAACAAGACACAGTGCAGGACAGAGTGACCAGATGGGTGTGGAGATACAGAGACACCCCTATCCCCCCCCTCACACACACACACACACACACACACACACACACACACACACACACACAGAGCACAGGCCAGATTACAAGGACCTGTGCCCAAGTGGTAAACTGGGATCAAGTCACTGCCAGCTACTGAGACACACTCCCAGCTGTTTCCATAAGTCAGATTGGCAGGTGGGAACCTTCTCTTGGTCTCCAACTCCTTAAAAACCAGCAAACCAGCTGGCCCATGCCTGTAATCCCAGTGACTTGGGTGGCTGAGGCAGGAGGATGTGAGTTCAAAGCCAACCTCAGCAACTTAATGAGGTCTTAAGCAACTCAGTCAGACCCTGTCTCTAAATAAAATATTTTAAAAAGGGATGGGGATGTGGTTTAAGCACCCCTGGGTTCAATTCCAGGTGTCAACCCCCACCCCAGCAGCTCAGATGTTCAAGGCCAACAGGGCCATGAGGAACAAGGCACCCACAGGAGGATCGGTCCTGTGCTGTTACTGATTTAGCCTGTGATTTGAGGAGCCATACACCCCTTCTCAGGTCTTAGTGGGTGGGAGTCTGATGGTGGTCTTCCAAGCCAACCACATTGGCTAGATTTTCTCACCCTGACCATAAACAATGTGACCATAGGACAAAGGCTGCAGAAGATTTCGGAAGTGTGGGCTGAATGGCCACTTTCGAGGCAGAGAAGAGGTATATCAAAGACACCTTGTGCATGTCAAGATGAAGTCTGTCCAGCAAAGTCCACAGATCTCCCAAGATGTCCCTGAGGGTCCTTCTTATCATATGTCCTCAGTTCACAGGCCTCTGAGCTCATGGAGCAGTTTGCAGATACACCTAGCTGCTATCAGGGCAGCAGCTGCAGGAGCATCTCTGCCCAGGAGACCAGACCACCCAGGATCAAGAGGCTCTGGACCCTGCCCAGGACCCCAGGCATGGTCCCATCTCCCTTCTGAGGCTGCCGTTGGGGTGAGCAAGAGGATGGACCTGGGGGTGCAGGAAGGGCAGGGCCCCTCCCTACTCTGCCTCGTCAGCTGTGTGTCTGGGGCAAGCCACATCCCGGCCTTGCCCAACGCCTGGGGCAGCAGTGAGAGCTGGGAGAGGAAATGAATTGAGGAGGAGCGTCTGAGGCCAGGCGACCAGCGCTCTGTCCCAAGCCAATGTCCAGAGTCCAGTGTTCACAGTTGGGCTGGATCAAGGAGGGGCTTCCAGGGACAGGGGAGGCTGACACTAAGGGTCGAATGAGATGGACATCATTACCCTAGGTACATGTATGGTTGCAGAATGGTGCGACTCTACATCATGTACAACCAGAGAGTGAAAAATTCTACTCCATTTGTGAACAAGGAATCAAAAAGCTTTCTGCTATCATGTGTAACTGATTAGAACTAATAATAAATTAATTAATTAAAAAAAGAGTCACTGAGGTGGCCTTTGCATCTGGGCAGCTAAGGGGCAGGAAGGGAGGCAGCATCTTTGAGTTTGGAGTCCGACTTGTGTGGGTTCAAATCCTGACCCTGCTACTTGCTGTGTGACCTTGGGAAGTTATTTAGCCTCTCAGATCCTTTATTTTCACATCTATAAAATGAGATGAATAACTACAGCCAATATTAAAGCCAAGTGCCTCTCTAATACTCCCAGCTACTTTGGAGGCTGAAAGAAGAAGATTGCTTGACCCTAAGAGTTTGGGCCCAGATCTCATTTCAAATAAATCAATAATAAAAGCCAACATTAAGTTCTAGAAATTGCTCTAAACCCTTTAAATGCTTTATATCATTCTATAATACCACACTGGTGTGCAGGTGCTATTTTAGTCCCAGGGGATAGAAGAGGAAATCAAGGCCCAGAGAAGCAAAGTAATTTAACCAGATCACAGAGCTGATAGGTGGCAGATGATCCCAACAAGGTCCCTAACTCCCACCTTCCAGAGTTAGTGAGGATCATCCTGTCACACGGAGGTCACAGTATGTGTTTGCTGTTGTTATTGTGGTGATGGTGGCTGTATTAGTTTGCTAGAGCTGCTGTAATGAGGATCACTGATTTTTTTCTCTCTCTTTCTTTCCTTCTAATTGGATGGCTTAAACAATCAAAAGTCTGAAATCAAGTGTTGGCAGAGTTAGTTTCTGCTGAGTCCTCCCTCCTTGGCTGTCTCCTCCCTGTGTCTTCACCTGGTTTTCTTTCTGTGTGTGTCTGTGTCCTCTCCTTATGAAGATACCTCTCCTATTGAAGTATGGCCTATTCTCATGACTTTTTGTTGTTGTTGTTTTTCCCAGAAGTAAACTTGCTTTGTAATCAATATAATTTCTGGACCTTGGAATCTAACAGGACACTTGGAACCCAAAGTTCCCTGTGACTTTAAAACTGTGCAGGGGATCAGGAGTGACCCACATCAGGTGTGGAAAGAAGGAGGAAGTAGACTTTGGAGTGATGAGTTCTGCCCTGAGTGGGGGTGGGTAAGTGGAAAGGGAGGGGAAGAGTGGGTGCACCTGTAATCTCAGTGGCTTGGGAGGCTGAGGCAGGAGGATTGTGAGTTCAAAGCCAGCCTGAGAAACTTAGTGCAGACCTAATCAACTCAGTGAGGCCTTGTCTCTAAACAAAATACAAAATAAGGCTGAGTGCCCCTGAGTTCAATCCCTAGTACCACGAAAAAAAAAAAAAAGAAAAAAGAAAAAAAGGGAGGTATTTAGCCCTGGGAGTGGGGTTGGCTATCCCCTAGAATGTATGGAGAGTCACATGCTCAGCAGTCACCAGGACACAGTAGTAGAGGCAGAAGTGCCCAAGGAACATCAACTCAATAGCGTGGGGGGAGTGGCTCTTGTTTCATGTACCTGTGGCAGAGGAAGCGCAGCTATTCCCAGGAGAATTAGAGGGTGTGTAGAGGCCCAGGGGGAAGTTGGAAGCAGATGTCCTCTTGTACACTCCCCAAATGCCCACCCTCTGAGCTGTGTTGGTCTCTTTTTTACTCAACTTTAAAGACTCTGTCACCAAATACAGTCACATGCTGAAGTACTGGGGGAACAGGGTGGAGGACAGACAGCAGCTGCCCAGATGCCCCCTTGGTCCTGCAGGCCCGATGGTCAACTCTGCAGAGCCATGGAAGGCTGGACACCATATCAGGGCCACCTCATGAGGAAGAAGCCTATGGGGTATAGGCCTTCACACATCTGGGCCTTGATGGAAGTTCATGCCCAGCATTTTGGGGATGGTTTCCCCAGTCCTTGCCTGTCCCCGGGGTCAGACAGGGTACCCAAGCTCCACCCTGCCAGTCATACTTTCTCCCACACAGGTGGAAGAAGAGCATGTCTCCCAGGCCGGGAAGCCTCCTCCGGCTCCTGTTCTTCCTCAGGAAGTGCTTTCTTAAGCCTTCCTGGGGGAGAGGGCTGCTCAGTGGTAGAGATCTGGACTAGCAGGTGTGAGGCCCTTGGATCCTTCCCCAGGATCAAAAAAGAAAAACTCTGCCCCCGGAAGGAAACGAAGATAATAAAAAGGTTTTTCCAACCCCCTCAGGAACCCTGGGCTCTTCAGCCTTGGTTTTTTCCCATCTCACACCCCACCTAGGTTTGGCCAGCTTGGGAGTGGTGGCTGACATACCGCCCTAGCGTCCCACCAGCCACAGTGCTGGCCCTGGAGACTTCTTCTGGAAGGCAAGTCCTGAAGCCAGCATAGCCAGGTCTGGGCTCATCCTGGGGTCACATGTCCCTTTTTCTCCTTCCTTCCAACTAGCCGCCACCTCCCTAGGGCTGGCTGCCCCTGCTCTCTCCTCCTGGATGGTCTCCGGTCTTCTCCTGTGGATCAGCCACCAAACATCCAGCGGGACCTTCTCAACATACACCTGACCATTTTGCTCTGCTAGGAGCACGCAGACCAGGGCAGGAGGAGGCTGGTGCACCTTTTGGGGCACTGGGGATGGAAACCAGGGCCTCGGGGGTGCCAGGCAAGCACTCTACCACTGAGCCCCAGCCCCAGCACCAGGACTACACTTTGTTCTTTCTTCCCTCTCCACTGGGGACTTGGTCAGAGTTACTAAGGGCCTGGAGTGTGGGTCGTTTCTTTGGCAAAACTGGGATTAACACTGAGTGCACCAGAATATATCTAAAAAGAACAGATTAAAAAAAATAAAAGAAAAAACAGCAATAAGCACAGCTGCATGGCCTGTGGTAAGAACAGACCCGGGCTAGTTGTGCTTCTGTGTAACCTTACACCAGAAGAGGGGCCAGCTGATGGGCAGACACTCGCTAAGGTGGTATTATTACCTGAAGTCCAGACCAGGATGGTGGCCAACCTCGTGTCCTTCCAAAGGTAGTAAAGTTTGGGCATAAATGGACAGAAGGAGAAATAATCACTGAGGGTCAAGAAATGATTGGAAGGAGGAAAATTCAAGGAACACAGATACCTGAAGAGGCTCAGAGCAAGAGAGGACAGTCTCTCTTAGGTCAATCAGAGCAGATTCCTGAAAAGACAAAGCCATTTGACAAGACCACTTCTGTTTTTGGAACCTGACAAGATCAAATGGAAGCCTGCAAACCTGGTGACCTAGTTCTGGGAAACATTTCCATATGTCTGAAGGGTGGAATGGACTAATTATTAATGACTGAATGGACTTCTAGTAATACCCATGTCTTCTGAGTTGTACATCACCTTGCAGTGAGGGATTTGTGTTTGAAGTCCACTGACTATGATATTGTGGTTGATTGATTGATTGATTAATTTGTGTAGGACATGGAGTTGAGCCCAGGGGTGCTCTGCCACTGAGTTACATTTGTGGCTCTTTATATTTTATTTTTATGAGGCAGGGTCTAGCTAAGTTACCAAGACTGGCCTCCAAATTGGGATCCTCCTACTTCAGTCTCCCTGAGTTTCTGGGATTATAGACAAGTGCCACCTCTCCCAACTGACATTGTGATTTATACATAAGGAAAATATTTTGGAGCCATGCATGGTGGTGCATGCCTGTAATCCTAGTGACTCCAGAGGCTGAGTCAGGAGGATCCCAAGTTCAAGGCCAGCTTCAGTAACTTATAAGATCCTGTCTCAAAATAAAAAAAAAGTACTGGGGGTATAGCTCAGTGATAGAGCACCCCTGAATTCAATCCCCAGTACTATAACACACACACACACACACACACACACACGCACACACACACACACACACATTTTGCTCTTCATTCCCAGTTCCTGGCACAGAGTTCCTAAATGCTTGCAATTTCCTAGGCGATAGTGGTGTCTTTTGCTTTAATGAGGTGACTTTCTTGGTAGTTTTCTGGATGGGGACTGCTAACCAACATGATCAAGCCATAATTAGAAGTTTGGATCCTTCCATGTCAGTCCTTATCCTCTAGGAAGGGGAGAGGGGCTGTAGATTAGGTTGCAAATAAAGCAAGCCTAGTGCTGGGGTGTAGCTCAGTGATGGAGCCTTTGCCCAGTGTTCAAATCCCAACTCTGCTCAATCATCCAGTTGGTCATACCTCCAGGATAAAGCACTTCTAAACATTCTGAACTCTGGGGACTCAGGGTATTTCCAGATTGGTGAATACATCCACGTGCCAAGAGGGCAATGCATCTCAACTCTATGGGAATGGCAGCTCCTGCCCTGAGGACCAGTTCAGAGCTCTACCACCGAGCCCCAGCCCCAGCCCCAGGACTACACTTTTGTTCTTTCTTCTCTCGCCTTTTTTTTTCTTTCTGGCTGTTCATTGATGTCTTTTATCATATCCTTTAATGAACCAGGAGGCGAGTTCCCCTGAGTTCTGTGAGCCCTCTTGTTTAGTTATCAAACCTGAGGTGGACACCAAATTAACCCCAATTAATTATAGCCAGTTGGTGTGACATACAGGTGACAACCTGTGACTTACAAGGGGCATCTGGACTAGGGTGGGGGCAGGCTTGTGGGGCTGAGCCCTTCACCTGTGAAATTGAACTTACCTCTCAATGGTGTCAGAATTGAGCTGAATGGCAGGTCACCCAGCAGATGTCCATTGGAGAAGTGTGTGGTGCAGGAAAGCACCCCCACACCTGGCCACAGAAGTCCTCTGTGCTGGCCATTGAAAGTGCAGGAAGAAAAAAACAGTTTGCTTTTTCTGTTATACAAGCACTAAGTATGCTCTCACTTGCTGTCAGCTCCTATGGACTCCCACGAGCCCTCCTTCTCCAAGGGCTTTGATCATCTCTGTTTTCTGATCATCCACAGCAAGGCTGACCTTGGGCCAGCATGCCCACATTCCCAGCATCCTCTGCAGCTGGGGCCTGGGTCTGTTGGGCTCAGTTGGTGGAGAAAACCTATCTCTTATGTTCACCCCAAGATTTCAAAGAACCAGGGAATGATTTGTTCAGCCTAGACAGGTGTGAGCTTCAAGGTCTCCCACCGTTGAGCCACGCTCGCTACTTGGGAATATTTTAGCCAGAACTTGGGACTGAGCCTATGGCAGGGAATAGGGGTGTGACCACTCTGCCCAGAGACCCACACCATCTGATAGGCTCAGTTTCCCCCAACTCTCCCTGGACACCACAGTAGCACCTAGCTCTCCTCCCAGGGCTCATACTTTCTAGAAGGAATGGTCAAAATCATTGTATTAGTTTCCTGTTGCTGCTGTAACGAATTTGAAAAATAAGAGATTTAAAGCAACACAAACTTATCTTACACTACTGAAGGCTAGAAGTCAGAAGTGGGTCCCAAGCTCCTCCCTGCCCTCCAGTGTTGGCAGGGCTCCATTCTTTCTGGAGCATTCCCGGCCTTTTCCAAGTCCTAAAGGCCTCTTGCATTCCTTGCCTTGTGGCCCCTTCCTCCATTTTCAAAGCCAGCATCTGCAGATCTTTTCCCTCCTCTCCTCTTCTGCCTGCTTCTGCTACTTCAAAGGACCCTTGTGATTACACTGCCCTGGCCCCCAGTGTAAGAAAACAAGGGCATCTTTTTGTCTTGAGGCCATCTTAGAGCAACCTTGATTCTGTCTACAAACTTAATTCCCCCTTGCCACCTTATATAATGCATTTACAGACTCCAGGAATTAGGACATAGATGTCTCTGAGGGATCATTATTTTGTCTACCACAGCAAAAGGCACCATGCCTCCCAGCACTGGAAAAACAGAAAAAAGATAAGAGAGTGAAAAAAAAGTCATCATGCCCCAGTTAGAAGGCACAGGTGGCAGTTAAGATAGTTGGCTCTGGAGGCACTCACCTGGGTTCAAGTTCACCAGCAAACTGACCTTGGGTAAGTTGCTTTGCTTCTCCAAACCTCAGTCTCCTCATTTTTAAAATGGAGGATGATGTGCTACATCTATACAATGGAATAATACTACTCAGCAGTAAAAAGGAATAGATTATGACTATATCACAGCAGAGTGGACAAATTTTTATGAGTGAATGATGCCAGATTTTTGTTAAAAGCACATATCACAGGATTTTGTTTATATATATAATTCTAGAAAATGTAAACTATTTTATAGTGTCAGCAGATCGGTGGTTACGTGTGCTCATAGGGTGCAACTACAGGGAGCATAAATAAACTTTTGGGCAGAGTACAGTGGTGCACGCATGTTATCCCAGACACTTAGGAGGCTGAGGCAGGAGGATCACAAGTTTGAGGCCAGCCTGGACAATTTAGTGAGACCCTCAGCAAAAACCCTATCTCAAAACAAAAAAGTAAAAAATAAAGGGGTTGAGAATGTAATGCAATGGTAAAGTACTCCTGAGTTCAATCCCTGGTATCAAAAAAGAAAAAGGAAGAAAATTTGAGGATGATGAGGTGATGGAGAAGTTCACTATGTTGATTGTGTAGATGGTTTTGTGGATGTATATAATAAATTGTTCACTTTAAAATATGTAGTTGGCTATCTGTCAAAAATATGTATTTGGGGGGCTTAGGTTGAGGCTCAGCAGTAGAGCACTTGCCTAGCATGTGTGAGGCACTGGGCTGGATCCTCAGCACCACATAAAAATAAGAAAACAAATAAAAGTAAAGGTATTATGTCCAACGACAACTAAAAATAATATTTTAAAATATGTATTGTTGATTGCACATTGTTTAACCCTCAGTAAAGCTGTTTAAAAGTGAATTCCACTATACCAACATCCATCAAGTCCCACAATGTAATTACGTGAATATCTTCCTGATACTTCAGTCAGGTAGGCCAGCACTGGCCACAGTTGTTCATTTATTCATTCATCAAATGTAACCTCCATTAAGCAGCCCCAGTGCTAGGACATGAAGATGGACCTGCTGGGTGCCTGGTCTAAGGAGAGAAATGGATGAGGAAACAGGTCCACATGGTGAGGAATGGGCCCCTGAAGACCCATACACAGGAAGCCACCAAGGCAAGGAGGAATCAGGGAAGGCTTCAGAGAGGAGGAGGCAACATTTTTATGGGTTTTGAAGAATGTGTAGGAGTTTGCCATGAGAAAAAGTGTTATCTATTGTTGTGTAAGGAATTACCCACCACTTACAACTTCAAGGAACCATCTTATTATGTTCTTAAGAGTCTACAGGTCAGGGGCTGGGGCTGGGGCTCAGTGGTAGAGCACTTGCCTTGCACATGTGAGGCCCTGGGTTCCATCCTCAGTGCCAAATAAAAATAAATAAATGAAATAAAGGTATTGTGTCCATCTACAACTAAAACAAAACAAAACAAATCAACAGTCAGTAGGTGAGGAATGTGGGCAGGGCAGAGTGGAGGGAGCTTGTCTCTGCTCCTTAGAGTTTGAGGTCTCAGTAGGAAAACTAGAGACTGGAGCAACTTAAAAACTGGAGGCTGAAATGATCTGATATCTCCTGTGTCTGGCCAGGGTGACCCAGAGACTGGGACTGCCAGCCCCTCTCCCACAGATGTGGCATGGGCTCTTTCCCATCAGGGTGCCCCGGAGAGGAAGTATTGCACTGGAGAAGAGGCTCTGCACTGCATTGTGTGACAGCCTTGGAAGTCACAGGCAGGACTCCCCCTGCATTCTATTGGCTGAAGCATCCTAAGCCCACCCAGATTCCAGGGGCTCTGATGGGGGAACTGCTCCACTGTGTTCAGGGAGTGTCGCTGATGGTGAAAACATCTGATGTATCCATGGAGCACTTACTTACACAGGTCAACACCATTCTGAGCACTCTTTATGCAGGAACTCATAGAGTCCCCCCATCATCCTGAGGCATGGGGAACTTCTACAAACTCAGAAAGAGGGCAAGCAGGAGAGCTGAGGTTTGTACCCAGGCAGCTGGCTCCAATGTTCATGCATGAGCCATTATACCACACTGCCTCCTATCAGCAGAGACCAGCATGGCTGGACCATGTGGCGCCAGTGGGGAGGGCTGGAGCTGCATCTGCAGGGGGCCAGGGCCTGAAGACCCCTGCCAGACATATGGAAGAGCCTGGAGTTCAGGCCAAGAACAGTAGGGAGCCGTGGAAGGGACTTCTGCAGAAAAACAGCGTGACCAGATCTGTGTCTCAGGATGAGCCCTGAAGGGATGGCCAGAGCGGGAACTGAAGGAGCCAGAGCCAGAGATGGCGGGCAAATCAGCAGTTGTTGCAAGGGCTCAGGGAGGCTTTGAAGTGGGGAAGACAGGACGGGCTCGATGAGGGGGTCAGTAAGCGCCGTCCTTCGAATGGTCTGCAGTCGTTAAATATCTTGCATTTGAATGACATTCTTTCTTTCTTTCTTTTGATGCTGGAGATTGAACTCAGGGGTGCTCAACCACTGAGCTACATCCCCAGAAACCCCCTTAAAGACATTTCTTATTTTAAGACAGGCTGTCTCTAAGTTGCTGAGGATCTCACCAAGATGCGGAGGACGGCCTTGAACTTGTGATCCTCTTGCTCCAACCTCCTGAGTTGCTGGGATTATAGGCATGTGCCACTGTGCCTGGCTGGAAGAACATTCTTACAATATATATACAATTAAAAAAATCTAAATAGTACAATACATTTAACATTTTAAAACATGTGAAGTATAATAAATAAAATGTTTATATATCATGTAACAATACATAAATACATAATGTAAATATACAAATAACATAAATATAGAACATAATATCAATGCATAAATAATGTATAGATATATAATATAAATAATATATATGTATATATGTATTTGTGTGTATTTGTATTATAAAAGTTACATACATATATAATTTTTTGGTGCTGGGGATGAACCCATGGCCTTGCTCATGCTAAACGTGTGCCCCTCCATTGAGCCACACCCTCAGCCCCTAAGTTATATTAATTATAAATTATAACAAGTTAAATTATAATTTATATTATTATGCTTTTATAATAATATGTATTGTAGTATATAAAATATGGGATATAAAAATTCTTACAACGTATTTTAAGCCCAGCTTAAAATAGAAAGCTCAAACTGTACTCCAATTTATTTCCTTATTATCTATTTCTTTACTTTGGTGGTCTCAGGAAGAGCCTTAAGTGTGCTGAGTGAGTGCTCTACCACTCACTGATGGACATCCCTCTCGTAATCTCAATTTATTTTATTTTATTTATTTATTTTGGTCCTGGGAATTGAACCCAGGGGTGCTTTACCACCAAGATATACTCCCAGCCCCTTTCATTTTTTAAATTTTGAGAAAGGGTCAAACTAACTTGGTGAGGCTGGCCTTGAACTTGCTGTTTTTTTTGTGTATTGCTGGGATTACAGGTTTGCAACACCTCGTCTAGCACCTTGATCTTTATTTATTTATTTATTCATTTTTGTATTTGTGGTACTGGGGATTGAACCCAGGGCCTGCTGCGCTGAGATACATCCACAGTCTTCGGTTTGTTTAAAATGTACTCACCTCCTGTGCAGTTTACTCTCCTCCGGCCTCTACCTACTCTCTTCTCCTCTCTGTCCTCTGGCATTCCTAATACTGCAGATTCCCTCAACTGGACTCCTCCCTCTTGGGTGTTCTTAGTCCCTCTAGGTAAGGCCACAACTCCTGGTGGCCCTCCTGCCACAGCTCCAACACTCACTGCATTCTGGCAACACCCCTTCTCACCCCCGAAATAATACAACTACACATACACACATACACACACACACATAAACACACACACATACACACACACACACAGGTCTAGATGGAAACACTTCAAATTGTAAATAGCACTTATTTAATTATTTTTAGTTGGACCCAATACCTTTATTTTATTTATTTAGTTCATGTGGGGCTGAGGATCGAACTCAGGATCTCGCACATGCTAGGTGAGGGCTCTCCGCTGAGCCACAATGGCAGCCTGGTATTTTGCATTTATCAGATGGTAGGATTAGAGGCATTTTTCTATAATTTCTGCTTTTCTAAATTTTTTGCAATGAACTCATATAACTTTTATAACTTAACAAAATAGCATTCTGGAGCTGGGATTGTGGCTCAGTGGTAGAGTGCTTGCCTAGCATGTGCAAGGCCCTGTGTTCCATCCTCAGCACCACGCAAAACAAATAACTAAAAAAGTCGGCATGCCTCTTCCTCCCGCTCCCCTCTCTCTTGGATCACTGGCTCTGGAGGAAGTCAGGGGCCCTGTCATTATGACACTCAAGCAGCCCCATGGAGAAGTCAGCATAATGAGGAACTGAGGCCTCCTGCCAACAGCCCAGAGAGCAAGCCATGTTGCAGCAAATCCTCCAGCCCCAGTCCAACACTCAGACAACCGTGGTCCTGCAGCCTCATGAGAGACTGATCCAGAAGCACCCAGCTGAGCCACTCTGATTTCTGAGCCAAAGCCTATGTGGAAGAGGATTCAACATATTGTGTTAATGCCACTTTTAAGTTCTAGGGTCATTTGTAAAAGAGAAATGTCACTAATAGAGCATTAGGAATAGATCCCTGGATTCCAGTTTGGATGTTAGGTTAGATGAGATTCAAGACCAGGAACTGTCATGGGGAAGAGGGTAGTCTCCGTTTGGGGGACGTTGAGCTTAGGGGTCTTGGGTGAAGGTGGCCCATGGACCATGGGTATAAAGGTTTGAAGGTTAAAAGAGAAAGATCAGGAGAGGGAGAGGTGGGAAAAGAAACTTAGGGAAGAGTTCATGGAGTAGAGAGAGTACAGGACCAAGGAAGGCCCCGAGAGAAGACCACAGTGGAGGGGGCCGAGGAGAAGCCATCAGAGAGGCAGAAAGAGACTAGGGAACAGAGTAGTGTTTGGGAGAGGAAGAGCTTTGGAAAGCCATGGACTGAGAGGGGACTGTGAAGTCCCCAAGGGCACATGGTGGCCTTGCTGAGAGAGTAGCTCCAAGTTTTCAGTCTTCTAAGTTCTTCTGGCTGAGGGCTTTCCTCAGTGAAGTCACTCCTCAGTATCCTGGACACCCTCCCTGTCCCCTCATGGATACCAAAGTCCCTGGGTGCTCAAGTCCCTTAAACAAAATGGCACAGTATTTTTGTGTCACCTGTGCCTTCTTCCTGTGTACTTTCAACCACCTCTAGAGGACTTACAGGGCTAATTCAATACACATGCTATGGAAATCACTGGTATAGTGCAATTTTATTTAAATCATGTTTTCTTGTTGCATTTCTATTTTTAAAAATCTTTTCTCTCCACGGTCCAATTGGTGGATAAGGAACCTGAAGGTTGAGCCGACTGTCCATCCTCCCACAGACAAAGGACAACCCCCCCCTCACCCTGGGCCAAGAATGTTCAGGCAAATTCTCCAACCCTGGGAAATGGATCACCTACAGCTTGTGGGGAGAGGGGCTCCTCACAGAGGTGGCCCCTGTTCCTTGTGCTTACTCTGTTGGGAGTGGGTTTGATTTCTTCATTTTTTTCCTTGTACCTTTCAAGAGCTTCCTCAATTTCCTCTTCCTCTTTCCATGCTCCTGTCTGGGGAATGAAGTGTTGAGAAACCCACCTCTAATCATACACTCCAAAGAAATGCACTTACGGATACAAGTTGGAGGTGGGGGGGGGTTCCTCTTAAGATCCGGCCTCTTCTTGAGTAACTTCATTGGTGGCAACTTCAAGGGGAGGGAAGGCTCCTTCAAAACTCCATGCAGCATCCACGTGGGACCAACTTGCCTTCCCTGGGTTCTCAAAGCCCAATTTAATCCAAGATTATTAACACATAACATTTGAATTTGCCTTTTCAATACATTCTGCACTGTAAAAGCGTAACAAATTTAATAATATAAGAAGTAAGGATTTCATATGTTAATTACAATGCTCTACGTCTTCAAGAAGCTGCATCCATTTGGGGGGTAACCCCTGTGGAAAAGAGATTGCTGTAAAGAGAGACAGTTTCTGGTCCTTCCTTCACCCATCCCCAAATCGCTGTATTGAAAGAAATACAATAGGGAAAAAATAAATTTCTTTGGTACAAAAAATGAGCTGAAATCTCATGTTCTCCAGTGTCTCCATGTGGGTTGCCCCAGAAGCAGAGAATGAGCTAAGGGTCCTGGTGTATGATGTTTACTTGGAGCCAGGGTGTCCCTGAGGGGAGAGGGAAATTAAGGGGAAGAGGAGCCATCAGTAAAAGATGTATTATGGATCCTGCTGCCCATCCTGCTGAGAACTGTGGGACCCAGTACAGGACATTTCCCACTTCAAAATTATCACCGGAGAGGGGAGGGTCTGTCAATCATTGATTAAGCTATTTTCAGGTCCATTAATTCCCTGGCAGTCCACTGGATGGTGGCAACATTGGCCCCAGTTCCCAGATAAAGCCACAGACCAAGGCAGGCAGGCGTGGGCAGCAGAAGTCGGGCTGGTGAATGCTGAAGGGATCAGAGTGGGGGAAAGGGGGTGGGCACAGACATCTCCAGGATGATACAGCACAGACCCAAGTGCCCCTCGCACAACCTCCAGGCCCAGCCTAAGCTTGTTATTTCCTGGATTGTGCCAACATTTAATGCAGATCTGAATTTTCCTGGGCCAGGAGAGATTCTGAATCTTCAGAACCAAACCAGCCAGCAAATCATTTTGAGCATTTATAAGGCACTAGGTAGATACTAGTTAGGTCTGGAGACTCAGTTATGAGTCTTGATTTTTGTCCTGTACATGCATACAGTGTGCAGACTGTTGCATAGAGGTGCCATGTGAACCTCTAGTGGCAGACAGGGTCACTCTAGGGGATTGCAAGAAAACTTTTAATTTTTATTTGTTAGTTATATATTTATTTTAATGATTATCCAAAATGTATTTTATCATTCAACTCTAGTTTGGTTTTCCTTTTCTGCAGCACTAAAGATTAAACCCAGAGCTGGGCATGGGGGCCCACGCTTATAATCCTAGTGACTCAGGAGGTTGAGGCAAGAAGATTGCAAGTTAAAGGTCAGCCTCAACAACTTAGTGAGACCCCATATCAAGATAAAATATTTAAAAGGCTGGAGATGTAATTAAGTGGTAAAGCACCCTTAGCCTCAATTGCCAGTACAAAAGAAAAAAATGTTCTTACCCAGGGCCTCATACCTGCTAGGTAAGTAATCTGCCACTGAGCTACATTCCAAGTCCTTGGTTTTCATGGATATTATTGCTTAGGATCTGACTGAGTTTAGAAGGTGAGCCAATCCAAAAGGTTACTAATCGGTGAATAGATTAAAAAAATGTGGTTAACACCAAACCCAGGTAAATATTAGCCATAAAAAAATAAAATTCTGACACACGCTCTAACATAGATGCACCTTGAAAATGTTATGCTAGGTGAAATAAGCCAGGCTCAGAAAACAAAATCATGGCAAGATTCTACTTGCCTTAGGTATCTCGAGTGGGAATATAGTTATTATTTAATGAGGACAGATCTTCTGTTTGGCATGATGGAAAGTTCTGGAGATGTGTACAGGGATGGTTGCGTAACTTATTGTCACTGGAACCTGGAGTGAATGATGGTTAGGGGCTGAGGAGGCTGCTCAGTGGTAGAATGTTTGCCAGCCTGCACGAGGCCCTGGGCTCAACCCCTAGAAACACACACACACACACATGCACATACACACACACGCACATACACACACACACATGCACACATACAGACACGTGCACACACAGACTCATATGCACACACACATGAACACATGCATGGTTATTGTGGTAAACTTTATGTCATGTCTTTTTTACTACATTAAAAAAGTGTGAGCAAATGAAAACATTGATCTAAATAAAAACACCAAGAATGTACACCTGGCAGCATCCTGTAACAAAGGATGTTTGAGGAACTGGCAGATGAACTTAGAGAAATGACAAGTAGGTGGCTGGACAAAAGGTCAGGTAGACTCAGGAAGCAGATCCAAGAATTTGCCAAGGAGAAGAGGGGGGAAAGACACGGCAGGGGACATACTCTCCCGCCCTGGGGACAGCAGTGCTCTGCTCTGCTGGGGAGGACAGGGCAGACCAGTGCCGGTCGTCCCACTGGAGGGGTAACACAGCTGGCTGCAGGCTGCTCAGGGAGCACAGCTTTTCCCCACTTCTGGTCCAACTCATGAACAATGTCAAGGGGCTAGAGAAAACCCCTCAGAAGTCAAGGGTTGGTAGCCTGAGGCCACGAGATGGGCACGCCCACCATGGTGAGTGCAGGGGGGGGGCTATGACAGGTGCCAACCGTTTCTGTGACAATAGTGCAGCTCCAGGCCAGGAGTGGTGGTGCACACTTGAAACCCAGCAGCACAGGAGGCTGAGGCAGGAGGATGGTGAGTTCAAAGCCAGCCTCAGCATCTTAGTGAGATCCTGTTTCAAAATGAAAATCTGAAAAGGGCTGAGGATGTGGCTCTGTGGTTTAGCATCTGGGATGAAAAAATAAAAATAAAAAAGTGGGGTTCCATCCTGGTAATGTTTTATATTGCGACAAGTTCTTCCTGATGTGTGGTGGGGGGAGAGAGGAAAACATCATTCCAACACAGGCTGCTCTGCTCACTATGCTCTCCAGGAGTAAGCCCTACCCCTCCTACCTTCTTTGGCCATGGGCCACCTGAGACCGTGTCCTTGCATTGAAGACACTGGTAGAGTTTCAAGATGTATATTCTTCCTTCCACTTGATCCCTCAATGCAAAACATAAATATCACCCACTCCTAACTTAAAGACACTGGCCATGTTGGTTTGTTGGGAGAGACCCAGGGCAGGTATGGAAGGGATCTCCACCATGGCACCTACCTGAGACATAACAGATGCCTCCTTCGGGGTGTCCATGCCCCCATACTCTCTCTTGCTCTCTGTGACCCTGTCTCATTTGTCATCACTGACCGGATGGTCCCCCGTGAGTCTCAGCTCCACAGAGACAAGGCCAAGGCCAAGTCAGTCACACTCACTGCTGTGTCACCACCACTAACCTGGGGCCTGGGGCCATGAGGCACTCAGTAGCTACCCATCAAATAAACTCACAGCACATGCTGCTGCCTGACCCCGAGCCACAGGCTTGATGACCGTTCTCTTAACAAATTACAATCAGCCTATGACATAGAGCTTCTGAATAATTTTTTTGATTTTATATTGTTTTGGGAGCTACGAGGGATTGAACTCAGGGGCACTTGACCACTGAGCCACATCTGCAGCCCTATTTTGTATTTTATTTAAAGAAAAGTTCTCGGTGGATCCAACATGGCCGCCGGCAAGGAAGCAGCGATTCCAATGTCTCCACATTAATGGGATCAGAAAGACCCATTGGAACAGCAGCAGTCTACCTACTGAGGAACTTCTAGCAAAATTCCGTTAAGAGGGGACCTGCCGGAAATTGGTAGGTTTATTAGAAGTGTCAGTTTGTCCCAGACAAGTGGATCCTGGCCGGCCACGCAGGCGCGGAGGTCTAGTCCCGCAGCCACCAGCCGCTTCTGCAAGCGGCTAGCGGCCCAGAGCGGCGCAGCCCACCCGAACCCGCAGACGGCACCCGCCATCCCGCCATCGCGGGGAGGCCCTGCTCTCGCTCTGCGAACGGCCACCACGCCTGCCAGGATCGTAGCCACGCGGCTGCAGCTGCCCGGCTCTACAGGCTGCCCCCCGGCGGGTGCAGAGGTACAATCCCGCTGCCACCAGCCGCTTCAGAAAGCGGCCGGCGGCCCCGAGCGGCGCGTCCCGCCTGAACTCGCAGACAGCACCCGCCATCCCGCCGTCCCGGGAGGCCCCGCTCTCACTCAGCGAACGGCCACCCCGCCCGCCTGCATCTTAGCCACGCGGCAGCAGCTGCCCGTCTCTACAGGCAGCCCCCAGCGGCCCGCCGCAGCGAGAAGTGTCCCCGCCTGGCCCAGCAGACAGGCCGTGCCCTCCCAGCTCTACTAACAGCCCCACCCACCCGGCGAACGGCTCCCCCCCTGAGACAATGTGAAGGGAATCTAACCAACCCTTTACGAAATAGCGAACTGGGAACTAAAACCAGAGATTGTGTCAGACCAGAGACAAGCCAGTTCCACCCCTCCCTTCGGACACTCCGGCAAGGAGCCAGGGGCCCGCCATAGCAGAGAGGGGAAGTCACCAAAGTTCGGCCAAAGAGATTCCTTCCCAGCAGAATCTACTTTAGCAGGTGTGTGACTCCCACCCATACCAGATACAAACAACCGGGAAACTTCAAAATCTCTCCGTGGGTGGGACCGTAAGGGCCAAAGGACTCTCGACCCCCAACTCCCCATACTGCCAGTGATGAGGGCATGACTGTAGGGGCAGAGGGAAGTGGAGAAGACTCCCCATCCCCAAATCCCCCAACCGCAAACTGAGAGGGTGTGACGGTAGGGGCGGAGGGAAACAGAGGACACTCCAGACCCCCAACTCCTCCTACTGCCAGCAGTGTGGTAGTGACTGTAGGGGCTGAGGGAAGTAGAGGGGATCCTCGACCCCCAACTCCTATTACCACCAGCAGCGACACCAATGGTCTTAGCTGCCAGATTCCAAAGGTGTGCCCACCAAAGGGGTCCGGAAAAATTAAACAATTGACTCCCAGACCACAGCTCCACAGCACTGGGGCTTAGATGAATGACAGTGAGAGTGCTCAGTAGTTAGGGAAATAGAGCACTCGGTGGGGCTTAAAGTGTAACCAAATCCTTGGGGAACTGCCTCCGGTGAGCAGGACCTGGCTGGCTGGCAGGAGGAAGGGGAGGAGGGGCCGTAGAAGTGAAATGGCTCTGGTCCAACAGGATTGAGAGACTCCCAGGAACCGCCTTACAGGGATTGCTGTTGACACATTGAGGGCAAAACTCAGCCCGGAGGGCACAGCTTTGCCTACGGGAAGAGAAGAAAATGGATCTCTAAGACCTAATTTTATTTCCTAATTCATTTTAATTTTTTCTCTCCCTTTTCCCTCTCTCTCTCCCCTTCCAAGTTTTACTGCTCTTTCCATTCTCCTCTATGCTATCTATCTCCCTCTCCTTCTTTCTTTTCAAGAGCACCTACCTTCCCCTTCCCCCCAACTTTCATCCCAAGCATTACGTCCTCCATTTCACATAACTGTCTAAATACAAATAGGTGTGAGCCCTCCCCCCGCACCTGCAAGGTACCCGGACCTGCAATCCACCAGCAGGTCAGGCCCAGCAACCTGGGAGTGGCAGAGCCGCCCCATGCGCCTGCAAGGTAGGCACACCTGCTACCAACCAGCAGAACAGGCCCAGCGGCCTGCCGATGTGGTAGGCACAGTGCCCCAATTGGAGGAGGAGCAGAGCCCCTGCCTGCATCTGTGCGGGAGACTTTGCAACTATACAAAAGTAATACAAATATATAGGGGGAAAATTCAACAACACAACAGTCTCAGTAAGCAGAAAGAAATGAGAACAGTATGAAGAGACAAGGAAAGAAAGGACCACAAGCAATGCAGGTCAACTCAACGTTAGAAGAGGTAATATCTGCAGCAGATGGAATGTCAGATAAAGAATTCAGGAGATACATGCTTCAGATGATCTGGAGTCTCAAGGAAGACATTAGACAGCAAAATCAGACAATGAAAGATCTCTTCAACAATGAAATACATAAACAAATCCAGGAAGCAAAATATCAACTATACAGGGAGATAGAGGTTATAAAAAACAAACAGAAATCCTAGAAAGGCAGGAAGCAATAAACCAACTTAAAAACTCAATTGAGAATACTACCAGCAGAGTAGAACACTTAGAAGATAGAACATCAGACAATGAAGACAAAGTATTTCAACTTGAAAAGAACATAGACAGCTCAGCAAGACTGTTAAGAAACCATGAGCAGGGGCTGGGGATGTGGCTCAAGTGGTAGCGCACTTGCCTGGCATGCGTGCGGTCCGGGTTCGATCCTCAGCACCACATAACAACAAAGATGTTGTGTCCACCGAGAACTAAAAAATAAATATTAAAAAATTCTCTCTCTCTCTCTCTCTCTCTCCCTCTCTCCTCTCTCACTCTCTCTCTTTAAAAAAAAAAAGAAAGAAACCATGAGCAGAACATCCAAGAAATATGGGATAACATTAAAAGACCAAACTTAAGAGTCATTGGGATACAGGAAGTCACAGAGCTCCAAACCAAAGGAATGAGCAATCTATTCAATGAAATAATTCGAGAAAACTTCCCAGACTTGAAGAACGAGACAGAATCCCAAATCCTAGAAGTCTACAGGACACGGAATGTGCATAATCATAAGAGATCCACACCTAGACACATTATAATGAAGATGCCCAACATACAGAATAAGGAGAGAATTTTAAAAGCTACAAGAGAAAGGAAGCAGATTACATTTAGGGGTAAACCAATCAGGATAACAGCTGATCTCTCAACACAGACTCTGAAAGCTAGAAGATCCTGGAATAACATATTTCAAACACTGAAAGAAAATGGGTTCCAACCAAGAATCATGTATCCAGCGAAATTAAGCTTCAGGATGGAAGATGAAATTAAAACCTTCCACGATAAACAAAAGTTAAAAGAATTCGCAGCTAGAAAACCATCTCTTCAAAAAATCCTTGGCAAAACATTACAGGAAGAGGAAATGGAAAATAACATTGAAAACCAACAGTGGGAGGTAGGACAGTAAAGGGGGGAAAGTAATCAAAGAGGAAAACAAATCAGGTTTAGTAACATTAATAAACAAATATGGCTGGAAGAACAAACCATATCTCAATAATAACCCTAAATGTTAATGGCTTAAATTCACCAATTAAGAGACACAGGCTAGTTGAATGGATCACAAAACAAGACCCAAAAATATGCTGCCTACAGGAGACACATTTGATAGGAAAAGATATACATAGACTGAAGGTGAAAGGTTGGGAAAAATCATACCACTCATATGGACTGCGGAAACAAGCAGGAGTGTCCATACTCATATCTAATAAAATAGATTTCAAGCCAAATTTAATCAAAAGGGATAAAGAGGGACACTACATACTGCTCAAGGGAACCATACACCAACAAGACATAACAATCATAAATATATATGCCCCAAGCAATGGTGCAGCTATGTTCATCAAACAAACTCTTCTCAAGTTCAAGAGTCTAATAGACCACCATACAATAATCATGGGAGACCTCAACACACCTCTCTCACCACTGGACAGATCTTCCAAACAAAAGTTGAATAAGGAAACTATAGAACTCAGTAACACAGTTAACAACCTAGACTTAATTGACATATATAGAATATACCACCCAACATCAAGCAGTTACACTTTTTTCTCAGCAGCACATGGATCCTTCTCAAAAATAGATCATATATTATGTCACAGGGCAACTATTATACAATATAAAGGAGTAGAGATAATACCATGCATCTTATCTGACCATAATGGAATGAAACTGAAAATCAACGATAAAAGAAGGAAGGAAAAATCATGCATCACTTGGAGAATGAACAATAGGTTGCTGAATGATCAATGGGTTATAGAAGACATTAAAGAGGAAATTAAAAACTTCTTAGAGCTAAATGAAAACACAGACACAACATATCGGAATCCATGGGACACATTGAAAGCAGTTCTAAGAGGACAATTCATTGCATGGAGTTCATTCCTTAAAAAAAGAAAAAAACAACAAAAAAATGATCTCATACTTCATCTCAAAATCCTAGAAAAAGAAGAGCAAAACAACAGCAAAAGAAGTAGAAGGCAAGAAAGAATTAAAATCAGAGCTGAAATTAATGAAATCGAAACAAAAGAAACAATTGAAAAAATTGATAAAACTAAAAGTTGGTTCTTTGAAAAAATAAATAATATTGACAGACCCTTAGCCATGCTAACGAAGAGAAGAAGAGAGAGAACTCAAATTACTAGCATACACGATGAAAAAGGCAATATCACAACAGACACTTCAGAAATACAGAAGATAATCAGAAATTATTTTGAATCCTTGTACTCCAATAAAATAGTAGATAGTGAAGGCATCGATAAATTTCTTAAGTCATATGATCTGCCCAGATTGAGACAGGAGGATATAGACAACCTAAACAGACAAATATCAATTGAGGAAATAGAAGAAACCATCAAAAGATTACCAACTAAGAAAAGCCCAGGACCGGATGGGTATACAGCAGAGTTTTACAAAACCTTTAAAGAGGAACTAATACCAATACTTTTCAAGCTATTTCACGAAATAGAAAAAGAGGGAGAACTTCCAAATTCATTCTACGAGGCCAACATCACCCTGATTCCTAAACCAGACAAAGACACTTCACAGAAATAAAACTACAAACCTATATCTCTAATGAACCTAGACGCAAAAATCCTCAATAAAATTCTGGCGAATCGGATACAAAATCATATCAAAAAAATTGTGCACCTTCATCAAGTAGGATTCATCCCTGGATGCAAGGCTGGTTCAATATACGGAAATCAATAAATGTTATCCACCACATCAATAGACTTAAAAATAAGAACCATATGATCATCTCGATAGATGCGGAAAAAGCATTCGACAAAGTACAGCATCCCTTTTTGTTCAAAACTCTCGAAAAAATAGGGATAACAGGAACATACCTCAACATTGTAAGAGCAATCTACGCTAAGCCGCAGGCTAGCATCATTCTGAATGGAGAAAAATTGAAGGCATTCCCTCTAAAATCTGGAACAAGACAGGGATGCCATCTCTCACCACTTCTGTTCAACATAGTTCTCGAAACACTGGCCAAAGCAATTAGACAGATGAAAGAAATTAAAGGCATAAAAATAGGAAAAGAAGAACTTAAATTATCACTATTTGCAGATGACATGATTCTATACCTAGCAGACCCAAAAGCGTCTACAAAGAAACTATTAGAGCTAATAAATGAATTCAGGAAAGTGGCAGGATATAAAATCAACACACATAAATCAAAGGCATTCCTGTATATCAGCGACAAACCCTCTGAAATGGAAATGAGGACAACCACTGCATTCACAATATCCTCAAAAATAATAAAATACTTGGGAATCAACCTAACAAAAGATGTGAAAGACTTATACAATGAAAACTACAAAACCCTAAAGAGAGAAATTGAAGAAGATCTTAGAAGATGGAAAAATACACCCTGTTCACGGATAGGCAGAACTAACATCATCAAAATGGCGATATTACCAAAAGTTCTCTATAGGTTTAATGCAATGCCAATCAAAATCCCAATGGCATTTCTTGTAGAAATAGAGAAAGCAATCATGAAATTCATATGGAAAAATAAAAGACCAAGAATAGCCAAAACAATGCTAAGCAGGAAGTGTGAATCAGGTGGTATAGCGATACCAGACTTCAAACTATACTACAGAACAATAGTAACAAAAACAGCAAGGTATTGGTACCAAAACAGGAGGGTGGACCAATGGTACAGAATAGAGGACACAGAAACGAACCCACAAAACTACAACTTTCTTATATTTGATAAAGGGCTAAAAACATGCAATGGAGGAAGGATAGCATCTTCAACAAATGGTGCTGGGAAAACTGGAAATCCATATGCAACAAAATGAAACTGAATCCCTTTCTCTCGCCATGCACAAAAGTTAACTCAAAATGGATCAAAGAGCTTGATATCAAACCAGAGACAAGGCATCTGATAGAGGAAAAAGTTGGCTACAACCTACATACTGTGGGGTCGGGCTCCGAATTCCTCAATAGGACACCCATAGCACAAGAATTAATATCTAGAATCAACAAATGGGACTTGCTCAAACTAAAAAGTTTTTTCTCAGCAAAAGAAACAATAAGAGAGGTAAATAGGGAGCCTACATCATGGGAACAAATCTTTACTCCTCACACTTCAGATAGAGCCCTAATATCCAGAGTATATAAAGAACTCAAAAAATTAGACAATAAGATAACAAATAACCCAATCAACAAATGGGCCAAGGACCTAAACAGACACTTCTCAGAGGAGGACATACAATCAATCAACAAGTACATGAAAAAATGCTCACCATCGCTAGCAGTCAGAGAAATGCAAATCAAAACCACCCTAAGATATCATCTCACTCCAGTAAGATTGGCAGCCATTATGAAGTCAAACAACAACGAGTGCTGGCGAGGATGTGGGGGAAAAGGGTACACTTGTACATTGTTGGTGGGACTGCAAATTGGTGCAACTAATTTGGAAAGCATATGGAGATTTCTTGGAAAGCTGGGAATGGAACCACCATTTGATCCAGCTATTCCCCTTCTGGGTCTATTCCCTAAAGACCCCAAAACAGCATGCTACAGGGACACTGCTACATCGATGTTCATAGCAGTACAATTCACAATAGTAAGACTGTGGAAGCAACCTAGATGCCCTTCAATAGACGAATGGATAAAAAAAATGTGGCATTTATACACAATGGAGTATTACTCTGCATTAAAAAATGACAAAATTATAGAATTTGGAGGGAAATGGATGGCATTAGAGCAGATTATGCTAAGTGAAGCTAGCCAATCCCTAAAAAAACAAATGCCAAATGTCTTCTTTGATATAAGGAGAGTAACTAAGAACAGAGTAGGGAAGAAGAGCATGAGAAGATGACTAACATTAAACAGGGATGAGAGGTGGGAGGGACAGGGAGAGAGAAGGGAAATTGATTCGAAATGGAAGGAGACCCTGAGGGTTATACAAAATTACATACAAGAGGAAGTGAGGGGAAAGGGAAAAATAATACAAGGGGGAGAAATGAATTACAGTAGAGGGGGTAGAGAGATGAGGGGAGGGGAGGGGAGGGGAGGGGGGATAGTAGAGGATAGGAAAGGCAGCAGAATACAACAGACATGAGTATGTCAATATGTAAATCAGTGGAAGTGTAACTGATGTGACTCTGCAATCTGTATATGGGGTAAAAATGGGAGTTCATAACCCACTTGAATCAAAGTGTGAAATATGATATATCAAGAACTATGTAATGTTTTGAACAACCAATAAAAAAAATAAAGAAAAGTTCTCACCGAGTTGCTTAGCACCTTGGGTTTTTAAAAATTTTTATTCTTTAGTTTTAGGTGGACATAATATCTTTATTTTTTTATGGTGATGAGGATGGAACCCTGTTCCTCACATGTGCTAGGCAAGCATTCTGTCAGTTGAGCCACAACCCCAACCCTTAGCACCTCGCTTTTGCAGAGGCCAGTTTTGAACTCACAATCCTCCTGCCTCAGCCTCCTGAGACGCTGGGATTTCAGGTGGGCATCACCGTGTCTGGCTTTATCTTATGTTTGAGGCGAGGTCTTGCTTATGTTGACCAGGTTGGCTTCCAACTCCTGGGCTCCAGTGATTCTCATTGTCTCAGCCCCCTGTACAGTGGGGGCAGCAGGGACTACAAGGTCATGCCACCATGACTGGCTTCTTATTTTTTAAACAAGGCTGTTCTGGAGCTGGGGATGGGGCTCGGTGGTAAAGCTGCTTGCCTAGCTTGCGTGAGGCACTGGGTTCAATCCACAGCACCACATAAAAATAAATAAAATAAAGGTTAAAAAATACAACATTACTTAAAAAAACAGACAAACAACCAAGATTGTTCGGATGTCCCAATTTTACAGAAGAAGCCTTGGAGGCTGGGGCTAGGTAACTTGCTGTAGCAGACGCTGTGGGTGCTCCACCCATGATCCCCTCCCATCCCACTTAAGGCCCTGACTGTGGGTGGGGGCACGACAGAGAGCCGAGTCAGGTTATTGGTATAGGCTGGGAAACATACGCTGGCAGAGGCTCAGCCACTTTCCTCAGTTTCCCCACTTGTCCTGGGGAGTCTGTGTCTTGCAGCATGACAGATGAGCCATGTCTTGCAGGCATGGTGGACTGTGTGTGGACAGTCAAGGGGGTGGGACTGGAATGAGGGTGAGCAGGAGGAAATAAGGTCCCTGCGGCCCCCAGAGGGAACCTCAATTTTCCCACTGTCATTACTGGGTTTGGGCAGCCTAAGCCATCTTGTGTCACAGAATCAGAGCTCCAGGCCCAGCATCACACTTGCCATCCCAAGAAATCCTTCCTGGGAAATCTCTAGTGGGGTGTGCCAGCTGGGTTTTTGTTGTTTTGGTTTGGGGTTTGGTTTGGTTTTTCAAACACAAAGCAACTAAAACAAACACAGAGCAATTAAAACCTCCAAGTGAGGGCAGCCACTATCCTCAGGCAAAGGGTGGAGCAGAGTTGGCCCCTGAGAAGCTTGCCCTGTTGTTCCTCAGTGGAACATGCTGGTGGCCAGTGGACTTGTCTGTGTGTCAAGTGTCAATGAAAACAAGTTGACTTACAAAGTACTAAATTCCCAGATGTGGTGTTGCACGCCCGCAATCCCAGTGACTCGGAAGGCTGAATCTCAGGCTCCCACCCAGACTACTGAATCAGAAACTTTATACTAATCCAGCAATCCTGGTAATACCCTCAAGTCTGAGAGTCACATATCTTGTTCTGGTTCTTCCCACAGGTTTCGGTACACCACCAGTCTACATTTCAAACAAGCTCCAGGACATAGGACCATACTTGGATAAGCAAAGCTGAAGTCCTCCTGGGGGAAAAAAGGTATGTAACCTTCATATGGTTGAATTTCCCATGAAACCTGTCCTCAGTATCAGATGGAAAATGTCCTTATACAGGTTTCCTACCCAAGAGATATCATGAAGCTAGTTTTGATACCGCTGTTGACTGGTGACGAGTCCTTGCTTCCCCGATGTTGAAGAATAACACCAAAGAAGCACGCCGAGGCAAGGTAAGAGTAGAAATTAGAAGTTTATTAGAGGACAGCAGAAAAGACTTCTCCCGGAGGAAGAAGGGGACCCAAGAGGTGGAATCTGAGGAAGGGCTGTTGTCTCCCCTTTTTATAGTTTTGGTGATGGAATGTAGGTTGAAAGGCCCAGGGGTGGGACACTTCTTTGTAATGGGCTATCTTTAAGTTTGCTGGGGGTTGTTTATTAACACTTCTTTGAGGTGGACTTTGGCCTAGGGCCTTTTTGGGACTTCATTAACATTCCATGAGTTGTCCTGTGTTTTCCCTGAGTCATTCCCAGCATGGCCTCCATTTTAGATTTCACTCTGTATTAGACCCGATTTACCTAACTACACTGACTACCTAACTGTAAATCTGGCTTCATTCCCCCCTCTAATTTGGGAACTCCTTACTGCTGTGAGGAAGGTGGACGAAGAGGATCTCTCTGGCTTCTTCAGGCTGAAGAGGGATGGTGTGGGGCAAGCAGTTTGGAGTCCCCCTTAAAAATATCGGGTCCATCGAGTGGTCCATGCTAAAAGTCCAATTGAGAAGTAATAGGCTGGAGGGCCATTCGAGTGATAGGTGGTCTATAAGAGAAACAAGAATTCATTAGTACTGGAACCAGATTGATGCAGCAAGAAATGCCACAGCACAGAAATATGCCAATGAGTATAATGGCCAAGACAAAGATCAACAATGTTTTCTATCAGGCAGTACCAGAAACTAGGAGTTAAGATACTGTTTTCACAACAAAGTTGCTGAGGACATGGCTTCCATCTGAGCATGTAAATCTTTAAGGATATTTGTCACATTGTCAGAAATGTCAGGGATGTCAACACAACATTTAGGGTTACAGATGTCTTTTCCTTTAAGATATAGTCTAATAATTTAATGCCATCTGATCCTGCAAAATCCTTTTACTAGTATGACCTCTGTGTCTAATAGAAAAATCTTTAACTCTGCTACACAAGGCTGGATAACCATACTAGCAAACATCAAGCCTACCTGCGTTGGTTAGAAATAAAGGCCTTAGACTAAAACTACTCTAGCAGTCCCTTTGACAGTTATCAGGCATTTCTGTCTAAGATTCTCTTTTGTAGCCTCCAGTCTACTTTTTTATGTAAGTTGAAAGGGTAAAGTTTGTAAGCTGGAAAGTTTGAATTAAAATGTAAAAGATTAAGTACTATTATGTTCCTCTGTTACACCCAGATTCCTGAGATAGTTAAGACAACGCCCTACTGGCCATTCAGCCTAGGGTCCTGTGCAGTTCGTCACAGGGCCCGAACCAATCAGTTTGAATGTGTACCCAGTTTAGAAGTGACCAATCACCCCTGCCCAGCCTGTTCCCGCCAATGAATGTACTAATCATGTTTCAGATTTGTTGTTCAATTTTCCCGTGCCTCATGATGATTTGTTCTGATGTATGCAAAGCCCCCCCCGCCCTCTCCAAAAAGTGTACTTAAGCTCTGCTTGACCTCTGCTCTGGGCTCCGGGCTGCTCTCCCTTCTTGAGTGAGCACGGAGTCCCAGCGCGCTGGAATGGATCCAATAAATCCCCCTTGCCATTGCATGAAGCTAGTCTCGTGGTCTCTTTCTCCGATGTTTCGCCGGACCCTTACATTTGGTGCGTTGGCCGGGAACTGCGCATCGCCGGACAGGGAGACCTAATGAACTGCTTTGGGGGTAAGTAAGGCGCCTTTCTCTCTCTCTTTCTCTCTCTTTCTCTCTCTCTCTCCCCTCCTTCTTCCTTCAGGTGCGATCGCTCAGGTTTGGTCTCTGGCAGGGCAATGGTGGGCGTAAGTCCCCAAAGAGCATAATTGCTCAGGTGCGATCGCTCAGGTTTGGTCTCTGGCGGCTCAATGGTGGGCGTAAGTTCCCAGAGGGCATAAGCTCTCAGAGCCTCGGGTGGGGTTGACAGTGTGTGTGTGTGTGGCTGTCAGTGGAGAGCATAAGCTCCCCCTGGCGGTGGCGGCAGACGTGCTAGGGAGTCACAGTCCACCCTCCAAGGGACGCTTTGGGGGACTCGGGGGGACGGAGGTGCCCCCCATCAGGTAGAGGGGCGGATGAATCCTCGTCTGTGTAGAGGGGCGGATGAACCCTCGTTGCTGCCAACCCGTCTGGTTTTGCCGGCAACTCTTTCTGTTGAATTCACTGTCTGTCTTTAATTTTTGCTTCTGAATTTGTGTTAAACGTTTACTGTGTGTCCACGTTTGCATCACGTTTGTGTTGTCTCTCTGCGCTTCAGAGTGGCCCACCCTCGGAGTTGAATGGCCCCCAGGAGAGTCCCTCCCGTTTCAGCCGGGGCCACATGGCCATCCAGATCATGGTGATCTAACCTTTCAGGACCTCTGGGAATCTCTTCCTGCATGGGTGGGGTCCACGTAGTCCGCTGGGTATGTCCGGCAGTATGGCGGATCTGTCCTGTCCCACCTATCCTCTCCGCCCCCTGGCCGTCTCCCCTCCCGGGAGAAGAGAGGGGTGCTCCAGCGGGCGTGGTGGACAGGCAGACGGAATGGGGGTGAGGTCGGCTGGGGACCGCCCCTCCTCCCCCTCCTCTGCCGGCAACCGGCTGCCACCGGGCGTATTTCCACCACAGTGGGGTGGGTGGGGTTGGAGTAGGAGCCCGCAGGGGACTGCGTCCCCTCCCCCTCCGTCCAGCTGGCGAGGAAAAAAAAAAGCGGCTCGGGGGCACTGGCCCTCTCCCTCCCTCATGGGGGTAAAAGGGACCAGGTCCCCAACCCCCCCGAGTGTTACAGCCCTCCCCGGCTGCAGTGATCACCAAACCCCAGGGCCAAAGAAGCGAACGGGTCTTCCTAGAGCGGTCTGCTTGGAAATTCAGCCCAAGGCCGGTGATAAATTCCAACTAAGGCTAAATACTGAGACTAGGGAAGCAATGTTTTCTCTCCCTCCCGTAATCAGCTTGAGTGCAAATAGAGATGCCTGCTGGAGATTTAACAACTTTGACATTTTGCTTTGACTTTTCTCAAAGCCCTGTCCTCATTATTAAATTGGTGTTAATTGGCTTTAGAGATGTTTTATTGGGGAAGCCTAGCACTCGAAATAACTGTAAGCAGAGGATGGGCTTTTTGGGAGCTGGCTACTAAAAAGTTAGGAAAAGAAAAAAAAAAAGCCTAGTGCCTAAGGTCAAACCAAACTGGAGGAGCTGATCCTGTGGGTGAAAGATAAGATTAAGGGACTCCCAGCAGCTGCCAGAGCTATTTAGCTCTGGGGAGTTCCCTGGGTCCTTATCTGCATCTTAAGGATTATGCCACCTTTGTTTACTTAAAAAGAAGGGACACTGAATGCAGTAAAGCCAGTCACACTGAGACCCTTGATTTTATACTTATAGTTGCCCCTACGTGAAAATATCTGGTCCACTTGTGGGAAAGTCTATGGTGCCACTGATGGGAGTCATAATTAAATGAAAGTTCAAAACTTGGAAGGATATATTCTTATCTGGTTGTCTGATTGTTTCTTAAAGATAAGCTAGGTTAAATGTGTGTCTAAAAATAATTTTTTTATTGTAACAATCTGGTATCTGAATGGGTTTCTAAAGCATTGCACTATCTTGCAGTTAAAAGTTGGGTTTAAGCAATTGTTTAGTTTGATTTCAGATACTTCTAAAGAGTTTCAATTTTGAACTGGGTAGCCGAAGGAGATTTCACTAGGTATACAGTGCATTGATTTGGGCAAGGATAGTAAATTATGATTTGGTATCTGTTTCTCTGTGTGTAAGATTTAGGAAAAAAGTGTTGAATTAAAACGTTGGTCTAACTTATTGAAGTGACATTAATTAGTAACAGTCTTGGGAATTTTCAAAGCCTAATTTCAGATATGCATGGTAGTGTGTGGTTCTTTCTAAATTTTTTTAGGCAAATTTAATGTAACTTAATGCTACTTTAGGAACTTCAGAACAAAGAAAGTGGCTTAGAGGTCCTAAAGAAATTTCTTCTGATGGTAGAGATCCTATTTCCAGTTTTATGTGAGCAAGTTTTTCTAGTGTAAAAAGATATAAAATTTTGGGAATTGCTTCTTAAATTTGTATCATAATTTTCAACTTCCAAACCTGGAAAAATGACTTATGGCTAAAATGCCTTAGGCCTAAAGTATCTGTTCAAAATAGCAGTTTTTCCCTGCTCCTTCCAGACCTTAGCCAGGGCTTAAGCTGATATGCAAACAGAAGCAGCTTGGAACTCAGGCCGAAGGGAAAAAAAAAGGTAAAGGTATCTTTTTATGGGAACTCAAACTAGATTAAAGGACTTTTGCCTTTTCTTAGATTCTATGTTTTTTTTGAGCTCATGATTTTTATCCTACAGACGTTAATGTTTTTTTTTTTTTTTTGATAAGTTCTATTTTTTTTGATCAACTGGAGTTTTTTTTTTAAAACATTGCAATGGAGATTTCATCTGTGAAAAACTACGAGGCCTTTATTATTGTTATGTGTGCACACTCTTGTTATGTGTTGTATGTCGGTATGTCTGTATGTGTGTATGTCCATATATCCTGCAGTGATATGACAATTAACAGATGAGGAGCGCTCATAAAAAAATTAAAAATGGATCCAAATATCTTTGATTCACGTGATTCAAATGGTTCAATTTAAATTTGGTAAACAGATAAAAAAGGAGGTCTTAAATTAAGCTTAAGTTTTTCTAGGTGTTCAAAAAGGCCCTAATAAAATGTTGATGTCTATGAAATAATCTGCTTAAATTCAAAAGTTTACAAGTAATGTTTCAAAATGTGAACAGAAAGAGGTTAACAGGTGAAAAAGAGAAACTAGGAGGTTCTAGATATGGATTTAATAGAGGGAAAGTGTGTTTCTGGTTAAGAGTTTAAGTAATTAAGAGGGTTTAAGTAAGTGATGAAAAAGGTCTGTGCAAGTTGGTTATAAGTAAGTTTTTGAGCAAGTAATCTTAAAGAAATTAAGCAACTGGTTAAACAAGTGCTATTGTTTTAGAGAATTGTGCTATGTTATTTCTTTAAAAGCCAAACTTGGTTAGCATATAATCATCAATGTAATTATGGTGTTATTAATGTGTTCATATCTTTCAGGTATACAAGTCTGTAAGGTAGAAGCTTCAAAAGAACATTATATCAAGCTGGTGTTCTAAAGTTGTATGGTAATTTTAGGCTTAAAAAAACATGTTGGAAATTTATCTATCATTTGTGTTCTATAACTGGACTTGTTATCAGTAAGATGTAAAGTTCGATGCTGCCTTCTACACTGAGATACAATTTAAATGTATTTTTAAGTCAATGAGAGCCTAATCTGGGTGAAGGTTTTATTGTGAGACACAGAAATAATTTGCTACTTTCCAACAAGAGGTTAGAAGCTTCCAGCCTTCCTTTAATTCATGTTTTAGATGTGATATTATGTTGTGTTAGCTAATATTCATGTGAACTTGAGCAACAATTTATGTAAGTTTTGTAAAATGATTTAAGACTTATGAAGAGCCCCACCTTACTTGATAAGGCTCTATGTCACATCTCACTGCATGTGAAAGTGACTATGAAAGAAGTAGGCCAGATTTCAGTCCATTTAAAGTTTTGCCCAAAAGTTGATTTTTGTCACGATTACCAGGATATCAAACAGGGGATTATAATGTACAACTCTGCCAAAATTCTAGGTAGCTATTACATAGACTAAATATGTTTTTACCCTAGTTAGTTTTATTTTGTAGTTTGCCTATAGATGTTTTAAGGATTGCCTGTTAATGTTTTAAAGAGGTACTGCTCTAAGAACTCACAACCTGGGTTAACTTAAGACAAGAAGTTATCACCTACAGGATAGAGAGATAGACATTAAAGCCCAGTACCCTTAATATAAGGCTGTTAACTTATTTTGCTGGATGTTTAAGATTAAGTTTTAAAATTAAAAATTTGGCTCTTGCCCTCTGAGTCAGCCTGAATCAGGGAATAGGGGACTTCTTCAAAGGGCTCTGCAACTCTAGGCCACATAACCTCCCAATCAGGGAGATTAATGAGACCAGTGGAGGACAGGAAGCCAGTCAGTGCATTTGCTGTGAAGAGGAGGGTCATCAGAAAAGGGAGATATCCCTGATGCTTCCGAGGGAAGCCACATGGTCAAGCAAGGTCTGGACCCATCCTAGCGCAAATGGCACTAGCAGAACTGAGAAGCTGCTGTGAAGTTCCCGAGGACTTCCCAGAGACTCAGCTGACTGTTAACAATAGGTAAAAACAGAAGTCAGTTTGACTTGCTTCATCTTAAACACTTAGCAAAGACAGTCAAAGCCAAAGTGCAGCTGTTCCTGGACATCTTAAATGATAATAATAGTTAAATGTAACTTCTATAAATAAGTAGACTGGAGGCTACAAAAGAGATTCTTAGACAGAAATTCCTGATAACTGTCAAAGGGACTGCTAGAGTAGTTTTAGTCTAAGGCCTTTATTTCTGACCAATGCAGGTAGGCTTGATGTTTGCTAGTATGGTTATCCAGCCCTGAGTAGCAGAATTAAAGATTTCTCTATTAGACACAGAGGTCATACTAGCAAAGGATTTTGAAGGATCAGATGGCATTAGATTATTAGACTATATCTTAAAGGAAAAGACATCTGTAACCCTAAATGTTGTGTTGACATCCCTGACATTTCTGACAATGTGACAAATATCCTTAAAGATTTACATGCTCAGATGGAAGCCATGTCCTCAGCAACTTTGTTGTGAAAACAGTATCTTAACTCCTAGTTTCTGGTACTGCCTGATAGAAAACATTGTTGATCTTTGTCTTGGCCATTATACTCATTGGCATATTTCTGTGCTGTGGCATTTCTTGCTGCATCAATCTGGTTCCAGTACTAATGAATTCTTGTTTCTCTTATAGACCACCTATCACTCGAATGGCCCTCCAGCCTATTACTTCTCAATTGGACTTTTAGCATGGACCACTCGATGGAACCGATATTTTTAAGGGGGACTCAAAACTGCTTGCCCCACACCGTCCCTCTTCAGCCTGAAGAAGCCAGAGAGATCCTCTTCGTCCCCCTTCCTCACAGCAGTAAGGAGTTCCCAAATTAGAGGGGGGAATGAAGCCAGATTTAAAGTTAGGTAGTCAGTGTAGTTAGATAAATCGGGGTATAATACCGAGTGAAATCTAAAATGGAGGCCGTGCTAAAAATGATTCCAGGAAACACAGGACAACCCATGGTAATCAGAAGGCAATATGCTCCACCGACAGAGATGAAAAATGAGACTCCCCAATAATTATGATTCATTACTTTTAAGATTAAAAGTAGTCAGAAAAAGGAGTGGGGAATGAAAGGGTAAAGTTTGTAAGCTGGAAAGTTTGAATTAAAATGTAAAAGATTAGGTACTATTAAGTTCCTCTGTTACACCCAGATTCCTGAGATAGTTAAGACAAGGCCCTACTGGCCATTCAGCCTAGGGCCCTGTGCAGTTCGTCACAGGGCCTGAACCAATCAGTTTGAATGTGTACCCAATTTAGAAGTGACCAATCACCCCTGCCCAGCCTGTTCCCGCCAATGAATGTACTAATCATGTTTCAGAGTTGTTGTTCAATTTTCCCGCGCCTCATGATGATTTGTTCTGATGTATGCAAAGCCCCCCGCCCTCTCCAAAAAGTGTACTTAAGCTCTGCTTGACCTCTGCTCTGGGCTCCGGGCTGCTCTCCCTTCTTGAGTGAGCACGGAGTCCCAGCGCGCTGGAATGGATCCAATAAATCCCCCTTGCCATTGCATGAAGCTAGTCTCGTGGTCTCTTTCTCCGACGTTTTGCCGGACCCTTACAAAGTTACATTTAACTATTATTATCATTTAAGATGTCCAGGAACAGCTGTGCTTTGGCTTTGACTGTCTTTGCTAAGTGTTTAAGATGAAGCAAGTCAAAGTGACTTTTGTTTCAATCTATTGTTAACAGTCAGCTGAGTTATGGGAGTCCTTGGGAACTTCACAGCAGCTTCTCAGTTCTGCTAGTGCCATTTGCGCTAGGATAGGTCCAGGCCTTGCTTGACCATGTGGCTTCCCTCGGAAGCATCAGGGATGTCTCCCTTTTCTGATGACCCTCCTCTTCACAGCAAATGCACTGACTGGCTTCCTGTCCTCCACTGGTCTCATTAATCTCCCTGATCGGGAGGTTATATGGCCTAGAGTTGCAGAGCCCTTTGAAGAAGTCCCCTATTCCCTGATTCAGACTGACTCAGAGGGCAAGAGCCAAATTTTTAATTTTAAAACTTAATCTTAAACATCCAGCAAAATAAGTTAACAGCCTTATATTAAGGGTACTGGGCTTTAATGTCTATCTCTCTATCCTGTAGGTGATAACTTCTTGTCTTAAATTAACCCAGGTTGTGTGTTCTTAAATCAGTACCTCTGCAAAACATTAACAGGCAATCTTAAATCATAAGAAAACTACAAGATAATTTTATCAAGAGTAAAAACATTTAGTTCATATAATTGCTACCTTGAATTTTGGTGGAGTATATCCCCTGTTTGAGATCCTGGCAATCATGACAAAAACCAGCTTTTGGACACAACTTTAAATGTACTGAAATCTAGCCTACTTCTTTCATTGTCACTTTCACATGAGATGGGACATAGAGCCTTATCTCAATTAAGGTGGGGCTCTTCATAAATCTTAAATACTATAGTTCTGAAGCTGATCTTTTGCTTTTTTTAAACATCATTTTACAAAGCCTACATAAATTGTTGCTCAAGTTCACATGAATATTAGCTAACACAACATAATATCACATCTAAAACAAGAATTAAAGGCTGAAAGCTTTTAACCTTTTGTAGAAAAGTAGCAAAGTACTTTTGTGTTTTGCAATAAAACCTTTACATAGATTAGGCTCTCATTAACTTAAAAATACATTTAAATTGTATCTCAGTGTTAAAAAGTAACATGGAACTTTACATAACTTATTGATAATAAGTACAGTTATAGAACACAAGTGATATAAATAAATTTCCAACTTGTTTTTCTTTTAAGCCTAAAATTACCATACACTTTTAGAATACCAGCTTGATATAATGCCCTTTCTAAAGCTTCTACCTTACAGACTTGTATACCTGGAAGATATGAACACATTAATGGCACCAATTACATTGATGTTTTTATATTAACCAAGTTTAGCTTTTAAAGAAATAACATAGCACAATTCTCTAAAACAACAGCACTTGTTTAACCAGCTGTTTAATGTCTTTAAGATTACTTGCTCAAAAACTTACACAGACCTTCTTTATATCATTTACTTAAACCCTCTTAATTACTTAATCATATAGACTCTTATCCAGAAATCTAGAACCTTTTAGTTTCTCCTTTTTTATCTGTTAACCTCCTTCTGTTCACATTTTGAAACAATACTTGTAAATTTTTGAATTTAAGCAGATTTAACATTAAGGCCTTTTTGAACACCTAGAAAAACTTATAAGCTTAATTTTAAAGACATCTTTACTTTCATCTGTTTACCCAACTTAAATTGAGCCATTTGAATCACGTGAATCAAAGATATTTGGATCCATTTTTAATTTTTCATGAGTGCTCCTCATCTGTCAATTGTCATATCACTGCATGATATATGGACATACACACACACATACTGACATACAACACGTAACACAAGTGTAACACATAACACAAAAGGCCTCGCAGCCTTCTCAGGTGAAATCTCATTGCAATGTTTAAAAAACTCCAGTTGATCAAAAATAGAACTTATCAGAAAAACATTAACTTGTCTGTAGGATAAAAATCATGAGCTCAAAAAAAAAACATAGAATCTAAGAAAAGGCAAAAGTCCTAGAAAAAAATTGACCTGCCAGTAATTAGTAAATGCCATACAATTTACTCTTTGGTTTAATCTAGTTTGAGTTCAGGTAAGACACCTTTACTTTTTTTTTCCTTGGGCCTCAGATCTGTCTCCTACTGAGTGCTCCAGGCTTCTTCTATTTGCATATCAATTTAAGTCCTGGCTGAGGTCTAGAAGGAACTGGGAAAACTGGAATTTTGAGCAGAAACTTCATGTCTAAGGCATTTTAACCATAAGTCAAAATTTTCAGGTTTGGAAGTTGAAAATATGGTAAAAGTTTAAGATCATCTTTATATCTTCCTACACTAGAAAAACTTGCTGACACAAAACTGAAAATAGGATCTTTCTTGATAATATAAAAGCCACCATCAGAAGAAGTTCCTTCATGATCATTAAGCTACTTTCTTTGTTCTGAAGTTCCTAAAGTAGTATTAAGTTACATTAAATCACCTGAAAAAAATCCACACACTACCATGTGTATCTAAAATTAAGCTTTGAAAATTCCCAAGACTGTTGCTAATTAATGTCATTTCAATAAGCCAGACCAACGTTTTAATTCAACACTTTTTTCCTAAATCTTACACACTGAGAGAAACAGATACCAAATCATAATTTACTATCCTTGCCCAAATCAATCCACTGTATACCTAGTGAAATCTCCTTAGGCTACCCAGTTCAAAAATTGATGAAAAAATAAAACTGAATGATTGGGAGTTACTTGCCAACTTGGAAGTAGAGTTCTTTTAATTTTCTATCCTAAGTATTTAATTTCTCCGGCATGAATTATCTGAAATCAAACTAATCAATTACCTAACCCTAACTTTTAACTGCAAGATTACACAATGCTTCAAACTCATTTAGATACCAGATATTACAATGAAACATCTTTTAGACACATTTAGCCTAGATTATCCCCAAGAAACAATCTATAATAACGTTTAAAACAGACCAGATAAGAAAAAGATCTCTCCAGGTTTTGAACTTCCATTTAATTATGACTCTTATCAGTGGCACCTTAGATTTCCCCATGAGTGGACCAGATGTTCTCACATAAGGGCAACTATAGGTGTAAAATCAAGGGTCTCAGCGTGACTGACTTTACTGCATTTAGGTGGAGTAATCCTTAAGTGCAGGGAAATTATGAGGAAATTTTCCCCAAAGCGAAAATGGCTCTGGCAGCTGCTGGGAATTCCTCAGTTTCCCTTTCACTTGCAAGATTAGCTCCTTTGGATAGATCCAATCCTAGGCAATCTGGCATATCTCCTAACTTTCCAGTAGAGTCAGTTTTTATCTGCCTTAGGTCTTGAAGGGGGAAGGGGGTATGTACTTTGATCGGCCCAAATTTTTCTCTTGATTCTTTTTCCTCAGTGAGTCCAAGATTTTCTCTCTTCATGGCATATATCATAGCGAAGTCTACTTTACACTGTTTGCATAATTTAGGATTTTCCCTTAGAGCAAAAAAATCTGAACATACGGCACCTCACACCATTTCCTTTTTTGTAAATTTTATCAAACTGTAAAATTGTATTAAAATTGGTATTTCCCTCTGGTGGCCAGGTTTCTCGTATTTGAGGCCAGGCCAAGAAAATGAGGCGCTTTTTCTTGAGCATCTGAGGTTCAAATCTATCCCAATTTTTCAATATGCAGGCTAGTGGTCCACCTGGCGTATTGGAGAGAGAGAAGCTCCTGTCTGAGTGAGAAAACAGGACTCAGGCGCCCACGCTGCGCCAGAGAAAACTGTTCTCATTAGGGACGTCTCCCTAAGTTTGAGCTTCCTAAACGGTCCAGAAAACCTGTCTCTCACCTTGCTTTGCCAAGGGGTTTCTGGTCCCCTTTAGCAAATTGCTAGGGTCTCAGTTTGCCCTGTGCCAGAGACCCTGGGAGGATTCAGACTTAAGGGCCTTACTGCTTTCCTCCCGACCACTAAAAACCCATTGAAAAAGAGAATCGTGTGCTCTTTTGTTGTTGTCTTTGCTCTGTAGACTAAAGGAGCCGCCTAAGTGTTAAGGGACATCTACTGGTTGTAAGGTAGCAGATTACCAGAGGAGTTGATTCTAAAAATGCCTCTCTAGTAGCTTAGAGAACGCAGCTCATTTTAAACATTGGATGGTAAAACAGACTAGTAAAAGTTACCTATGCATCTTAGGGAACCTGGGCAGATTTTACTAATTATCTCATGCCTTTCTCAGTCCTGCAACCTGAATTGCTAACATTTCTGACCTGCGAAGGAAGGGAAGCATCCAGGAGGAATGGATGCGGTGTTGGGAGTGTTGCGCATAGCCCATACGGAGGCAAATGTGATTGGGGCTTTCCCTCAGTGCCATTCATCTACCGATCACCCTAGATACCCCTGAGGGCTGTCGGAAGGGGGCTCAAGAGAAAGGAACCTTTGGAAACGCCTGAGAGTAGCCCAGACCGGAATTCCGCAGTTGTTCCAAACTCCTTCCTCCACCTCCACGCATCCGAGGCAGATCGGGATTAGGGACACTGTGTACTCACGCCAATTGCTCTCCGGGCCCAGACAGAAAAGTTGGAAGTGGCTTTGACAGCACCCAACATGCCTGCTCTGTACCGAACAGGTGATTGAGAGCTGCTTAGTCCGGGAAACCTCTCACCCGAGTCTTGAAGAGTGGCAGCTGCACTAATTGCGTTTAAGTAGCCGTCGGGTGCCCACCTTACCTCCAGAAAGAAAGAGAGAGAAAGATGCACCTCAAACAGACATGGGGTGCGTAGAGAGGCGCTTACCTCGGTATCTCAGTGGAACCTCCAATATGATACCGCTGTTGACTGGTGACGAGTCCTTGCTTCCCCGATGTTGAAGAATAACACCAAAGAAGCACGCGAGGCAAGGTCAGAGTAGAAATTAGAAGTTTATTAGAGGACAGCAGAAAAGACTTCTCCCGGAGGAAGAAGGGGACCCAAGAGGTGGAATCTGAGGAAGGGCTGTTGTCTCCCCTTTTTATAGTTTTGGTGATGGAATGTAGGTTGAAAGGCCCAGGGGTGGGACACTTCTTTGTGATGGGCTATCTTTAAGTTTGCTGGGGGTTGTTTATTAACACTTCTTTGAGGTGGACTTTGGCCTAGGGCCTTTTTGGGACTTCATTAACATTCCATGAGTTGTCCTGTGTTTTCCCTGAGTCATTCCCAGCATGGCCTCCATTTTAGATTTCACTCTGTATTAGACCCGATTTACCTAACTACACTGACTACCTAACTTTAAATCTGGCTTCAGTTTCATACATAAACTGTGTACACAGAGAATAAATGTTTTCAAATGCATTCTTATAAAAACAATGACAACTATGAATCATTGAAATTCAACTTAAGGATGTCTCACTTGAAAAAAACTTATAAGTGGACCTACAAACTTTCAGAAATAGGGCAAAGAAACAAAAATAATCCATATTCCATAAATTCTGCCTGTGTTGTGTGAACAACTTAACCTCAAATGCATTAACTGCCCACCATGTGCTTTCATGGAAAAGCACCAAGAAGTTTGTTTCCCTCGAACCCTTTTCAAAAAAAAAAATTGTCCTCAGGTTGATGAAGACTGGTCTTCCATTTGTTTTACACAAGAAGAAAGGTCTGTATGGGAATATTCTGAATAAAAAATTCTAGCTTAGCAGAGCACAGCGCACACGTCCAGAAGGCAGGCAGCTTTGGAGCAGTGGCGCCTCAGAGGCGGCGAGATTCGGACGCAAGCTTGAGCCCTCCCTGACCCCCAGAGCTGCACCAGACTCCCACCCTTGCTCTCCGATGGCACCCGTCCATCTGTCCCCAGCCATGCCGCCCAGCCCCAGGACCCGCTCCTTGAGCTCCCCCCCAACCCCTCCCCTCACCTTCCTCTTCCAGGCACCATCTGCCACCAACCCGCTGGCCACCATGTTGGTGGAGCTGGAGGAGGCCCTGCCGCTCCTGGGCACTGAGGGGGCCATGGGGAGGGCGGCGACACGTGGGGGGGGCAGCGACAAGGGCCATGGTGGCCCCAAGCATAAGAGCAGCTGCAAGAAGAACCAGCTGGGCAAGTACAGCCAGCTGGTGGTGGAGACTGCAGGCTAGCGAGCAGAAGCTTGTCGCTGGCGGGAATCTATGCAGAGGCCAGGAAGGTGGCGAGGTTCACCAGCAGAACAGCTGCACCTACCTCAATTACTTTGTGCTAGCTGGTGCAGAATGACTTGCTACTGCAGGTCAAGGTCACAGGCTGAAAAACCTGCCTCTATTTCAGAGCAAAGCCTGTCCAAGGAAGGGACATGACCTTAGTCCTTGGAAAGACCCACAGAGCACTCCTAGGCACATTCCCACCCTGCTGAGTTGTTTATCTACAAAAAACAGGAGAGATCTGCTGCGCCAGGTGTCCCTGACTCAGTCAGGCGAGGTGGGGATCCATAGCAGCCTCCTAGAAACCACCAGTCAGCATGAGACAGGGAAATACCTGGGATGCCAGTGGTTTATGGTGGTTGATAACAAGTTGGGAAACCATGTAGTTCAGCGCGTACACCCCTCTTGGTTCAAACCAATCAGTTCAAACGAATACCCGTTTTGTACTGTCCAATCACCCCTACCCAACTTATTCCCGCCAGTGAGTGTGCTAATCGTATTTTAGAGTTGTTATTTGATTTTCCCGTGGTGTGTGATGATTTGCTAAGGGATGCTATGATGTATGTGAAGTCCCTGTGCTCTCCAAAGAATGTATAAAACTGCTGCAAACCCTGGGCTCGGGGCCTCTCAGCGTCACCAGTTGCTGTGTGTGTGCACGGAGGACCGGGCTAGCTTGAAATAAACACCTCTGCTGCTTACATCGATCTTGGGTCTCTAGTGGTTTTGGGGGTGCCGAATTCGAGCATAACAAGGCTCCACTGGCTCCTTCAAGCTTAATTGCCAAAAGCTGGCAGCCAGCTAACGGTGTGCCCCTTTTCCGTGCCTGCCATGCACAAACCCAAGAAGCAGGCAGCACGGCTCCATGCGGACCCCTGACCCACCAAGGGCACCACAGCTGACAAGCACGCACCCTGAAGGCCACTGCCACCGAGGACAAGGGCAGCAGCAGCAGCAGCAGCAGCAGCAGCAAGGCCAAGAAGGCACCACCTGGGAGCAAGAAGTTGAAGAAGGCAGCCAAGCTCAGTGTTCCCAAGGTGCCCAAGGGCTGCAAGTGAGCGCCAAGGCCCCACATGCGACAACGTGGAGGGGGACCATCCCCGCTGGGCCACGTCCTCACCTCCCTTCCCCCATGCACTGCTCTGGCCTCCCCTCCCCCAAGCGCTGCAGGGAGATTTTTGAAACAGCCAGGGTGACGCCCTGATTGGCTCTGGGCCGTAGCAATTGCATTGCCATGGTTACTGCCCCACCCGGCAGCCAATGGGCAGGGCACTGGTTGGCCAGCTGGCTTCAGCCTCCAGGCCTGGGCCTCACCCTCTCGCCACAACAATTGTTAAGGGTGCAGGGCAGCGCAGCGCTCCCCTACCCCAAGCCACAATAAAACATTCTTGACTTTGCAAAAAAAAAAAAAAAAGGATTCTAGTTTAGACAGAAAGATTTAGAAGTGGAACGTGGTGGCCCATGCCTATAATCTCAGCAGCTCTGGAGGCTGGGACAAGACTCTCTCAAATTCAAAGCCAGCCTCAGGGATGGCGAGGCACTAAGCAACTCAGTGGGACCCTGTCTCTAAATAAAATATAAAATAAACCTGGGGATGTGGCTCTGTGGCTGAGTGCCCCTGATTTCAATCCCTGGTACTCACCCCCTCGAAAAAAAGAAGGATATAGAAATCTGTAACTTCTTTTTGTGTCCCGACTGGCAGGACACATCAACGAGCACCGCGAACCTAGTTGGGGAGGAATGAAGGGACAAGAGACACGAAGGGTGACAGCAAGACAGGAGTTCTGATCAAGCTGCAAACTTTTATTGTTCACACAGGGGTATTTATATGCTGGGGATGGGGAAGCTCTCTTATCCATAGTTGCTGGGTTTAGGTTGTGAAACTGCACGCTCTAATCCCAGCAGGATTAACACCCTAAACCTGGAACCACCCTAAACCCAGATCCACCCTGGTCCTTGAGCAGGGTCACCTTTCTCAAACATTCCCTCTGGCAAAAATGCCATGCGTCCTACTTGGCTATAGCTCTCAGCATTTTTGCAAGTCACCTTTGAATAGTTTTGTGTGACCAATGTGCTGACATTTTTATATATTTCCTTGTCTCTGAAATGCCATCACCTTTAAGACACTTAGAACATTCTTATTCTATGTACAACTCAGAAGAAAAATTGCCATGTGGTTACAAGATGCCAATTTTAAGATTCCATCGATCTCAGATGTGCATCTTAAAAATCAATGAAATGCCTTAATTATAAACCACAGAATTGTATGGTAAATTTGTAAGGGTCCGGCGAATCCTTGGAGAAAGAGACCACAAGAGACCAGCTTCATGCAATGAGCAGAAGGGAGTTTATTGAAGAGGATCCTAATTCAGTGCACTGAGGCTCAAGGCTCACTCAGGAAGGGAGAGCAGCCCAGAGCCCAGAGCAGAGGTCAAGCAGAGCTTAAGTACACTTTCTGGAGAGGGCGGTGGGCTTTGCATACATCAGAACAAACCATCATGAGGCACGGCAAAATTGAACAACAACTCTGAGATGTGATTAGCACATTCATTGGCAGGAATGGGTCGGGCGGAGGTCATTGGTCACTCCTAAGCGGGGTACACATTCAAACTGATTGGTTTGGGCCCTGTGACAAACTGCACAGGGCCCTAGGCTAAATGGCCAGTAGGTCATTGTCTTAACTATCTCAGGAATTTCAGGTTCTGGGTGTAACAGAGGAACTTAATAATACCTAATCTTTTACATTTTAATTCAAGCTTTCCAGCTTAGAAACTTTACCCTTTCAAATTATTTGTTTTTCTTCCAATTAACTCTTATGTCTCTCAAATGTAAAACTCCATAAAGGCATGCATGTTTTGTCCATTTGACAACATTTCCTCCATGCTTAGAAACTGGAACATTTTCAATATCTTTATAACTTGTTATTTATTTAGTTTACTTAGGAATATGTGAATATGAAAAAAAATAATGATTTTAAACAGTATTTTTAACAGTACTGACCTCTTTTACTCTGGGACATTTTACTTGCTCAAAATAAAAAAAAAATAATTATTTTCAATTTGGCTGACTTCTCAGGTCAAAGAGATTCAATACATCTCTACACAATTGAAAATATATTCTCTTCTGAGAAGTCTTTACTTATATGTTTGTTTCCACAGCACCTTTCAATAGTAATAAGCAACAAACACCTTACAAGATTTTTTAAAAGTCAAAATAAACATCATTTTTAGAGTTAAACAAGTTGAAGAAATTTTTGTTACACTGTAGCTAGCTTGAGCTAAACATTATTTTAATTTTTCTCTATCATAACTAGCAGTGTTTCAAATGAAAAGATAATTTGTAATGAATCATAGCATGAGGTCTGGTGTATGTACATCTATCTACATTCTCCAAATTTTCTAATATGAACACCAGTAAGTAGAAAGGGTTATTTTAAAAGTGATTACAACTGGGCATGGTGCTGCTTGTTGTTAATCCCCAAAATTTGGGAGGATCCCATGTTTGAGACTGACATTTCAAGAAGGGGAGAAATGTCTGGAACTCAGTGGTAGAGTGCCTCTGGGTTCAACACCTAGTAAGTAACCCACCCCCAAATTGATGACATGAATGTATTTTCTACTCAACTCAGAACTGCTATCTTACAAACTGCTGTCACTTCCCAACTCTGTTCTCACATCAAACTGCTAAAATGATATTAGTGTTTAGATGCCAACATTTCTACTGTGAATTCCCATTAAACACAGACAAACACAACCTTGCCTTCCAAGATTCTAGAATAATTGACAAAGGTGTCACTAACCAAGATCATGGCCTTTTTTAAATGTCAGACACATCAGAAAAAATAATTTTCCCAGATAAAAAGTTGTCATCCTTTCTTATTAAAATAAAGTAGATTATGGATAAATTTTTAATAGTATTCTCAAAGAGGCAGAAGAGTCCTTAAGGAAAATTTTTAGTTATCAAAGATATTGAGGGACACTAATTTAGTGTTTGCGGGCATTTAGTGTTGGGGGGCCAGGATCTAGGCCTCACACAATGCTTGGGTGGGATGGATCTGTATCATCAAGATTCATCCTGGTCACAAGAATTTTGATCTTAAAATGGTTTAAACAAGCCCACTTTAAATGACCATTACTTTAAGACACAATACTTAAAAGTTTTTATAGAAAACTCCACCCCTTGCCTCTAATTATGTAAGACAAAGTAGTAAGGGGAGCTTCAGGAGAATAAGGAAACTGTCTGAAAATTCGTGCTCATTTTTTCACACTACACATTAACTCAACATAAATTTAAAATTATAGTGAGTATACATAGACTAGTATATATGCTAACAGTATGAAATGGCACATAAATCTCACCCCAATGAATCCAAAAATTTCAATCTTGTTAATATTTTACCTGTTATTACTGGTAACTGAAGGGGTCCATGGAAGGGTCATAGTACAACTTGTGGGTAGACTGAGGCAGCCTGTAATTGACCTTGGCGTGTCATCCTAGTTCAATCTAGCCTCTCCTTTTTATTAGTTAAATAAAGTTGTCCCAACACTAAGTGTCCCAACACTAGTTTCCATCTTCATCTCCCTCTTGGATTCTCTTGTTTGAACTAGATCCTAGTACTTTTTCTTTCTTTTTTTAACCAACTCAATCTTCTTCACTAGCAGCAGGTGCAAGCACTCCAACGCATGCTGTCTTTCACCACAGCTGAAGTTTCTGGTTATAAGTGAGACTGCAATGCATGTCACATATTGTCCTCCCTTTATTTCTCTTCTACATGTAAGTGAAAGTATCACACCCACTTCACTTATGTGTGTAGGCAGGTTCTGTTGTGTACAAACCTCACTGTTCAGTAGCAAAGTGGGCTTGATAAACGTTCAATACCAAGGAGAGGATCCTTGGTTCTGTGGTTGACAACTAACTCTTCCACACTGGAATCCCATGCTTCAAGGGTACTCAAAATTTCCTTTGCCTTGGCACTAGAGCAGATTATGCTTAGTGAAGCTAGCCAATCCATAAAAAACAAATACCAAATGTCTCCTTTGATATAATGAGAGCAACTATGAACAGAGCAGGGAGGAAGAGCAGGAAGAAAAGATTAACATTAAACAGAGTCATGAGATGGGAAGGAAAGGGAGAGAAAGGGAAATTGCATGGAAATGAAGGGAGACCCTCATTGCTATACAAAATTACATATAAGAGGTTGTGAGGGGAATGGGAAAATAAACAAGGAGAGAAATGAATTACAGTAGATGGGGTAGAGAGAGAAGATGTGAGGGAAGGGGAGGGGGGATAGTAGGGGATAGGAAAGGTAGCAGAATACAACAGTTACTAATAGGGCATTATGTAAAATTGTGGATGTGTAACGGACGAGTTCATAACCCACTTCAATCTAATGTATGAAATATGATATGTCAAGAACTTTGTAATGTTGTGAACAACCAATAAAAAAAAATAAAAAAAATTCCTTTGCCTGAGGCAAGGCTTGGGTTCCAGCATTTCACTTTCCTTGTGTGAGTGACCCCACCTCTGGAGTACAAAGGTCACTCTAAGCACACCTCTGCTCTCTCACACAGTGCCAAATGATAGTTTAGGGGTGGAAGTTAAAGGAAAGTGACCACAACACTCAGAGTGACCAAGAGACCTTTATTGCAACAGTGCAAAAGAGGAGAAGAGAGAGAAGAAAGAGAGAGCAAGGGAGAGTGAAGCATGAGATTGAGACAGAGAGAACAAGAGATGGGGGCCCCGGCAGGACAGTTTTTAAAGCCAAATTCTTTTTTTTTATTTATTTTTTAATATTTATTTTTTAGTATTTGGTGGACACACCATCTTTGTTTGTATGTGGTGTTGAGGATCACACCTGGGCCGCACGCATGCCAGGCGAGCGTGCTACCGCTTGAGCCACATCCCTAGCCCCTAAAGCCAAATTCTAATGGGGTCTCTGGGTCTCCAAGCTGCCTTATTGGTGGACAATGATTGGATTACACAGTAGTTGCTAAGGGTATCCTCCTCTGCCTTCAGGCAGATGGGGCAGGGGTCATATGTAGGTTTCTGTTGCACCAGATGGGTGGGGGTCGAGTGTTCAGACTTGATGTAAACAGGTGATAAAGGATCAGACAGGGGGGGTTGAGTGCATGTGTTATCCTGCAGCTAACATCCGTTCAGCCTGCCCTACAGACAACTTGGTTTAGCCTGTCCTGAACCTAACATTACTACCATTTGTTTTTCTAAGTGACATGGGGAAATCATAAAATCCTCTGCTACATCCTGCTTAATGGTGGGCAGCGTGGGACCTAGGAGGGAAAGTGGAGCAATGTTCAGGGACAGGTCAGGGAACACCAGGCAGCCAGAAATAACACCCAGTGGCTATAAACAGTTATTGTGGCAGGGGTAAAGTCCATAAAACTTCCTTGAAACCACAAGTTGTCAATGGCATCAAATCAGTCCTGGGCAGAGGAGATCCTTGGTATCAGCCATTGGTCCTGTCGTAGGGACTCTAGCAAGTATCAGAGGTAGCTCGGTTGAATCCAGTAATGTTAAGGGTGAAAGCCCAATTTCAGCCAGTGGAAGGGCAATTGCCTTGACCTATAAAATGAGAGTGGGTGGTGTAATCCTGGTGCCATGTCGCTGAGATGTTAAAGCATCATCTGTGGTTGGGATAGAAACTTAAAAGAAATTTAATGATTAGTAAAAGAAGAACAGGATTGGTGAGAAATTTTGAGTTTGGTGGGCATGGTGGAAGTCCAGGACTGGATATTTGGAACAGGTGCCTTTTTCAGGAGGGAGACATGGTACCAGGGAGAATGTCTAAAAGCTTGGTCACCATTGGGGTAGTAAGTATGACTGTATGGGGTCCCATCCAGTAAATTTGCAATGACTGGGAACGCAATTCCTGAAGTAAGACTGAGTCACCCAGTTGAAGAGGGTCCATTTCAGTTTGTGGTTGTGCTGGGATTGAGGCAATCAATGTTGCAGGAAGGCACTGCTCTGCTTGTTTCCTGAGAAGTGGAAGCTGGACCTTTGTCTGACTGGGTGGAGGTGGGAAGTCTGAACCTGGGAATGATCTGCTTAATGAGGATGGAGATGACAGTGTCAGCAGTTTCCATGGATGTAGGGAAATCTTCTATCCAACCTGAAAAAGTATCAATCAAAGCAAGTAGGTAGTGAAAGCTTTTTGTGCCTAGGCATGTGAGTGAAGTTGATCTGCCAGTCTTCGTCTGGCTGTTGGCTCCTCATGTGATGTGTGGGGAGTTTAGGTTTGATGCTTCCTTGTGGGGATGCTGTAGAGCAGACAGACCAAGCAGAGTGGACCTGACAGAGAGCAGATCTCATTTCTAGGAAGTGAAAGAGAGGTTGTAAAGTCTGGAAAAGAGGTTATGAAGGGTGTTAGGTGGGGGCAGAGTCTCTAGAGCTAGTGTTATGCTCGAATTTGAGATCCCCAAAAGACCACCAGAGACCCAAGATTGATGTAAGCAGCAAAGAGGTGTTTATTGCGAGCTAGCTCAGTCCTCTGCGAGCACACAGCAACTGGTGACACTTAGAGGTCCCAAGCCCAGGGTTTGGAGCAGTTTTTTACATTCTTTGGAGAAGGCAGGGACCCCCACATACATCATAGAATCTCTTAGCAAATCATCACACACCACAGGAAAATCAAATAACAACTCTAAAACATGATTAGCAAATTCAGTGGTGGGAATAAGTTGGGTAGAAGTGATTGGTTATGAATATTCATTTGAACTGATTGGTTTAAGCCAAGAGGGGTGTTCATGCTTAATTACATGTTTTCCCAACAGCATAAACTACTGGGAGGGTCATCTGGCATCCCAGGTATTTCCCTGTCTCATGCTGATTGTTGGCTGCTAGGGGGTTACTATGGGTCTCCACCTAGCCTGACTGACTCAGGGATACCTGTCGCAGTGGATCTCTCTTGTTATTTGTAGATAAACAACTTAGCAGGGTGGGAATGTGCCTAGGAGTGCTCTGTGGGTCTTTCCAAGGACAAAGGTCATGTCCCTTCCTTGGACAGGCTTTGCTCTGAGGTAGAGGCTGTTTTTTCACTAGAAGAGTTGGTCATGAGTCTAGGTCTCTGTCTTGGGCATCAGGGGCTGGTAGTCTTAAAGAAGTAGTTGATTGACCGGCTGGTTGGTGAATTTGTGTATCTCATCTTGCAGGAACTTTTGTATGCAATTTAACATACAGAGTTCTATTAGGAGAAACATAAAGAGGACTAATAGGGGTCCTGTGAGGGGAAGGAGCCAAGGCCACACTTGTCTGAACATTCCCCATGGAGCCTGTTGGCCTAGTTGCTGTCTCCTCTTTTCTTGCTGTTCCTGTCCTTCATTACTCCCAGGAATGACTGTGTTTTAGCTTAACTGTTTTTGGTAGGTTTTTTAGATCAAGCTGGTCAAAAATGACTTTGTTTCTATCATTAAGAATCAGCTAAGTTCCCATAAGGGTCACTCGTGGGAGAACTTGAAAGCAGCTTCTTAGTTCTGCTAGTAATATCTATGCTATGATGGGTCCAGGTCTTGCTTGACCATGTGGCTTTCCTTGGAAGCATCAGGGACATCTCCTGTCTCAAATGACCCTCCTAGTCACAGCAAGTTCACTGATTGGCTTTTCATTCTCCAGTGGTCTCATTAATCTCCCTGATCAGGAGGTTATGTGCCCCAGAGTGGAAAAGCTCTTTAGAGAAGTTTTCTGTTCCCTAGATTCAGACTGACTCAGAGGGCAACAGTCAAACATTGTTTTTCTTGGCCATTTTAATTTAACTTTAAGTCTTGATCTTAAAGATCCAGCAAAGTCAGTTTCACCTTAAATTAAGAGTACTGGCTTTTAGCTGAAGTCAGGGCTACTTTGGAGTCATTCTGATATGTAGTAAGATGGTAGGCAGAACCTTATCTCAGGGAAGGCAAGGCTCTTTATAAATCTTAGGTAAAGTGTTCTAGTATTGAAGTTGATCTGTTTCTTAAATATCATTTTATAAAGTTTACATATATTGTTGCTTGATGTTACATGAATAGTAGCTAACACAATATGATGTTACATTTAAATTCTACCCAGTGAATAGGACTTCATATTTATCTTATTGATAGCAAGTCCAGTTATAGAAAATTAAATGATATAAATAAATCTCCAATAAGTCTAAAATTACCAGGCAACTTTAGTTTGGAGAACACCAGCTTGATATAATGCTTGGGTTGTTGTTGTTGTTGTTTGAGCTTCTATCTTAAAGACTTATATACCTGGAAAAACATGAACACATTTAATGTACAAAAAAGAGTAATACTACCACAATTACTATTGATGGTTTCATATTAATTAAGTTCAGCTCTTAAAGAAATAACATACTACAATATTGCAAAATAACAGTTGTTGTTTAACCACGGTTGTAAAATGCTTAATTCCTTCAAGATTACTTGCTGAAAAAAACTTATATATATATATATATAATCAACTTACACAGACCTTCTTTATCACTTACTGAATCCTATATAGCCAACATAACCAGACCTTCTTTATCACTTGCTTAAATCCTCTTATTTACTTAATCACATACACTCTCTTATCTCAAAACACATTTTCCTTGTATTAAATCCATACTTAGTGAAAGGGTAAAGTTTCTAAGCTGGAAAGCTTGAATTAAAATGTAAAAGATTAGGTATTATTAAATTCCTCTGTTACACCCAGATTCCTGAGATAGTTAAGACAATGCCCTACTGGCCATTCAGCCTACGGCCCTGTGCAGTTTGTCACAGGGCCCGAACCAATCAGTTTGAATGTGTACCCATTTTAGAAGTGACCAACCACCCCTGCCCAGCCTGTTCCCACCAATGAATGGACTAATCATGTATCAGAGTTGTTGTTCAATTTTCCCGCGCCTCATGATGATTTGTTCTGATGTATGCAAAGCCCCCCACCCCCTCCAAAGTGTACTTAAGCTCTGCTTGACCTCTGCTCTGGGCTCTGGGCTGCTCTCTCTTCTTGAGTGAGCATGGAGCCCCAGCGCGCTGGAACGGATTCCCAATAAATCCCCCTTGCCATTGCATGGAGCTAGTCTCGTGTGGTCTCTTTCTCCGACGCTTCGCCGGACCCTTACATTTGGTGCGTTGGCCGGGAACTGCGCATCACCAGACAGGGAGACCTAACAAACTGCTTCGGGGGTAAGTAAGGCGCCTTTCTCTCTCTCTTTCTCTCTCTTTCTATCTCTCTCTCCCCTCCTTCTTCTCTCAGGTGCGATCGCTCAGGTTTGGTCTCTGGCGGCTCAATGGTGGGCGTAAGTCCCCAGAGGGCATAAGCTCTCAGAGCCTCGGGTGGGGTAGGCAGTGTGTGTGTGTGGCTGTCAGTGGAGAGCATAAGCTCCCCCTGGCGGTGGCAGGCAGACATGTCTAGGGAGCCACAGGCCACCCCCCAAGGGACGCTTTGGGGGACTCGAGGGCACGGAGGTGCCCCCCATCAGGTAAAGGGGAGGATGAACCCTCGTCGGTGTAGAGGGGCGGATGAACCCTCCTCGGTGTATTTTTCTGCCAACCCATCTGGTTTTGCCAGCAACTCTTTCTGTTGAATTCACTGTCTTTAATTTTTGCTTCTGAATTTGTGTTAAATGTTTACTGTGTGTCCGTGTTTGCGTCACGTTTGTATTGTCTCTCTGCGCTTCAGCATGGCCCACCCTCGGATTTGAATGGCCCCCAGGAGAGTCCCTCCATCTCTCTCTCTAATCTGCAAAGTCAGAGATATTGTCTTTCAGCTGGGGCTGCATGGCCATCCAGATCATGGCTTCTAACCTTTCAGGACCTCTTCGAGTCTCTTTCTGCATGGGTGGGGTCTGCGCAGTCTGCTGGGAGGATTCCGCCCGGCGGTATGGCGGATCTGTCCTCTCCCTGTTCCTCCCGGCCCTTCCACCCACCTGTCCTCTCCGTCCCTGGCCGTCTCCCCTCCCAGGAGGGGGGGAATGCTCCCCCAGGTTTGGGGGACGGGCGGACGGAATTGGGGGTGAGGTCCGCTGGGGACCACCCCTCCTCCCCCTCCTCTGCCGGCAACCGGTTGCCACCGGGCACATTTAAACCACAACAGAGCGGGCAGAGTTGGCGGGGACTGCTCCCCCCTCCGTCTGCCTGGCAAGCAAAAAAAAAAAGCGGCTCGGGGGCACCGGCCCTCTCCCTCCCTCATGGGGGTAAAAGGGACCAGGTCCCCAACCCCCCCGAGTGTTACAGCCCTCCCCGGCTGCAGTGATCACCAAACCCCAGGGCCAAAGAAGCGAACGGGTCTTCCTAGAGCGGTCTGCTTGGAAATTCAGCCCAAGGCCGGTGATAAATTCCAACTAAGGCTAAATACTGAGACTAGGGAAGCAATGTTTTCTTTCCCTCCCGTAATCAGCTTGAGTGCAAATAGAGATGCCTGCTGGAGATTTAACAACTTTGACATTTTGCTTTGACTTTTCTCAAAGCCCTGTCCTTGTTATTAAATTGGTGTTAATTGGCTTTAGAGATGGGAACCAAATTTTCAGTCACAAATTTGAGTCTCCACTCTGCTTTCTTGGGGAAGCCTAGCACTTGAAACAACTGCAAGAGGAGGATGAGCTTTTTGGGAGCTGGCTACTAAAAAGTTAGGAAAAAAAAGGGCCTAGTCCCTAAGGTCAAATCAAACTGGAGGAGCTAATCTTGCAAGTGAAAGGGAAACTGAGGAATTCCCAGCAGCTGCCAGAGCCATTTTCGCTTTGGGGAAATTTCCTCATAATTTCCCTGCACTTAAGGATTACTCCACCTTTGTTTACTTAAAAAGAAGGGACACTGAATGCAGTAAAGCCAGTCACACTGAGACCCTTGATTTTATACCTATAGTTGCCCCTACGTGAAAACATCTGGTCCACTTGTGGGAAAGTCTATGGTGCCACTGATGGGAGTCATAATTAAATGAGAGTTCAAAACCTGGAGGGATATATTCTTATCTGGTTGTCTGATTGTTTCTTAAAGATAAACTAGGTTAAATGTGTGTCTAAAAAATAATTTTTTTATTGTAACAATCTGGTATCTGAATGGGTTTCTAAAGCATTGCACTATCTTGCAGTTAAAAGTTGGGTTTAAGCAATTGTTTAGTTTGATTTCAGATAGTTCTAAAGAGTTTCAATTTTGAACTGGGTAGCCTAAGGAGATTTCACTAGGTATACAGTGCATTGATTTGGGCAAGGATAGTAAATTATGATTTGGTATCTGTTTCTCTCAGTGTGTAAGATTTAGAAAAAACGTGTTAAATTAAAACGTTTGTCTCACTCATTAAGATAACATTAAATAATTAAATAACAACGGTCTTGGAAATTCTCAAAGCTTAATTTCAGACATACATGGTAGTGTGTGGGCAAATTTAATGTAACTTAATGCTACTTTAGGAAGTTCAGAACAAGGAAAGTGGCTTAGAGGTCCTAAAGAAATTTCTTCTGATGGTAGAGATCCTATTTCCAGTTTTATGTGAGCAAGTTTTTCTAGTGTAAAAAGATATGAACTTTTGAGAATTGCTTCTTAAATTTGTATCATAATTTTCAACTTCCAAACCTGAAAATTGTGACTTATGGTTAAAATGCCTTAGACATGAAGTTTCTGCTCAAAATTCCAGTTTTCCCAGTTCCTTCCAGACCTCAGCCAGGACTTAAATTGATATGCAAATAGAAGAAGCCTGGAGCACTCAGTAGGAGACAGATCTGAGGCCCAAGGAAAAAAAAAAAGGGTAAAGGTGTTTTTTTACCTGAACTCAAACTAGATTAAACCAAAGAGTAAATTGTATGGCATTTACTAATTACTGGCAGGTCAATTTTTTCTAGGACTTTTGCCTTTTCTTAGATTCTATGTGTTTTTTTGAGCTCATGATTTTTATTCTACAGACAAGTTAATGTTTTTCTGATAAGTTCTATTTTTGATCAACTGGAGTTCTTTTTTAAACATTGCAATGAGATTTCACCTGAGAAAGCTGCAAGGCCTTTTGTGTTATGTGTTACACTTGTGTTATGTGTTGTATGTCCGTATGTCTGTGTGTATGTCCATATGTCATGCAGTGATATGAAAATTGACAGATGAGGAGCGCTCATAAAAAAATTAAAAATGGATCCAAATATCTTTGATTCACGTGATTCAAATGGCTCAATTTAAATTTGGTAAATAGATAAAATGGAGGTCTTAAATTAAACATAAGTTTTTCTAGGTGTTCAAAAAGGCCCTAATAAAATGTTAAATCTGCTGAAATTAAAAAGTTTATAAGTATTGTTTCAAGATGTGAACAGAAGGAGGTTAACATATAGAAAAGAGAAACTAGAAGGTTCTAGGTATGGATTTAATAGAGGGAAAATGTGTTTCTGGATAAGAGAGTCTATGTGATTAAGTAATTAAGAGGGTTTAAGTAAGTGATAAAAAAGGTCTGTGCAAGTTGGTTATAAGTAAGTTTTTGAGCAAGTAATCTTAAAGAAATTAAGCAGCTGGTTAAACAAGTGTTGTTGTTTTAGAGAATTGTGCTATGTTATTTCTTTAAAAGCCAAACTTGGTTAGCATAAAATTATCAATGTAATTGTGATGTTACTAATGTGTTCATATATTCCAGGTATACAAGTCTGTAAGGTAGAAGCTTTACAAGCTGGTGTTCTAAAGTTGTATGTTAATTTTAGGTTCAAAGAAAAACATGTTGGAGATTCAATTATATCATTTGTGTTCTATAACTGGACTTGTTATCAGTAAGATATGTAAAGTTCTATGTTACTTTCTACACTGAGACACAATTTAAATGTATTTTTAAGTTAATGAGAGCCTAATCTGGGTAAAGGTTTTATTGTAAAACACAAAAGTACTTTGCTACTTTTCTACAAAAGGTTAAAAACTTTCAGCCTTTCTTTAATTCATGTTTTAGATGTGATATTATGTTGTGTAAGCTAATATTCATGTGAACTTGAGCAACAATTTATGTAGGCTTTGTAAAATGATGTTTAAAAAAAGCAAAGATCAGCTTCAGAACTATAGTATTTATGAGCCCCGCCTTACTTGAGATAAGGCTCTATGTCCCATCTCACTGCATGTGAAAATGACTATGAAAAAAAGTAGGCCAGATTTTAGTGCATTTAAAGTTGTGCCCAAAAGTTGGTTTTTGTCACAATTGCCAGGATATCAAACAGGGGATGTACTCTGCCAAAATTCTAGGTAGCTATTACATAGACTAAATATGTTTTTACCCTAGTTAGTCTTGTTTTGTAGTTTGCTTTTAGATGGACTAAGCATTGCCTGTTAATGTTTTAAAGAGGTACTGCTTTAAGAACTCACAACCTGGGTTAATTTAAGATAATGTGTTACAAGGAGTAATCACTTACAGGATAGAGAGATAGGTACTAAAGCCCAGTACCCTTAATATAAGGCTGTTAACTTATTTTGCTGGATGTTTAAGATTAGGTTTTAAAATTAAAAATTTGGCTCTTGCCCTCTGAGTCAGTCTGAATCAGGGAATAGGGGACTTCTTCAAAGGGCTCTGCAACTCTAGGCCACATAACCTCCCGATCAGGGAGATTAATGAGACCAGTGGAGGACAGGAAGCCAGTCAGTGCATTTGCTGTGAAGAGGAGGGTCATCAGAAAAGGGAGACATCCCTGATGCTTCCGAGGGAAGCCACATGGTCAAGCAAGGCCTGGACCCATCCTAGCGCAAATGGCACTAGCAGAACTGAGAAGCTGCTGTGAAGTACCCGAGGACTCCCAGGAGACTCAGCTGACTGTTAACAATAGGTAGAAACAGAAGTCAGTTTGACTTGCTTCATCTTAAACACTTAGCAAAGACAGTCAAAGCCAAAGCACAGCTGTTCCAGGACATCTTAAATGATAATAATAGTTAAATGTAACTTCCATAAATAAGTAGACTGGAGGCTTCAAAAGAGATTCTTAGACAGAAATGCCTGATAACTGTCAAAGGGACTGCTAGAGTAGTTTTAGTCTAAGGCCTTTATTTCTAACCAATGCAGGTAGGCTTGATGTTTGCTAGTATGGTTATCCAGCCCTGAGTAGCAGAATTAAAGATTTGTCTATTAGACACAGAGGTCATACTAGTAAAAGGATTTTGCAGGATCAGATGGCATTAAATTACAATGTGACAAATATCCTTAAAGATTTACATGCTCAGATAGAAGCCATGTCCTCAGCAACATTGTCGTGGAAACAGTATCTTAACTCCTAGTTCCTGGTACTGCCTGATATAAAACATTGTTGATCTTTGTCTTGGCCATTATACTCATTGACATATTTCTGTGCTGTGGCATTTCTTGCTGCATCAATCTGGTTCCAGTACTAATGAACTCTTTTTTTCTCTTATAGACCACCTATCACTCGAATGGCCCTCCAGCCTATTACTTCTCAATTGGACTTTTAGCATGGACCACTCAATAGACCCGATATTTTTAAGGGGGACTCCAAACTGCTTGCCCTACACCATCCCTTTTCAGCCTGAAGAAGCCAGAGAGATCCTCTTTGTCCCCCTTCCTCACAGCAGTAAGGAGTTCCCAAATTAGAGGGGGGAATGAAGCCAGATTTAAAGTTAGGTAGTCAGTGTAGTTAGATAAATCGGGGTATAATACTGAGTGAAACCTAAAATGGAGGCCATGCTAAAAATGATTCCAGGAAACACAGGACAACCCATGGTAATCAGAAGGCAATATGCTCCACCGACAGAGATGAAAAATGAGACTCCCCAATAATTATGATTCATTACTTTTAAGATTAAAAGTAGTCAGAAAAAGGAGTGGGGAATGAAAGGGTAAAGTTTCTAAGCTGGAAAGCTTGAATTAAAATGTAAAAGATTAGGTATTATTAAATTCCTCTGTTACACCTAGATTCCTGAGATAGTTAAGACAAGGCCCTACTGGCCATTCAGCCTAGGGCCCTGTGCAGTTTGTCACAGGGCCCGAACCAATCAGTTTGAATGTGTACCCAGTTTAGAAGTGACCCATCAACCCTGCCCAGCCTGTTCCTGCCAATGAATGGACTAATCGTGTATCAGAGTTGTTGTTCAATTTTCCCGCACCTCATGATGATTTGTTCTGATGTATGCAAAGCCCCCCACCCTCTCCAAAAAGTGTACTTAAGCTCTGCTTGACCTCTGCTCTGGGCTCTGGGTTGCTCTCCCTTCTTGAGTGAGCATGGAGCCCCAGCGCGCTGGAACGGATCCCCAATAAATCCCCCTTGCCATTGCATGGAGCTAGTCTCTTGTGGTCTCTTTCTCCGACGCTCCGCTGGACCCTTACACTTAGAACCTTCTAATTTCTCTTTCCCATCTGTTAACTCCTTCTTTATTCACACTTTAAAACAATCCTTGTAAATTTCTGAACTTAGGCAAATTATTTCATTTTAATAGGTGATATTTTGTTATTTGAAGTACACAATTAATCCCATCTGTTTACCAGTTCATGAAAACATAAACCATGTTTAAGTGTATAGAAGTATACTGTTGTAGTGATGGACAAGGCAAGGCACCTAAGATAGCACTGAAGATGGGGAAACAGTTTTATTTGGTTGCAGCCAGATTCAGAGGACACCTAACAGGAAGACCTTCCAGGAATTGGACAAAGACATGGAAAAAGCCTGTCCCAAGGAACACACACACCCTGCTGCATCCAATTTCAGAGCAAGTTTCAGACACACCCTCAGCAGTCCCACCAGGACCCAAGGTAACCAGCTGTGAGCACTGCTGGGAGAAGGAACAGAGGCCAGGAAGGGCACAGGCCTGCACAGGTATTGGAAGCTCATCCCACCACATCTCAGCAGTGTGACTTTGGGCAGGGCACTGCACCTCTCTGTGCAGCATGAGCATGGAAATGCACAAGTTAAGTGCCTGGTACACAGCAAAGTGGTGCTTCCATGGCCAGCAGTGCCAACCCCGCCACCCTGGGAAACTGAGGCAGGCTCCAGGGTTGCACCCGAGTGTGAGGACTGACTGGCCCTTGGCACCTGGCGCCTCGTCCTGAGCCGGGTCCCCAAATGGCAGGGACTGGGCAGCGCTTCTGCAGCCTCGGGGCATGTTGGGCTGCCTCTGAAGATGCGGTCCACCCACCTGACCCACTCCCTTTATGGCCTTGGTCTCTGCTACTCTGAGTCTCCTCAGCCCCCACCGGACATCGCTGCTGCCCGCCGCTCACGTATTGGCCGCCACCGCCAGTACTTGCAAGACTTGGCTCCTCTCTGCACTTCCCCGCCCTCACCCCAGGGACAGCGGACTGGTCTGGGTCACCGAGCCTGAGCCCAGGGTCAGGACTAGCCATTATGAGGACCTTTTATCCATATCCCCTTCCTGGAATCCTCTCCACCAACCCCCTTGACCTGGAAGGATTAAAACCCAGGTGCTGTCATGCTTCAATTTGGGGCCCCCAAAAGACACCCAGAGACCCAGATCAATGTGAGCAGCAAAGAGGCATTTATTGCGAGTTAGCTCGGTCCTCCATGCACAGCAACTGGGGGTGCTGAGAGGCCCCAGCCCAGGGCTTGCAGAAGTTTATACACTCTTTGGGGAAGGCAGACACCCCACATCCATCACAGCCTCTCTTAGCAAATTATCACACACCACGGAAAATTCAACAACAATTCTAAAACACGATTCAAGGATTAAGTGGTGGGAGAGAATATAGAAAGGATTCTTGGTTAGTTCAAGGGGTTGATGCAATTAAAAATGATTGGTTTAAACCACGAGGGTGTGGCAAGGGGGGGCATGTGCCCAGCTACAGGGCCTCTAGTTTAGATATTGGCCACCACACCTAGGTGGGAGCATCTGGAATTTCAGATATTTCAATATCTTGGACTATCTTCAGTGATCACCATCTGTGGCTTTTTTAGAACTGTTTCCACACAGCTTTTCTGTGGTATTTTCCTGACTTTAGGACTATAGTAGGTCAAAGGTTAAGTTTCATAGCAATATGAGGTCACAAGTAGAATGAGGTTGCTTAGGTCTTTCAGTGGATCTGCAAATTAATACAAATCTGGAAATCTGTATGAAGATTAAAAAAAAAACTAGAAATGAATATTGGGCCTATCCTGTGCCTGAGGGCTTAGGAGATCCTAGTTTTGAGCCCTGCTCTCTCCTTTACTATTTATTCAGGATCACTTTACAAAAGCACTCTTTCTTGAGGCTGTGACTCTCATCATCTTAACACAGTGACCCCAGGTGCTTTCTGTGACCCTGGCAGAAAAAAAAGCAGGAATGCTGAGGGAGTGTCCTGAGACTGAGGAAAAGGGGCCCAAGTGCATTCCATTAATTGTTTTCCTTGATGATTTAATGGTTCTTTTTTTCTTTGTTTTTTGCAATGTTAAATTATAGAAAAAAATACTGAAAATTAAAAAGCAAATGTGTTCATGAAGCCAGAATTAGACAGGCAGTCAGTACAGACAGATAACGTGAGTCAGGCAAGAACAAGAAGACCAATTTTGAGTGATTCCAACCATTTGGAGACTGTCCCTTGAGGGAAGAATTTTAACTGTCTCAGAGTGCTTCTTTGACCCTTGTCAAGAACCTCACACCTCCACCTGTAACCAAGGTAATCTGTCCCAAGTATTGCCCTGCTTTACAGGAAGCTTTAAGGTGGTTCATTTTGGTTCTATGCACTGTACTTCCCCCTTCAGCTCACCTGTGTTCCAAATTTTGGCCACCCCACCAAGAATTTCTTGGCCTAGTTCTGGGCCTAGTCAAGGATTCAGGAAGGAAAAAAATAAGAAGAAAAGGCAGGAGAACAAAGGAAGCCTAGAACACAAAAAAATGACAGAAATCCTCACTTCTTCGGACACCAGTGTTATCGTTGTTTACCAGTGACGAGTCCTTGCTTCCCCAATGTTGAAGTATAACACCAGAGAAGCATGCCAAGGCAAGGTCAGAGTGGAAAGTAGAAGTTTATTAAAGGATAGCAGAAAAGACTTCTCCCGGAGGAAGAAGGGGACCCAAGAGGTGGTATCCGTGGAAGAGCAATGTCTTCCCCTTTTTATAGCTAAGGTTTTCTTTTAGCTTTCCTGCCTTTCTGTCAGTGTCCCTGTTCTTTGTTCTGTTATCATTCAGTGATGGAATGTAGGTGGGAAGGCCTGAAGAGTGGAGCACACGTGGGCCAAAGGTAGCCTTGTGAATCCAGCAAGAAGAGCTGACCAGATTCCCTCTAAGAGTGGAGGAATGTAAGAAAAAAGTTCTCACATCTGTTGAGAATTAACCTCTGAACTATTTAACCAAACATTGGCTTATCCTGTCTTTGGATAAGGTGTATCCAGCAACGATATGAGAAAATTAGGAGGCTATTCTTTAAATTATATCAGGAGGGGACTTGTTTCTACTGCAGAGCTCAGAGGGTTCTGTCTGAGAAATCACATCACCATCAGCACACTCACAGACAGAATTGAGTGCTTTCTTATGACTGGGAGTTCAGGAATTCACAGGGATAGATAGATGATATATAGATATACTGATATATAGATATAGATAGATAGATGATATATATATATATATATATATATATCATATCTATCTATCTATATATATATATCATATATATCTATCTATATATATATAGATATATAGATATAGATATAGAGAAAGATTGATATATTGATATAGATATAGATATAGATAAAGCAAGACATATTTTTTAAAAAGTGCATTCATGGCAGGCTGTCTGACCTGAGCCAGGGCTATAGCAAAGATGATTATGGAAGAAGAAATGGTATGTGTCACCATCACACAGAAGTTTTTAATGGTGCTTCTGCAGGGACATGACCTCTTATTTTTCCAGAGACCCTGTGTGAAGACTTCCAGAGCTGTTGAGGACCTCCTAGGACATGCTGCCTGTCCCAGCCCAAACTTTGAGTGCAGAATTTCTTCATTTTGGGCAGTATGGGCCAGAAAGAATTCTAGATAGATAAGGCTGGCCAGCCAGCTTCCACTGGCAGATCAGAGTCATTGCAATGCCACCAGGCCTTGGACAGAATAGTTGGGGTCCAGGCTTAGGATGCTGCCAATGGACCCACCTTCTTTCCTGTTCCTCTTCTGACTAAAAGATGGGAGCAGGTTCTATGTCCCTTTCCATGACACAGGTAGGCCCTCTTCCTGTCCCACCCAGGCTACATGGGAGGTGTCATGAACACTAGAGGGAGTTGGAAGTCTTCCACGAGTGCCTTCTGTGACCCCAATGCTAACTTCTTCTCTTTGTGCCTCAATTTTCACATGGGTCAAAGAAGCTGGATAAGATTATCTTCAACGAACTATCAACTCTGCACATAATAGTGTTTGTTCCTAAGATTCCCTGGATTTTTTTCTTGGTATAGATTTTTTTTCAAGAAGCAACTTTCCCTTCTTCTCCCAGGGAATTCTTAGCCACATGTTTCTGAGCTTTTCCACACAACCTTCTCAGGACTCATCTCACTGAATCTTTTTTTTTCTCAAGTCCCTGGTGGCCAGAGCTGGTAAGGTCTTGCCTGCCTGCTCCCTGGGACACACTGACCTTATATTCCCAGGGAACTTCTTCCATGGAGGGGGAAAGAAAAAGGTGCCCCCTCTCTTTGAGCATTGGATCAGTCCTGGGCCCTAGGCTGGGATCTTTCATTTGGGTTTGTTAATTCATTAAATTTTGAAAGTATCTCAGAGCCACAGAGGAGTCAGTTCAGATGAGGAAACGGAGGCTCAGAAACTATGGTTTGTGCAATCTCCCAGATTAAGAAAAGGTGAAGCTGGGAATCCAACTGCATCTGTTTGGCCCAAAAGCCAGATTTTATCTTTTGCATCATATACCTGGCATCTTCCTGGAGGAAATTCCTGGGTCAAGGAAAGGGGTGGCCATATAGCAGAGAAGACAGAGAACAGAATGTTGCTCTGAGGACATAAATACATCTCAGGTAAACAGGGAAGGGAAAAGGAGACACTCAAATCTCAGAAACTGGCAAAATCTACTTGAAGCCAAGGCTCCTGGCACGTGACATCACACCTAGACTGCTCCTAACCCACCTTTGTCAATCTGACTCTTTAGAGAGGACTTTGTACTAAATCCTTCAAGAGCCCAAATGGCAGAATGCAATGTGCCATCATTTTCATCACAGAGGAGCTGTGGGAGTTTGGATAAGTTCCTTGCATGCTCTGAAACCTTGTTTTATTTTCATGATTAATGAGTGTGAGGCTTTGCACCTATCTCAACAGATTATGGTCGGCAGCAAAACTGAACAGACTTCTCTGACTCAGATGTAAAAACATATTATCATCTTTCACTCACAGCACCCACACATCTCAAGCATCACCTGTAGCAATACCTGACAGACATTTTTGAATCTCTAGCTGTCACCAACTTTGAACAGTCCTTTAAAGCTTCATGAGTATTTCCATACTTTCTAGTCTGTAATTCACCCAACAGACTTCTAAGTGAGCAGTGCTGCTCCCGTCCTTGGCTGTAGTTCACAGATTTAGAAACTAAAATCCACCATTTATGGCTCCCATCTTGTTGAAGGATTGACATGGAGTTGGAGCCCCCTGTCAACATTTCTCCATTTTCTTGTCATTTGGAGAGAGCAGGCTAGTAAGGACATCTCTACAGCTATCTGTGGTCAGATGTGCCCAAGACCCTCCTGGGCCCTGTGTCCCTCCACACCGGCCACATGCCTGAGTTCAAAGCCAGCCTCAGGACTGAGCATGGAGGCTATCCCACAGGTCATCCCTCCTGAGACCACCCACGTCCTGAGGGCTGCTGGTCTTTTTTCCTTTCTTTTTCTTTTTTTTTTTGTGTGTACTGGGGACTGTACCCAGGGATGCTTCAACCCTAAGCCCCATCCCCAGCCCTATTTTGTATTTTATTTAGAGACAGGATCTCGCTGAGTTGCTCAGGGCCCCATTAAGTTGTTCAGGCTCGCCTCCAACTTTTGAACCTCCTGCCTCAGCCTCCCAAGCTGCTGGGATGACAGAATGCACCACCATATCCAGCTCTGAGGATGCATGGACACCTGTAAATGTACCATGATCCCAAGTTGAGTGGGACTCACCCCCAGAGCACTAGCCTATATAGTATTTTTTTTTAAAGCACACTCCCTAGGTCCCCTTCAGTCCCAGCTGGGCACAGTCCCTGGGGACATGACTGCTGGAAAACTGCCTGCAAAACTGGATGATTTGGAATCTGTTCTTCATGGTCATAGGATGCTGGCTTATTTTTGTGTCAAAAGACCAGCCTCAAGAACTTGGCAAGGTCCTAAGAAACTCAGTAAAACCCTCTCCCAAAAATAAATAAATAAATAAATAAATAAATAAATAAATAAATAAATAAAAGTGTTGGAGACTGGGTATGTAGCACACTGGTAAAGTGCCCTGGGGTTAATCTCCAGTATTTAAATAAAAAAAATTATAAATAATAATTCTTGTTAAAAATGTCTTACAATATACTAATAATAACTCTGGATATATATGTAAAGGAATTGGAATTCTTTTGCTAAATATATTGCCACACGTCTATTTTTATTGTAACTTTATTCACAGTACCTAATAAAAGAAAATAAATGAAGTACCTTTTAGATAGAAAGTATATCAGAAAATGCCTTCCAGCTGCAAAGCATCCAATTAGTCCATCCCTTCAGAAGCTATACACTTAAAATTCAAACTGGTCCCTAGAAGGCAAGACTCAGATAGTGGTGTTTTCTAAATACTCCAAAAATTTTGGAATCTCTGGGAACCTTATTTCAGATATTCTAAAACTCAGAACTAGGTCATAAGGGAGGTCAGAATGAGAATACAATACATAGTTAATTCTTTAATGGGGACTCTTAACTCAGACATTGTCATAACCGAAAGCAGTGTTGGAGATAAAAAATAGATTCTGTTTCACTGATTTCTGGGTTATGGATTCAAGTCAAACATATATTAGAAAAAAGTTAAGGCTACTGCTTAAAATACATGTAAAACAGCTATTAAAAATGTAACACGGGCTGGGTGTGTTGGTGCAGGCCTGTAATCCCAGTTGCTGAAGAGGCTGAGGAAGAAGTATCAAAAGTTGAAAGCCACCCTTAGCAAAAGGGAGGTGCTAAGAAACTCAGTGAGATCCTGTCTCTAAATAAAGTAAAAAAAAAAATAACCCTGGGGATGTGTCTTAGTAATAAAGTGTTCCTGAGTTCAATCTCCAATATCCCCCATAAAAAAAATGTACCAGGGGGCTTGGGCTGGGGCTCAGTGGTAGCTCACTTGTCTGGCACATGTGAGGAACTGGGTTCAATTCTCAGCTCCACATATAAGTAAATAAAATATAGGTCTATCAACAACTAAGAAAAAAAAAATATATATATTTTAAGTGTATCAAGTTATTGACATGGACTTTGATTTAATTTGCTGTGTACTTTAGCCCTTAAGATTGAAGTTGGCCAGGCATGGTGGTGCATGCCTGTAATATCAGCTGTTTTCAAGACTGAGACATAAGGATTGTAAGGATAAAATTTCTAAGCTGATTCTAAGCCACAAAGCCTGAATTAAAGTGTAAAAGACCAGGCATTGTAAAGTTTCTAAACTGCAAGGCCTGGGTTAAAAAGTAAAAGACCAGGTATTGTTAAAAATTCCTCTGCTACCCCCAGAACCTGTAATCCCTGTAGCTGTTAGGACAATATCCGAACTGCCCAGTAAATATTCCCACTGATTCCCTGGTTGTATAATGACCTGGGACTCTGTGTAGTTTGTCACGTAGTCCTTTAGGCCCTAAAACCAATCAGTTTGAATGTGTACCCTGCTTAGAAGTGACCAATCACCCCTGCCCAGCCTGTTCCCACCAATGAATGTACGAATCATGTCTCAGAGTCGTTGTTCAATTTTCCCTTGCCTCATGATGATTTGTTCTGATGAATGCAAAGCCCCCCCCCACCCCCAAAAGTGTACTTAAGCTCTGCTTGACCTCTGCTCTGGGCTCTGGGCTGCTCTATCTTCCTGAGTGAACCTGGAGCCTCAGCATGCTGAATCAATAAACTCCCTCCTGCTTATTGCATGAAGCTAGTCTCTTGTGGTCTCTTCCTCCAACGCTTCGCCGGACCCTTACAAGGATCATGAATTCAAAACCAGTCTCAGCAATGGTGAGTCACTAAGCAACTCAGTGACACCCTGTCTCTAAGTAAAATACAAAATAAGGGTAGGAATGTGGCTCAGTGGTAGAGTGCCCCTGACTTCAATCCCTGGTCTCCCCACCCCCCCAAAAAAATGGGGCTGAGATAAACCTCATTTAGGACATTCTTTTTAATGTCACCTAATTTTATTCTGCTTTCTTCTCATGTGAAAATCTCAGAATGATAAATTAAAATCTTTTAAAAATGCCCTTCAGTTCTTGTAGAAAAACATAAATGATGCATCCATTTGAAATAAAACGTGGGAAAATAATGATTGATAATGCTGAAAGTGGAGTTTTGAGATAAACCAAAATTACTCAGTTTGCCAATTGCAACTGGGTGCTTGTCTCATAAATTTTGAGAAAAAAAAATCTAAGAAATAGAACTCCCACCATGTGGTATGAGGAATGATACCAGAAAAAAAGACTCATTTTGGTGTGCCATCTTAGAAGTTTGCTAATGGTTTTGGGCAGAACATGGAGCATAATGCATTTAGAATATGCTTTGGAAAAGGCATCCTGACTACCATATGAGTTCACTTTCATTCTTTCTGTGACCAGTCCTTCTTTCTTCAAATTCAATCAGGAATTACCCCTGGGAAAAAGGACTTTGTTGAAGGTGTTCCCACAAGTGGGCTTCAAGGTCTTTTGCATTTGAAATAGGCTTTAATGGTGCTTATTAAAATATCTTTCAGTTAGCCACCAGGTGTGTTTGAGTGAGGCCCATTATCAGCATTACATTGTCATTATATTATCTATTCTATTTTATACTTATTCACTGTGAACAGAGAACCCTAGTTTTGGATATGTGAACAGAGAGCTAGAAAACTAGGGGTTTATTCTGAGACCAATGGTGAGCTAAACTGAAGTTCTGGATTTCAGATTCTTGTTGTGGATTTGAGATACTGCTTCTCCTACATTTAAAAATCTCAGGATTCATGAAGAGAATGAGTTAAAACCCAGCATCATCAAATTTGTGAGGCCCTAAGAAATTCAAAGAGACCTTGTCTCTAAATAAAAATATAAAAAAGAGGTGGGAATGTGAATCAGTTGATGAATGCCTCTGGGTTGAATTTCTTGTACCAAACAGAAAACAATACACACACACACACACACACACACACACACACACACACACACACACACACAATTAAACAAACAAACAAACAAACAAACAAACAAACCCTCATGAGTAAAAAGCCCTAAAATCAACAGCCTCTCTCATGCATGATTACAACAAATGGATTTGGGGTTCTCTCCTGGTAATTATCTCAGTCTTCACCATCCAATCTGGAGACATGCTGGACTCATGGCACATGGAAGCCCACAAAGGGCTTTAGAAAGAAACTGAAAATGTAAGGGTAAAATTTCTAAGCTGATTCTAAGCTGCAAAAGTCTGAGTTAAAGTGTAAAAGACTAGGGCATTGTAAAGCTTCTAGATTGCAAGGTCTGGGCTAAAAGGTAAAAGCCTATTGTTACAATTCCTCTGCTATCCCCGGAACCTGTAAGTTGTTAGGACAATGCGGGAGCTGCTCAGTAAATATCTCCATCGATTCCCTGGTTGTTTAATAGCTAAGGGCTCCAGGTAGCATGGCACGTAGGCATCCAGGCCCCAGAACCAATCAGTTTGAATGTGTACCCCACTTAGCAGTGACCAATCACCCCTGCCCAAACTGTTCCCGCCAATGAATGGACTAATCATGTATCAGAATTGTTGTTCAATTTCCCCGCGCCTCATGATGATTTGTTCTGATGTATGTAAAGCCCCCCACCCTCTCCAAAAAGTGTACTTAAGCTCTGCTTGACCTCTGCTCTGGGCTCTGGGCTGCTCTCCCTTCTTGAGTGAGCTCAGAGTCCCAGCGCGCTGGAACGGATCCCCCTAATAAAATCCCCCTTGCAATTGCATGAAGTTTGTCTCGTGTGGTCTCTCCTTCTCCGACGCTTCGCCGGACCCTTACAAAAACACCTTACAATAGTGATGCAAAATGCCCAGGTTTTCAACTGCCGATCTAAGCCTCACTAATAAGAGGGAGGTGAAGGCTAAGCTACCACAGAGAGACCCTCTGGCCACAAGACTCTGGAGAGGACCATGAGGAGTACCCTAGCCATGACTCCCAGTTTCCACCATTGCCACTTCTGTCAGCTTTAATCCACCTTTCGACCCAGTCTCAAGATAAGAAGGCACAATTACCATTTCCTGCCTTTCAGGGTTCTCAGCGTTCTCCCTGTGGTTTGTTTTCAGCCTCTGTGTGTAAGGGACCAGCGAAACGTCGGAAGAAGAGACCACAAGAGACTGGCTTCATGCAAAACACACAAGGGGATTTTTATTTAGGATCCAATTCAGCGTGCTGAGACTCTAGGCCCGCTCAAGAAGCAAGAGCAGCCCAGAGCCCAGAGCAGGGGTTGAACAATGCTTAAGTACACCTTTTGGGGAGGATGCGGGGGCTTTGCATACATCACAGTCTCCTTTAACAAATCACATTACACCACGGGAAAATCAAACAATAATTCTTAGACTTGATTAGTACATTTATTGGCGGGAACAGGGCTGGCTGGAGTGATAGGTCTTTCCTAAGGAGGGGGTTACATTTAGACTGATTGGTTCGGACCCTGAATATCTACGTGAGGAATTGCACAGGACTCCAGGCCATAATTCAACTAAATGGCCAGTGGGGCCTTGTCCTAACTGCCTCAGGAATTTAACCCATGCTTTGCAGTTTAGAATCGGGTTTACAATGCCTGGTCCTTTACATTTTAACTCAGGCTTTGCAGCTTAGAAGCTTTACCCTTTCATGTGTAGCACAGAAACCTGGGCTCCGGATCCAGGACAGAAAGCCTACAAAAAGACTGAAAAAATGGCAGGCTCCAGACGGGAAGGGAACAGAAGATTGTGGAAGCCCTCCCCCTCATCACTGGCTGCACAAGGATTGGACAGTTCTCACCTAAGAGACTGATTGGTCAAGGCTTCAGGCACTTTCTCCAACTTGAGCCAAGTGGGCACAGAATCAAAGGCTGAATGACAGGCTGCTCCATTGTCATTGTTAAAAGATTATAGATCATGGCTGAGAATATAGCTTAGTCAGTAGAGTGCTTGTTTTGCTTATATAAGGCCATGGATTCAATCCCCTGCACTACACACATACACTCCCGCCAAAAAAATACATTAAGTAACGGACTTTGGCGACTAGGTTTATGGATCAGTGGTAGAGTGCTTCCCTAGCATGCGTGAGGTACTGGGTTGAACACCCAGCATCACATTAAAAAACCAACCAACCAACAAACTACTAATGATATTGTGTCCATCTACAACAAAAATATTCAAGAAAAAAAACCCATAAACACTTTTTATATATAATGTATACATATTCAGACAGTGTATAAAATTCTTCCGTGATCCTCAACATCTGCTTGCAGGTACACATGTGGAAAAGTGACTAAGCCCCTGGCCCTGGGTGGCCAGCCTAATCACTGACTCCCAGGCTTCCCTGGGAGCAAGCAGCTTGCAGATCTCGAGAGGGGGCCCAGACACACTGGGCGCCTGCCGTCTGCACTCCTAGGATCCCTAGACCATGGCGGGACCCCTGCTGGGACGAAAAAGAGTCTATAGGGGATTCTGGGAACTGAGACCTTTGGCTAAAACCCAAGAAAATAAAAAACTTTGTATTCTTAAACTCTGATTGAATTCCAGGATATTACACAAGGGCACAGAATGTTATTAAAAAGGAAGACCAAATTCTTCAGGATAAATTTTTTTTTTTGAGTGCGCAACAAATTCTTGGCCTGGGTGAAAATTAAAAAATCAGTAAACTTAGGGAATACCAGTGTGGATTATTAGCAAGACGCTGAAGAAAAAGCCGATGATATTAAGGATATGAAGTGGAAGCCATATTGTTTTTCATCCCACATGAAGGACAAAGCAAAACTGTTTAGGAAAAACATACTCCAAACACTAAACGTGAAATGATGCACAATTTTGAACAAATGGTGGAAGGGTGAGAAGATGCATACTTCTATGACTTCCCTGTGAGCAGCACTGGGATCACGACCTTTGCAAAAAGGAAATCCAAATAGCATAAAACTTGGCTAATCATTGAATAATATTTTACAATCATAATGCAAATTCTGTGTGTGGTTTTTCCCCTTTTAAGGAAATACTTAATTACAGTTAGGGAATAGAATGTGAAAGTCATTAGTCTTTTTAGTAAAAATGCAAGTGGGGGGCTGGGGATGTGGCTCAAGCGGTAGTGTGCTCGTCTGGCATGCGTGCGGCCCGGGTTCGATCCTCAGCACCACATACCAACAAAGATGTTGTGTCCGCCGAGAACTAAAAAATAAATATTAAAAATTCTCTCTCTCTCTCTCTCTCCTTCCTCTCTCACTCTCTCTTTAAAAAAATAAATAAAAATGCAAGTGGGGATGTTATAGGAAGGAGGAAAACATAATTGGAATGGTTATCGTGTTCTAATAAAGTGGAGAGTTGAGAGAAACAGTCTGATGTGAAGGGAAAAGAAGATATTTTGTTACTTACAAGGTAGCTGTGGTTTCTAAACTAGAAATACAACTATTAAATGGAGAAGGTGGGAGTGGAGAACAGCATGAAGTCAACAGGAAATTCTGAAGATGGAGAGTTCAGGCAGGACTCCTCAAAAAGAAGAACTGATAAGAGTACCTGGTGGATTTGAATGTGGGCTACGAATTTTTCAAACAGTCTAGGGATGAATTATTAGTCTGCAGCCTTTTCAAAATTCATAAAACAAAACTAATAAATCCAAGGAAAAATGAAAAGTTACAAAAAAAAATGCAACTGCATTAAAAAAAAGGCCTTGTGTATCAGCAAAATGTTTCTTCATTTATTTTGCTCCTTGGTAGTATCTTTCAATAAAACTTTGTTATTTTCTCCAAAAATTTTGAATTTCACTGAATTTATTGCTAATTGTTCATTAGGGTTATTTAAAAGAGTTTTTTATTGAAAATTTTTGAATATTCATGCTATTTCTATTTAATATGAGAACTAAAATGTTGAAATTTACATCTAACTTTGTACATTTTTACTTTTTATTTTTCATTCCTTTTGACACAATTTTCATTCTTGATTTCTTGATCTTCTTTTTTAGTAATTTAAAGTTATATACTTTATTTCTTTTAGGAATAATTCTAGATAGTTTAAAATGCATATTCAAAACTGTGAAACTAAAAGTCATATTACTTTTTCTCTCTTCAAATAATATGAAGAATCCTGGAACTTCTTCGCTCTTACTTAGTTCAGTTCTATTTTTATTAATTGTTATAAATACCTAATTTAGAAATTTATCACTTTATATCACCATAATACATGACATGTGTCCCTGTGAATCTGTGGCCTTGGACTCCTTCCTGTTTCTCCAGACATGCATCTTGTCTTCATTAAGAATGTCCTGAGTCAGTCTTTGTGGTACTGTAATCCCAGCAGTTCTGGAGGCTGAGACAGAAGGATTGCGAGTTCAAAGCCAGCGTCAGAAAATTGTCACAGACTTGTCACAGTCTGCTAAGCAACTCAGTGAGACCCTGTCTCTAAATAAAATACAAAATAGGGCTGAGGATGTGGCTCAGTGGCCAAGTGGCCCTGAGTTCAACCCCCCTCAAAAAAATAAAAGAATATCCTGAGCTTTTGTGGGTAGTAAGCTTTTTTTATGTTTATACTTTGTTAAGAGCATCTCTATTTTATCCCTTTTATAGAAGAGTAGTTTCACTGGTTAGAAAATTTTAGAGGGCTATTTATTTTTTCTCAGTATTTTAAAGATACCTGATTGGATTCAATGTTGCACCTCTATTGGTGTGTCCAGGAGAAGATTTCTATTTACCCTCCTACAGTTTTATTGGGCCTCCTGAGTCCCCAGATTTTGTTTTTCAGCAGTTCTGAAATAATCCTATCTATCATTGCTTGGTATAGTTCCACTTCTACCAGAGTACTGATTCAAAATAAGGATTATCTTCCCCACGACTCCAACTTCACTTCCCTATCTTTCTGTTTCTGTGCTATACATTGATTGATTTCTTTAACTCCATATTCCAATTTACTAACTCTCTTTGCAGTTGGGTCTAATATACCATTTAATCTATCCACCAGGTTTTTTATTTCAAGTATTGTATTATTTTTGTATAATGTAAATGTTTGCTATTTTGGATGTTGCTATATCCTTGCCACATCATTTGACAATACAATTTGGTATGTTTTAGTCAATTAGCTTTATGTTGTAGAGCAGTTTTAAATTTACTGAAATACAGAAAAAAAGCTTCTTCGCCTACAACTTATCCCCTGTAATTTACCCTTATGACAGGGCAGTAAATTTGCCCAGATTATGAACCAATACTAACACACTGCTATTAACTACTATCCATACTTGTCGTAGAGTTTGGTCTTCATGGTGTACAGTCTGTGAGTTTTAGCAAATATGATGGCATGTATCATCACCATAGCATCATACAGAATTAATTCTCTTTCCTAAAATTTCTCTATGCCTGCTATCCATCCCTCCCCAGCCTCCTTCACTCTGACAACCACTGATATTTTCACTGTGTGGTCTTTTCCAGAGTATGATGTAGTTAGAATCATGCAGTGTACAGCCTTGTAGTATTGCTTTCTGTCTCTGAATATCTGCCCTTGAGTTTTCTCTGTGTATTTTTATATAGCTTACGGCTCACTTTTTATCACTGATCAATGTACACCTTCAGATGTCCCAATTTGTTTTTCAAATCACTTACAGAAAGACATCCTGCTTGCTTCTGAGTTTTGACCATTGTGAATAAGGCTGCTATAAACACTCATGGGCAGAACTTTGTGTGCATGTAACTTACCAACGTTTTAGGAAAATAACCAGTGATCACTGGATCATGTGGCAAGCATGTCTTGGCTTTGTGAGACCCGGCCTGCCACTTTCAGCAATAGCAAGCAAGCCCTCTTGTCATGCTTCCTCCTCACTGACACTTGGTCTTACTGATGTTCTGGATTTTGGCCACTCTGGCAGGTGTACAGTAGTATTTATTGTTTCAACTTGAATTCCCCGATGATATGGAATGTGGAACAGCTTTTATGGGGCTTATTTGCTCTCTGTATGTCTTCTTTGTTGAGGCATCTGTCGGGTCTTTTGCCCAACTTGTAACTGGCTTGTATGTTTTCTCGTGGAAAAGTATGAAATGTTCTTTGCATATTTTGAATTCCATTCTTTTATCATATATGAGTTTTGGAAAAATTTTCTTCCAGGCTGTGGCTTATATTTTCATTCTCTTCATAGTGTTTTTCATAGTTTAAGTTTTAATTTTAATGAAGTTAACCTATGCATCTTATATTTCCTGGACTTGATTTTGGATCACGGTTATGGTTATCAATAAACACAAAGCAAGCTATGTTATCTTCTAGTCTTATAATTTTGCATTTTATATCTAAGCCTATGATCCTAAATACTTATGATCCCCTGCTAAGTTTTGTGAAGAGTTTAAGTTCTGTCTCTATGTATTTTCAGGGGGGATGCTCAGTTAATACAGCACCATGATTTGAAGCTCATATCTGCTCCACTCTGTGCCTCTGCTCCTTTGTGACCATAACTGTGTGGGTCTGTTCTGTTACCTGGGTCTTCTGCTCTGTCATGTGCAATGCTGTCAAGATCAAAGTAATTGTCAGGGTCAGGTAGTGTCAGTCTTCCAACTTTGTTCTTGGCCTAAAATTTGTAAAATGTAGGAATTAGATTTTTTAAAATACTATATGCAAGTATTCCAAAATCTGCAGAATTTGTTGTCTGATTCTGTGCTTTTTGATGCTCCTATCCCTGCTGAATTTTTAATTATTGCAAATACAGAGCTTATGTTTCTTAGACATTTTCTGCAGAAATTATTTGAGGCCTAACATGAAGTTTCTTTCCCTCATAAATATCTTTGCTTGGTTCTCCAGTTTCAGTACAGAACCCCCTATAAGGCAAATTTCAGCTTAGGTCATTGGGAACACTCCTGATTGATGGGTAGACATAGAAAAATTTCAGAGGGATATTTTGGTTCTTTTCACATAAATGAGGAACAGACACTTTTCTTTATCATTATGTTCTATAGGTAAGGTAGGATTTTCAGATGAAACACAGAATATCCATTTGAATTTCAAACAGACTAGAAGTACAGCCTTACTGTTCAAACTACACAGGACTGACTTAGACAACAAAACTCATTGTTTGCCTGAAGTCCCATCTAACTGGGTCTACTGGAGCTTGTCACAGTCTGCCAATCTGAGCCAGAGTGCTTTCAGAACAGTTCATCTTTCCCTTGGGGTCAACATGGGGAGCTCCACTTTGAAAGTTGGAGGGTGTTAAAGAAGCACATCACTGTCTCCTTAGAGAGCTCAAGGTGCTGCTGATAGCAGAGCACAGCTGTGTACATTTGGGCATCCATGATTCTGTCTATTTAGTCTTTGCTAGCTCAGTGTTGCACTGGGATTTTAAAACACCTTCTCCTCAGCATTCAGGAGCAGTTTGTACCAGAATGTTGCTAACATCTCATACAAAGCACTAGCTGGCTTGCTTGTGCATTTCTCATCCAAAGAACAAACACTCCTCACAGAAGGAACTGGGGAAATGGTGGTGCATGCTGGAAACCCCATAAAAGTCTGTGTGCTGTATCCCAAGGCCACAGAGAATGTGGACCAGAGAAGCTCCACCTGGGTGGTTTCTACATAGCCTCAGCAGGTACCAAGGCAGAGGATTTAGAAGACTTTGAAAGGACTCCACCACAGGCCCCCCTGTCCAACCTGTAGGTCAAGGTAGTTTAGAGACAGTGTTGGTGTCTATAAAACCAGAGGGCCAGAAGGTAAAGTGTAGGCCTGGCCATGCACAATCTTCAGCTTTGTGGCTAGGCAGTGAGAATCACAGAGAGCAGATAGAAAGAGAAGTGTGGCTAATGTAGGACAACCTCTCTAAAGGAGCAAGCAGACATTTAAGGGGAGAGCTTGCATTTCGGTGTCTGTGGGCTTGGGTCTGAGCTTAACCAAACCATCAAATATTTAAACTTGAGCATATAGCTTCACCACCTGAAACTCCATTTTTTAAAATTTAAATAATGAATACAATGGTGTGTGTGTGCAAAGGAACATGCATGGAGGCACTGGACTGGGAGTGCAGCACAGCTTCTAGAGTGACATGTTGCCCTTACCCAGGGACACGCTCCTGCCCAGGGAGGCATGACAAGCCCCTGCTCTGGCCATGGAGGCAGCCATACCAGGTGTTCATGAGAAGAGAAGGCGAGCAGGACTGTGCCAAGACCATTGGGCACAGAGGCTCCCAGGGTGAAGCTCAAGCCCAGAAAATGTTAACAGTGGGACAAAGGGAATAAAGAGTCATTTCAACAAAAGTGAAAAAAAAAATAGAAAATATACACAAAGGATTAGTGAGGATAAAATAGAGTGGATCAAATAAAATAATATAAATTTGTTATAAAAAGTAGATTGTTAAAATTGGGTTTAAACATTTGAAATGCCATGTGGTATCAGAAAAGCGATTTTTTAAAGTTATAGGATAAAATTTAAAAAAGGCCATGAATCATAGCACCAAATAAATGTGAATAAAATAATAGGAATCTGTCAGTATTAACAGCAAGGTGCAGACTCTCCCTAGTTTGTGTTGGCTCAGTCTGCTTTGGTGAAAGCTGAGTGAAGGGCTGGATGTGGACCATTGTGCCACCTGCTGGGTCACATCAAGTGAGCAGAACTGCAGTGCTCTTCGGTCCCATCTAATCCTTGATATATATGTCCAAGCTCTCTGCTGTGATCCTTCCTTTTCAGAGAGAACTCCCCTGGGCCTCCCTTGACTCTGCTAATTCTGGAGCTGGCTGGATCCTGGAGTCTCCTTTGGGGGAGTGGCTGTCTCACTGCTTATCTAACTGATGCTGTCTTCTGCCAGCATCACTCTAAGGATGGACCACCTGACTGCAGACTGCAGGACTGTGCAAGCTCCATGTAGTCCCATTTCAGCAAGTGTCACCATGCTCCAAACATTTTTTCGACCAACAGAGCACCCCTGAATCTTAGTTGCCTGGTCTGACTCTCCATGGGGTTCTGACATTTCTCTGACATCTCATTTATATTCAGTAACAACCTTGGAAGTATCTCCCTTCTCCAACACCATGGGCTTCCTCTTCCCTCAGATCCTGACAACCAGTGAAGTCTAATTTTCAAGGGCTTGACTTCTCTTGACACATCATGTAAGTAAAACCTTACAGTGTTTGCCATTAAAGAAGCCAATGTGATCAAGCTGTATACTGTGAAAGTAGTTTTTTTTTCTGTTCTAATGCCAAATACTGTTCCATCATACTGACATAGCACAGTTTACCTTTTCAATCCTCCATCCAGGGACACCTGGGTCCTTCTGCATCCTAGCTGTGAAAAATACACTGCTCTGAACACAGGTGCACAAGTGTATCTTCAAAACCAGTTCCTTAGCTGGGTTCTAGGATCAGTGTGACTGCACTGCATGGTGATCCTACTCTTAATTTCTGGATGAAACTTCATGCTGTGTTCCACTGTGACTGTACATTTGGGCATCCCCATCAACAAGGTCTAGGGCCCAGGCTTCTCTTGTCAACTCCATGCATCACTCCCCACATTGTTGCTTGCTGTCCTCCTAAAACTGGGAGGTTACACTTCTCTGTGTTTTGGTCTGACCCCTGAGGGCCTACTACTGTACCTTTTGATCTTCTCTGTGTCTTCCATGGAAGGACATCTATTCAAGTTCTTTGCTCAGTTTTTAAATGGGGTATTTTGAGTTTTATTTATTATTTTGTTTTGTTGTGGCTGATTTAAAGCCATTTCCTGGCTTTCAGGCTCAGCATTCTCCCTGTGATTTGTTTTCAGATTCTGTATAACTCAGAAACCTGGGCAGGACAGAAGCCTACAAAAAGACTGAAAAAATGGCGGGCTCCAAACACCAAGGGAACAGAAGATTGTGGAAGCCCACCCCCTCATCACCAGCTGCTGAGGATTGGACAGTTCTCACCTAAGAGACTGACTGGTGAAGGCTTCAGGACCTGCTTCCAACCTGAGCCAAGTGGGTGCAGAAGCAGTCTGAATCACAGGCTGCTCCATTGTCACTGTTAAAAGACTACAGATCAGGGCTGAGGATATAACTTAATCAGTAGAGGGCTTGTTTTTCTTATATTAGGCCATGGATTCAATCCCCTGCACTACACACATACACTCCCACCAAAAAAGTAAATTAGTAACGGACTTTGGGTACTAGGGTTATGGATCAGTGGTACAGCGCTTCTCAAGCATGCATAAGTTACTGGGTTGAACACCCAACACCATATTAAAAAGCCAAACAACAAACAAACTGCTAATGGTAGTGTGTCTATCTAAAACAAAAAATATTCAAGAAAAAATAAAGACTGTGTATTGTACTTCTGCACCCTCACTACAGAACTCATAAACACTTTTGATATATAATTCATACATATATGTCTTCAGACAGTGTATAAAATTTTCCGTGATGGCTTTTCAAGTAACTTATATACTTATATTACAGGTATGCTTCACAACCTTGAAATCCTCCCCACATCAATTATTATTATTATTATTATTATTATTATTATTATTATTATTATTATTATTAGAGGGTCTGTGAATGCGGTTATTTTAAGGCAAAGTTTTCTTCCAATACTAGGACCTATCCCAGAGGGAAGTGCATTGACATTTATAACTGTTTATAAGGTTAAAGCAATTTGTGAATAAATATGTCTATATTTTTATTTATAAAAAAGATATCACAATTTCATTAATATTTTTTAACTTCTCTGTTATTTGTCTCATAAAAAACAGTTTGAGCTTTAAACTCCTTAGTAATGTCCCCATATCCCTTCCCCCCAAAAAAGTGACTCACAGATATAATTAAAATTATTTAGAATCATAAATTTTGGATCCTTTATTTAAACTACTGAAGTCTATAGATTTTCTTTTTATTTTCACCCTTAAATGAAGCCCACTTTTTATAGTTTTCTTGTTGTGTAACTGACCTCTAATATTCTGCATATTTTACCCCCAAATCTGATCACTTTGGACTATTGATGTCTTGATGAAGGGGATCTCAAAGTGGTCATACACAAGGCAGGAAATGGATATAGTAAGATGTAAGACTGGAGATTGCTGAGTATGTAGATTTTTCATTACAAAATAAGTATTGGTGGACTATATGGGAGTAGGGAGAAAAAGAGCAATGAAAAAAAAAAGAAAAACTTGAGCAGTAGAGGGGTTCGTATGCTTCAAGTCTACAATGATGGTATGAATGTAGAGGGGTAGTGTTCTTGGAAGCAGCAATAAAATTTGGGGCGAAAGAAAAAGGTAATTTTTGCACAGTTCCCAAGTGAGAGGGCCAGGTGAATGGGTTCTGTGTTCAACTCTTCCCACCTAGGAGTGGAATTTGTAGTTCATAGGGTATGTTTCAGTAGTAAAACACCATTCCCATGTATCTTTACACTTTTTCATGGCTACAAGCTGACTTTGACAATTCCAGTCACATTACATCTTTGCACTGGTTAGTTATTCATTAATTAATTCATTCATTCCATTTTTTATTTGTTTCTTATTAATTCACTTTTTCTTTAGTTGTCATTGTTTTTACATTACTGGTGATTATATAATTGCATAAATATTCTGAATGTTGAATTTTTCTTAAATATTGTTTTATGGGTTTATTCATACATTTACTTTTCATTTAAATGTTTTTTTTTCTTCACCAAGCCTGATTTATATTAGACATTAATTGTTGTATATTAAGACTAGATAAAATCACATTATCCAAAAAAACTCAAGAACCTATCATCTTGGCAGAACCCTAATCACCCATTAAAGTTGACCCAGTCTGGGTTAACTAAAAGCTGTGTCAAAACTCTTTTTTCTTATACACACATTAATAAAGAATTCCTCTCTCATTTTTATATGTTGGAGAGCAAACTAACTTCCCAAAGCAGTAGTTCATAATCTAGATGAATTTTCCAACTAGCTCACTATTACTTTTAAATTATTTACATCCTTGACACTAAGAGTGTCACTGATTACTTTTTTATTTTTGCAAGATCTCTCTCTCTCTCTTTCTCTCCTTTCTCTCTCTCTCTCTCTCTCTCTCTCTCTCTCTCTCTCTCTCTCTCATATTACAAATTGAAAGCAGATGTCCTTTTTTAAAAAAAAATATTCTATAAAGAAAAAAGTGTTTGGCTGATTTTCTTACAGCCTCACTAAGTTGCTGAGGCTGGCTGAATTTAATATAATGTTATAGAAGTTATATATATATATATATATATATATATATATATATATATATATATATATATATATACCAGTGTGTGTGTGTGTGTGTGTGTGTGTGTGTGTGATTCTATACTCACCAGGAGTGTATACACAATAGCAGTAAAGCAAAAATCAATGAAAAAAAGGGAATGAATAAATAAATAAATAAAACAGATGAAAAAATACAAAGATTTTTTGTGACTGGAATTGTCAAATGTTGATTGTGGCCACACAAATTTGTAAAGCTACTTGGAAATGTTTTTATACTACCCACTGAAACATACTCTGTGAATTTTCAATTCCACCCCAAGGTGGGAAGAAATAAACACATAATCCAGACATCTGACTCTTTCTCTTGGGGACAGTGCCAGAGTTACCTTCTTCTTTTACTTCTACCTTATTTCTGCTTCCAAAAAATACCTCTTACCCTCATGCTACCATTGATCCATCATTAGACTTTTTAAATCTGAACCCTGGAGCTGGTCATTCTTTCCCTCTTTCCTTCACAGTACTTTTTTTCTCTATCCCTTTCTACTCCACCAATACTTTTTCATGAATACTCACTACTACATACTCAGCATCCACCAATCTCACATCCTGACCCATCTCTGTTCTGCCTTTTCCATGTATCAGTTTGAGATCCCCTCCACTCAGATATCGATAGTCCAGAGTAAGGTCAGGCTAAGGTGTTACATATGCAGGTTTTTAGAAGTCATTTACATAACAATAAGTCTATAAAAAGTGGGATGTATTTTAGCTGAGGTTAAAAAGAAAATCTACAGACTGCACTGTTAAACTGAAGTGTCTAAAATTCATTAATCTCAATAATTTGGAAAAAGAAATTCTATAAAAAGGAGAGTAAAGAAAAGAACATAATACATAAAAGGGACAAATTTGAAGACACACCAAGTGTATATATCCGAAGAGTGTCATATATTGGTGCTTTCAAAAGACAAATTAATTTGAAATAAATGTGGTTAATGTGAGATATAGTAAACATTTATTAATTATATATAATAATAGTATATATGTATAGGTAAAAATGCATCTCATATAATTATACTTTTCAAGAAATGAACTCTATAGTATTTTTTTTATTTTGCTGACAACACTATAACTACCTACATCTAGGTTTATGTATTACCCAATGTTCAGGATACATTTTATACTTTATAAAGTTTATCACTGACCAACAGACCTTTTTTTTTTCAATTTTTAAAAGGAGTAGTATTTATTTTCAATTAGAACATAATGCCATCATTTATTTTTCATTTTCAATTGCTTTTTAATTATATATAACAGCAGAATGCATTACAATTCTTATTACACATATAAAGAACAATTTTTCATTTCTCTGGTTTTATACAAAGTATATTTACATGAATTCAGTCCTTTATATATAATAATATACATCATATTCCACCATCATTTTTTTTTCAATAAAGTTTTTTAAGAGAGAGAGAGAACCTTTATTTGTAGACAGACACAACACAACACCTTTATTTTTATGTGGTGCTGAGAATTGAACCCAGGTCCCGCCTATGCTAAGTGAGTGCTCTGCCACTAAGCCATAATTCTAGCCCTCCACCAGCATTTCTAACCCCATGAACCCTCCCCTTCCCTCCCAACACCCAACAGGTCATTTTGATACTCACTAATGTATGCTATAAAGTTATAGAAAAGAGTATATACCTTATAATAATATAAACAGATAAACTTATGTAACTAATACATAGCATAATAATAATAATAATAATAATTAATAATAATAAACAACTTGCCATTTAGACAACAATAAAGTATATATCTGGCTCTACTGACATGTTTTTTAAAAAATGACATTTTTTTCAAAAAAAGGGGGGTTATTTGTGGGGAAAAATAATATTCTATGCTTTCTTAATATCAAGAATAAATTATTTTCAGAAGTAATATATATTTCAATACAAAAATAAAATAGAAGAAGATTCCATGGCACACACCTCTAATCCCATTGGATTGGGAGGCTAAAGCAAGATAATTCTGAGTTCAAAACCAGCCTCAGAAACTTGGCAAGCCCCTAAGCAACTATGTGTGACCCAGTCTCTGTGTGCCTCTGATTTAAATTTCCAGTAAGAAACAACAACAACAAAAAGAATACAGAGTATTGAGGAGGACACAAAACAAATTTTCATGAAGTAAAAATGGAATAAAAATTGCTGTTATTTCTTTATGAAAACTGTTTATATAATTTTATATACATATATAATACTCCTCACTTAGCAGCTTAGACCTATAGAAATTATAGTATGTGTGTACCATGACAGCGTACAGTTACGTGATAGCATAAGGCTAGAGCTATACTTGGCAACACAGTGGAAATCTGGGGCCTAGAAAAAAAGAGGAGGTACATTCAAAAAATAATAAAGTTTGAGAAAAAATTGGTTTATAGATCCCAGAAAGATTTTTGGTTTAATTAGAGTACAAAATACCACATAAGTATTATACTAAAGTTGCATCTGTTAAATACATTACATGTATAATGGCTTTCAAGGAAAATATGTAGAACTTATCACAAACTAAATAAAAATTTGCAAAAGCACATAAAATACCATGTGTGTAAATAAAACAAATCATTATAAAGACAACTATTTTAACTCAATTTAATATATAATATTTTCACATCAAAATTTTAGCATGTTTTTCTTTAAATAGAAGAAGAGAGCTGGATGTGGTGGTGCACAATTGTAATCCCAGCACCTTGGGAGACTGAGACAAGTGTATTGTGAGCTCAAAGCCAGCATCAGCAAAAGTGAGGCCCTAAGCAACTCAGTGAGACATCATCTTTAAATGTCATACAAAATAGGTCTGGGGATGTGGCTCAATGGCTTAGTTCCCCTGAGTTTAATTCCCAATACCAAATAAAAGAAAAGAAAAGAAGAGACCAAAAAAATAAATAAATTTATATTGGAAATAATATATGTAAAACGTCCCAAAACCTTTAATTAAAAAAATAATATATTTATTGTTATGTGACACATTAAACTATATTGCAATAATACAGAAGAATAAATCATAACATGAATCAAATCTGAAACAATATGTACATCAATAGTATTGTTAAGAGCCATAAAAAGGCATATGTAGAACCAACCATATGAAAAATAACATTAGATGTGAATGAATGAATCTATTCAATGTAAAGTTTGAATTGGGATCTAGTGGCAAAGTTCACTTTTAGAGTGTGTGTGTGTGCAGAATGTGCAAGGTAGTCAGTTCCAACCTTAGGAACACTATAAAGGCAAATGTTAAGAGGGAATGATGTTGAAAATAAAGCAGAATATTAAAATGAGACACTCTCCCTCCATCTATAGATACATTTAAGACAAAAACTACTATGAGTGTCTCTTTGGCAAAATCATGAAAAAGTAGAGAGATTTAGATACAATGGATATTAGTCCTGTCTTGAGCAATGTACCACATTTGGGACAAAATCCCCAATTACCATCATCACCTATAATAAACAGAAATGTGAGAGAGGGGCTGAGGATGTAGCTCAGTTTTTAGAGTGCTTGCCTTGTATGCACAAGGCCCTGGGTTCAGTCTCTAGCACCACACACACACACAAAAAGAAGGAAATATGAAAGAAATGATACAAAGAAAATGTGGTGATATCTAGGAGCCATGAAAGCCTTCACAAGTGTTTCATAAGCTGTGATCAAGACACAGAAATACTCAAATATCAAAGCTGTCTACTTATCTCAAAAAAACATTTGCCAGCCTATTTTCTCAACTGCTGTTGCTGACAGATTAAGTTCACTCTAGCTTGTATTTTAGGTGAAATAGGGAGAAATCCAGTAAACTACTCTTGGCTTGAGTGAGATTTTAGCACTTCCTGAATCCTTCCTCAACCTGATAGACCCAACCTGATTTTTTCTTAAAATTGGGCATCTCACCACAAAGCCATGAAAAGATAATTTCGGCATTACTATAAATTACTGCAAATTCTGAACCTGCTTGGAACGCCTGCCCGTGCCTTGAACTCACCCATGCCTGGCTCTCTGACCAGATAGCAGTCCTCTCTGAGACTTTAGTGATGCCTCACAAATCTTGGCCTTCCCTGGCCAGACAACGACCCTCTCTGAGGCTCTAATGGTCTTCATAAATTCTGATGTTGGGGCCAGCAAAAAAATGTAAAGTACTATTAGTGTGATGCTTGTCAGAGTTCTATTATCTGTAGCCCCCCTTTTGTGTAACTTTCTGGGCTATAAAGCTGGGCTCCAGGAAAGCTGGGTTGCTGTCTTGTTCCCGCTGTTTTGGGAGGGAGAGGCAGCCTGGCCAGTCAAAATAATAAGCTTGCTTTAATTTGATTTTAATTGGAGTCAGTGGTCTTTTCTTGTGTCCTGGTCTAACAAACCCTGACACACTAGTATATAATGCCAGAACTACCAATTGCTCCTAGAAAAAGTTGTGTGTGTGTGTGTGTTTGTGTGTGTGAGAGTGTGTCTGTATGTGTGTGTTTGTGTGTGTGTTTACTGAATGTCTCAACGTTAATATATTTTGTTAACATTACTTTGTTCTGAAGTTCCAAGCTCTGGAACAAATGGTGACTGAGCTTATGTGAATCTCTGTAGATTTCAAACAACTGAATTTACATTGTTTTCCCAGCACTTTTTTGAACTATGATACCTGTTGGGAAAAGTATAAATGGCAGCCGTACCCCAGAGAAAAAATCCCAACATGGCGCCTAAGGACTTCTCCTTCCTACCTTCTTCTCTGCAGTGGCGTGAAAAGTTCCCGCCCTTGTGAACTCTCCCGCCGGCGCCAATTTCAAACCTCGCTGGCGGGGAACCTTAGCCCCAATGAGAACTAATTCCTGGGCACGGGAGCTGATATCTGGAAGAACTTGCCAATAAACGGGTGGCCTGCCATTTATCTAAGCCCTACCGTCTCCCATTAGTTCTATATAAGCACACAGCTTTTTGCAATAAAATTGGAATTCTCCCGGTGAAGTGTCTTTGCGTGGGGAATTCTTTCATTCTGGTGCCCCGTGTGAGGATCCGGGTGAACCCTTTCCAACAAGAGCCCCGTCCCCTGCCCCGCAGAAGACTCTCCGCCCAAGTCTGCTGTTTTCAGACGCGGCTTTTCTGCACTCACCACTGATTCGACCGTAGGTAAGGTTCCCTTGACCCTGGCTCGCCAACTCCCTTCGGGCTAGAGCTGGTACTGTGACTGTGACCGTCCGGCACACTCCAGACGCCCGTTGGGGGGAGGGAATTCACACCACTAAGACCTTTACTGGTTGCAGTGGACCCTCTGGTGATCCGTTTCCCTTTGGGGCGTGAGGCTTCTGAGTTTACCCGAGAGGTTCTGTGGTTTTTTCCTCCTCCGCTGCCGCTGCCGCTGCTGTTTCCCGTGGGCTACTGTGTCTGGCCTTTCTACTCGGGGAAAACTGAACTCCCGGCCTGGAACTGCATTCCGCCAGAACCGGAGTTCTGTTTTCATTACTGACTTTTTCTGCTGCGGTCGAAAACTTTCCTGACGTCAGGTTGCCCGTGGCTCCGACCCCATTGGGTCTCACAGATCGCACTACACTGGTGACGACCAGGTAGTGCCCTCTGCAGTTCCTGGCGATGGCTGGTCATTTTGGGGATGCCCACCTGACCCCCGTTTTCCTGGGCTTCCTGGAAGCCATTCCATCCCGGGCTTTCCCTTTGTCTCTCTCGCTTACGCTTATTCTCTCTTTCTCTCTTTCTTTCTTCCATCTCTCCCTGTGACTATGGGCACCTCTTTGTCTATACCTGAAGCCTCACCTCTCAAATGTTTAATAAAAAATCTGGCCACACTCTCCCTCACACTAGACATCAAGCCCAAACTTTTAATCAAATTCTGTACCCAAGATTGGCCTACATATCCACCGGATAATGGCAATCACTGGCCTCCAGAAGGCTCCTTAGATTCAAACCTACTTCGAGACCTTTTTAACTACTGCCAGCGTCTGGAAAAGTGGAGGGAGATTCCCTGCGTTGAAGGTTTTAGCCTTCTCGCACAGCACCCTGCTCTCTGCTCCTCCTGCTCTCCTTCTCAAGTCCTCCTTGCTTGCAAACCCCTCCCTTCCCCTATTTCTACTCCTGACTTCGCAGATTCTTCCTCATTTGACCCAGCAGATGAACCCCCACCTTATCCCCCAGCCCCATCTGCTCCTTCTCTCCCGCTATACCCTCCTCTTCCTCCACCTGGTTCCATGGATCCTCAACCTTCCGTTTCATCCCCCTCCCCTTCGCCCTCTTCTGCCTGCTCCACCTCCTCCTTTGCAGAGACACCCCCTTCCCCTCCCTCTCCTTCCTGTCCGCCGCCTGCCTCTTTCAGTCCTCCTGTTACCAGGTCTAAGGGACTCCTTCCCACCCCCAAGACAATCGCACCCCTTCGTGAGGTAGCTGGTCCTGAGGGTGTCATCAGTGTCCACGTGCCCTTCTCCATGTCGGACATTACTCAGCTAGAGAGAAAGCTAGGCTCATTCACCACTGACCCCACCACTTACATTCGGGAGTTTCAATGGGTCCTGCAGGCATATAGCCTCATTCATCATGACATCTACATGCTCTTGGCCAATACACTTCTCCCCGAGGAAAGGCGACAGGTCTGGGAGCTAGCCCAAGCCCATGCTGATGAAAATCATAGGACCAATCCCAACCACCCCACAGGCCCTCATGCTGTCCCAGAGCAGGATCCCCTATGGGATTACAACACCCCTGAAGGCTTGCAGTCTCGTGACCTTTTTACATCCTGCCTCTTGGCGGGCCTGAAAAAGGCCACCCACAAGGCTGTTAACTTTCAAAAGGTGCAGGAGGTCATTCAAAGAAATGAAGAAACACCTTCAGAATTCTTGGATAGACTAACCAAGGCCCTTCAACAGTACACAAACCTCGACCCAGAAACCCCTGATGGCCGTCATGTCTTAATGACATATTTTCTGGCCCAAAGCTACCCTGACATTAAAGCCAAGCTTAAAAAGCTTGAACAGGGCCCTGCTACTCCTCAGACCAAAATCCTCACTGTAGCTTTCAAGGTTTTTCATGGTAGAGAGGATGAAAGCGAACGCCATAGGCAGAGGGCTGAAAATGCCAAGTTCCAAATGTTGGCCCAGGTCATTCAGAGAAGGTCATCACCATGCCGTCCTAATAAGACACCCCCTGGAGCTTGCTTCAAATGTGGTAAGGAGGGACATTGGGCCAAGGATTGTCCTTCGCCAAGGACACCCTCCACCCCCTGCCAAAAGTGCCACCAAAGGGGACACTGGGTGGTGGACTGCCCAACAACCCGGAAGGGAGGTTGGTCAGCCGAACGGCAACCCCAGCCTCTCCTGGGCTTGGCAGAGGAGGATTGACGGAGCCCTGGGCCTTCCCTCCTGACTATTACCATCAAGAAGCATGAGCCTAGGGTCACCTTCCTGGTGGATGGACGCTTCGTTACCTTCCTCTTAGATACTGGTGCCACTTTTTCGGTCTTGAGGGAGTATTGGGGTCCTACCACACCCTCAAAACCTCCTATTGTCAGGGTAGGAGGTAAACAGATTTTCCCTCGAAAAACCCCTCCCTTATCATGTTATATGCAGGGATCCCTTTTGTCCTTCACACACTCCTTTCTCGTTATGAGCCATTGCCCCACTCCCCTTCTGGGAAGGGACATACTCTCACTATTGAAAGTCACCATTCACATATCACCCCACACTTCTCCCACCTCTCATTTCCTCATGATGTTCCTAGGGGCAGATACACCTCCTTCACACACTCTTCCACAACTATCTAAACCAGGTTTGGGACACAACTACACCCTCTATAGCTAAATGCAGTCCTATTCATATTGTCTTACGGGACCCTTCAAGATATATTAGTCAACCACAATATCCACTCACAACCACAGCCCTCCTCGGATTAGAACCCATCATCCAAGATTTATTACAAAAGGGATATCTTAGGCCTACACACTCTGCTTTCAACACCCCCATTCTGGCAGTTAAGAAACCTAATGGGTCCTACAGGCTGGTTCAAGACCTTCGCCTTGTCAACTCCTCTGTGATCCCTATCCACCCACTAGTGCCCAACCCTTACACCCTCCTCTCTCAGATCCCTGCCACTACTACCCACTTCTCGGTCCTAGATTTGAAAGATGCATTCTTTTCTATTCCCTTGTCCTCAGAATCTCAGGATATATTTGCTTTTACGTGGACTGACCCTCACACCCGCCATTCCCGTCAGCTTACCTGGACTGTCCTCCCACAGGGATTCAGGGATAGCCCCCATCTCTTTGGCCAAGTTCTTGCCCAGGACCTCACATCCTTTCATCCCACCTGTCCTGACTCTACTCTCCTTCAATATGTTGATGACCTTCTTCTATGTAGTCCCTCTTGGGAACACTCTCAATCCCACACCGCCCAGCTTCTTAATTTCCTAGCAGACAAGGGATATAGGGTGTCTCCCCACAAGGCCCAGGTTTCCCAGTCTTCTGTCACCTATCTTGGCTTTCGCCTTACACCCGGGAAAAAGGAAATAACACTGGATAGGAGGCAACTCCTCTCTAATCTTCCAGTGCCCCATTCGAAAGCCGAAATACTATCATTCCTAGGACTAGCAGGTTATTTTAGGGCCTGGATCCCAAATTATTCTCTTGTAGCCAAACCCCTGTATGCCCTAGCAAAGGGACCCCCTAGTGAATCTCTTGCCTCCTCCCCCAACTACCACTTCCGCAGGCTTCAGCAACTCCTCTTAAAGGCACCTGCCCTTCACCTTCCTGATCTTTCAAGACCATTTCATCTATATGTCCATGAAAAAAAGGGGGCAAGAACTTGGGGTCTTAGGTCAAAACTATGGGCCTACATTTGCACTTGTAGCATATTTGTCCAAGCAACTAGACCCTACCATCCGTGGGTGGGCCCCTTGCTTAAGAGCTCTGGCTGCTGGACAAATTTTACACAAAGAAGCTTCTAAGCTGACTTTTGGGGCCCCTTTAACTATCCACTCCCCACATCACTTGAAGGATCTTTTAGCTTATAAGGGCCTTCAAACCCTTCCTCCATCCAGAGTTCTGTCACTCCTCACTTCTTTTCTGGAAAACCCTAATATTACGTTCCTCCCCTGCTCTGCACTGAACCCTGCCTCACTGCTCCCAATGACTCCCACGTCTGACACACCAACTCATAATTGCTTGGAAACCTTAGATGATTTCCTCCCCTGTCATCCTTCCATTTCTGAGGGACCACTCACCAAGCCTGACTTTATCTGGTTCACTGACGGCAGTTCCTTTAGACAGAATGGCACTCATTACTCTGGATACGCTGTAGTTTCAGCCACTGAGATTATAGAAGCCAAAGCTCTGCCTTCAGGAACTACCAACCAGCAGGCTGAACTCATAACAGCCACTCGTGACTGCCTTCTAGCTCAAGGCAAATCCCTCACCCTTTATACTGACTCAAAATATGTCTTCCATATTCTATTATCCCATGCTGCAATATGGAAGGAGTGAGGCCTACTTACCACCAAAGGTAATGCAATCACTAATTCGGCTCTTATAACCAATCTGATAGAGGCCTCCCACTTACCCACCCAGTTGGGAGTTGTCCATTGTAGGTCCCATCAGAAGGACGGCTCTCTTATCACTGAGGGCAACGCCAGGGCTGACCAGGCGGCACGAATGGCTGCTACCACTTCCAATTATGGCCGCCCTGGGGGACATATAATGGCCACCTTAGACAGCTCATCTGAAGCCCCTACTTCTTCCAGTAAGAACAAGGATATTTTCGAGTTCCTTCATACTCTATTCCATTCCAACTCTCAGTCTTTGACCCTCTTTTTACAGAGCTTCTTTTCCCTCACCCCCTCTGACAAAGACATGCTACAAAATATAGCCTCTAATTGTCAGATCTGTCAGTGGACCAATCCTCATACTCCTTTAAGGCCTAAACCTTTCCCCTCCCACCAAGCTCAGGGACACACTCCTGCTGCTGACTGGCAGGTAGACTTCACCAACATGCCCACAGTACGGCACACTAAGTACCTCCTTGTCTTTGTGGACACCTTCACTGGTTGGGTTGAGGCATTTCCCACTTCCAATAAAAAGGCTTCCACTGTAGCTTCAATCTTACTGACAGACATCATCCCTAGGTTTGGTATGCCCACTTCCCTACAATCCGACAATGGCCCTGAGTTTATCTCTAGGATCACACAAAGGGTCTCTCAAACCCTCTCCTTCAAGTGGCATTTCCACTTTCCATATCGCCCCCAGGCTTCAGGAAAAGTGGAAAGGGTAAATCGGACTCTAAAGGAAGTCCTTACCAAATTGACAATGGAATTAAACTTAGACTGGGTCAAACTCCTTCTCTTGACTTTGCTTTGAATCAGAGCTCTCCCTAAGAAACCATCTTTACTGTCTCCCTTTGAAATGATGTATGGAAGACCTCTCATACCCCCTGGGTTGGTCATTTCACCAGGACCTCTCACCCGAGATTTGTCTTTGCCTCTCTTGTTTCACCTCCACTTGGAACTCTGGAAATATCAGGACTGGCTTCTTCCGGACCCAGTCTCCTCTCCAAAAACTCCTCCCTTAACACCTGGAAGTTTAGTCTATTATAATACCCCAGAGGAGAAAGGGCCTCTTACCCCAAAATGGGAAGGCCCCTATCCTGTCATTCTCTGTACCCCCACCGCCGCCAAACTCTCCTTACCAGACAACCGTCTCACTCCCTGGATTCACATTTCTAGGTTGAAGCCATATCATCAGGAGGCCCCACCTTCTGACGACAGGACCACCCCAGAGGAACTCCAAGAAACACCTCCTGAACCTCCCCTTTACTCCTGCTCTCCACACCCATCTCACCCCTTTAAGTTGCGGCTCACACGGTGTTCCCCGCAGCCCAATTCCTCTTAAAGAAGGCACACTGAGCTTTCCCAACACCTCAGTCTTCTCTCTCTGCTTGTTTTTTGTGCTCTGCTTCTTTTCTGAGCTCTGTCAGGACCGGTCTTTACCCTCCTCTCCTACCATGTATCTATTCACTCTTCGGGAACGATACTCAGAACATGACATGCTGAAGGTCCACGAAGTGGATGCAACTACTTGCTTCATCCACAACTGCACCTCTATTTCCCTAAAATTGTCACCTTCCAGGACCTTCGTCCCTGGTAGCTGGAACTGGCCTTTCATTTGCTTCCTTTTTGATCAAACCAAAGGCTATTGCCATTGGTGGCCTGAGATATATAATGGGTGCCCCTATTGGTCATGCAGATTCCATGATGAACATGGTAGCTATTCTTACCACTCACTTGGTTACTCCGTAGGATGGACTTCTAGTTACCTAAAATGGCATAAAGGCTCTTCATCCGATAACCATGGATGGTATACTTTAGATATACCTGACCCCAAGGCCAAACGTTGGGACTATGTTGAGTTTGCTGTCTATGCTCGGACAACCTCAGCCAGACCCACAGGGTGGATGACTGTTGGCCACACCCTGATTACGCCACCTAAGGCGACCATCCAGGTAGTCGAGCACATCAAGGAGTCAGAATCAAAACTTCAAGATCTTATCCATAGCCCATCCAAAGAGGATTCAGAGCCTTCAGCCCCCTCAGGCCTCCCTCCCACATGGCTCAATTTGCTACACCAAACTCTTCCATTATTAAACTCCACCCCTCTTTCTGTGCCTACTTCTCAGTGCTTTCTCTGTGCTTCACTTAGTCGTCCACTTCTAGCAGCGGTCCCATTAGCAGCAGGAAATATTTTAACAAAAACCTACAATTTCTCTAAGAAAGGACAACCCCTACACGTGACACGTATCCCACTATGGGAAAGTTATTCCACCAATACTTCATTTCTTTTCATCTGTTTCCACCCGCCAACAATGAATCCTTTACCCATTTGTTCCTTGAGCTATAGCACCCCATCGAGCCCTGTGTTTATGCAACCTGGACATTTCCTCTGGTGTAACGGGTCTTTAAGTACCTCAACAATCAATGTCTCTGGCACCTGTTTCTTGGTTACTGTAGTTCCTCAGCTGTCTTTGTATACTCCCACCGAATTCCGACAGCTGGCCCTGCCTTCCCGCACCCGTAGGGCAGTCTTTCTGCCGGTTCTGGTAGGCCTCACTGTAACAACCTCAGTGGCGAGTCTTGGACTCTCTGGTGGAGCTCTAGGTCATGCTCTATGGGCATCCAATGACCTGCAACAAAAACTGCAGGAAGCACTTGATACCACTGCTGAGTCTCTGGGCTCTTGCGGCGGCAGGTTACTTCATTGGCACAAGTGGCTTTACAGAACCGAAGAGCGATTGATCTTCTTACTGCAGAAAAAGGGGGTACATGCCTCTTCCTCAGAGAGGAATGTTGCTACTATGTTAATGAGTCTGGGCTAATAGAAAAAAAATGTTGTTAAATTGCAGGAATTATCGACCCAATTGCTTAAACCCACCTCCCCTAATCCCATAACGGCGTTCTTCCAATCTTCTCTTGCCACGTACTTACTACCTATCTTGGGACCCCTTATTGGGATGCTCCTTTTCTGTGCTCTCTTTCCCTGCATAATAAAGTTCCTTCAAACTCAATTGCAGAAAATTTCTAATCAAACTTTCAACCAGCTTCTGCTTAGGCACTACCAGCTTCTGATGACCGATGAACCCCCCAACATCTCCAAGAGAACAGTTCACTCAGTGCTGAGGCTCCCTACCAGGCACGATGGAATGCAACAGACATCAGACAGCGGGAGACAACAAGCCCAAAGAACCTCTTAATCTGCCATCCTGGATTCATGAGTCTTTATGTCCTTTTAAGCCTCCTCATGGCCCTTGGCCTCTTCTCTGTCAGTCCCCCAACATGGAACTTCTGCCAAAAATTGACCTTTGCTTTAATTTTTATCTTCATTCTGTTTTTATTCGCTCTGATCTTCTTCAGGTGCTGGTGATGCCATGTCCAGGCAACGCTTCCAGTATTTCCTAGAGTCTCTGTTACAGGACCAGTGGCTGATACCAACAATCTTCTCCATCCAGGACTGGTTCGATGCCATTGACGACTTGTGGCTTCAGGGAACTTTCATAGACTTCACTCATACGGAAGTAGCTGTCTATAGCCACTGGGTTTTATTTCTGGCTGCTATGATATCCCCAGACCTGCCCCCCGAACATTCCTCCACTTCCCTTTGTAGGCCCTACGGCGCCCCCACCCAGCAGGAAGCAGCCGGATCTGACTAACGACACCCCAATTCCTAAGAAAACAAAAAGGGAGGCATGTTGGGAAAAGTATAAACGGCAGCCGTACCCCAGAGAAAAAATCCCAACATGGTGCCTAAGGACTTCTTCTTCCTACCTTCTTCTTCTCTGCAGTGGCGCGAAAAGTTCCCGCACTTGTGAACTCTCGCTGGCGGGAAACTTTAGCCCCAATGAGAACTAATTCCTGGGCGCGGGAGCTGATATCTGGAAGAACTTGCCAATAAACGGGTGGCCTGCCATTTATCTAAGCCCTACCATCTCCCCTTAGTTCTATATAAGCACACAGCTTTTTGCAATAAAATTGGAATTCTCCCGGCGAAGTGTCTTTGCGTGGGGAATTCTTTCAATACCAAACAGTATTTCAGAAAGAAGGTTAAAAACCAAGATCCCTGTTTATTTCAACAAATCTTTACAGAATAGTCCTATATTGGCTACTTCATATAAACTTTCCTCAGGGATAAACTGCATCAGTCAAAGAGATTTTCTGTAGCCTGCGCAGTGTTGTTAAAAAGGTTATTATAATAATCTGAAAGAGCTAGGTGTGGTGGCAAATATACTAGAGGCTGGAGAGGGTGAGTCAGGAGGATTGTGATTTGAAAGACAGCCTTAACAACATAGCAAGGCTATAAGCAACTTAGTGAGATATTAGTATATATCACCTGTCTCAAAAAAAAAAAAAACACAACAACAACAACAGCAAAAAAGGATTGGGGACATAAGGCACTATTTAGCACCCCCAGAGTTCAATGCCTAGCACCAAACCACACCAAACCAAACAAATATCTGAAAGATAGTGGGGACTCCAGAGTATATGTGTATATGTATAGATTAAATTTTTGGTTACAATATAAAGTTAATAAAGATAGTTTTGAAAAACTATCATTGATCTTTAAATCTCAAAATAAAAATGCCATATAATCCACTAATAGTAATTTTTTGAAGCAGTGTATTATTGTGAATGTTTGTACTTCCAGTGGCTTGGGAGGATGAAACAGGAGGAACTTAAGTGCCAGACCAGCCTCAGAAACTTGGCAATGGCTTAAGTGACTCAGTGATACATTGTCTTATTAAAAAAAATAGGGATGTAACACAGTGGTAAAGTGCCTAAATAAATAAAAATAAATAACAATTCTTGGTATAAAAAATGCCCTATAACCAAGTAATTATAATTCTGGATATATATCTAAAGAAATTGGAATACTTTTGTTAAAGAAATTACTTCATTTACATTTTTATTGTAGGTTTATTCACAGTACCTAATAAAAGGAATCAAATGAAATGCATTTTAGATACAAGGTATTAATGAAAATGTTTCTTCCAACTACTTGCCTTAAAGACTGCATACTTAAATTCAAACTGCTCACTAAAAGGCAAGATTGAGATACTGATTTTTCTGAATACTCCAAGAGATTTTGGTACCTCTGGGCAAATTGTGTAAGACTTTTCTAAAACTAAAGAACAGGTAAATATTGGGTTTGGAATGGGGACAACACACAGTAAATTCCTCAAGGGGAAATCTTAACTCAGACACTGTGATAAGGTGTCTGAGTCTGGGGAAGAAAGATGAAGTAAAATCAGAGTTTGAGATAAAACTAGGCTCTCAGCTTCACTGATTTCTAGGTTATTGATTTAATCCATATAGATATTGAAAAAGGGTTAAGGCTACTAATTAAAATTTATCTAAAACAGGTATTTAAAAAGTACCAGGAAAGAGCTGAAGGTGTGGCTCAGTGGGACACTGCGCCCCTAGCATATATGAGGCCTTTAGTTTAATTTTGAGCACCACATATAAATAAATAAAATATAAGTAAATATTAAAAAAATACCAGGTAAGGGTCCAGGGTTGTGGCTCAGTGGTAGAGTGCTTGGCTAGTATGCATGAAGAAGTGTGTTCGATACTGGATCCACATTAAAATAATAATAATAATAATAATAATAATAATAATAATAATAATAATAATAAGATATTGTGTTCATCTACAACTAAGAAAAAAAAAACTATTTTTAAAAAAGTACAATAGTGCCATGGCCTGTGTCTTTCTAATTAACTGTGTTCTAATTAAGCCTTTGTAATTGAACTTTCTTGTAATTTAAATTAAAGTCCAGTTCCACTTTTATTTCCTGCCACATCAGGACAAAGGACTTTTCTTGAATATTAGAAATGCTTCTAAATGTCATTTTAATAAACTTGTCTTACATATTTAAAAACTCACTTGAAAGCAACTTGGTAGCTCAGGCCATAACTCCTGTGGCTCAAGAAAATTATACATTGGTATCATGAGTTCAAAGCAATCCTCAGCAAAAGTAAGGCACTAAGCAACTAACTGAAAACTTCTCTCTAAATAAATACAAAAAAATGAATGGGCTGAGGTTCTGTCTCAGTGCCCCTGAGTTAAATACCTGGTATTAAAAAAAAAAAAAAAGAAAAAAAAGAAAAAAACTCAATTGTGGACAAATACATTAAAGAAACAAACAAACAAACAAAATAAAACAAAACAAAAACCTTAAGTTTGAATAAATTCACTACACCATTGTGAGGATGGCCTTAGGCCTGGCCTAAAAAACTCTATTTTAAAAACTTCAGTTTGAAACATGCAGTCTCACCAGGCATGCCTAAAGAAGCCCTGCAGTATTGCCTTCGACATATACAAATCACTTCCCCTCAAGCTGAGAAACAGAGTGAGGCCTCCGGCAAGTTGTTCTCACCTAGTAAGAGGGAAGGGTGAAAAGGCCAGTGTGGAGACCACCAGAGTAGATGTTTCTGGCCCTAGAGTAAATGATGACATGGAAAAATCTGGTGGTAACTAATAAGGATTGAAAAGGGCGTAAAAAAGCCTCACAAGTTAGTATAAATAATAAAGCAAATGAACAGATGTTCAGCCAACTCAATCAAAAAATGCACTTGAGCTCCAGAGGCTAATGAGGACTTGCAATGACATCTCATTACTTCTCATCATTTGCATTATCCTCACCACTGTTAAACTCTACAGCCACATAATGACCTTAGTGAAAGGGGGAAGGGTAAAAGATTATGTGATATTCTTCTCATGTGATGAAAACTTAATTTCAGTGGGGAGAAACCCAATGGGGAAAATAAAACCAAGAGGCAAGGTTTCTCACACACCCAACATATATATTTTTATGAATAAAAATATCATCACAATTACTTTAAAATTTCATTAAACTTTACTGCTGTCTGGTCTTATGAGAAAGCAAATTGTATTTTAAACATCTAAGCAATGTCCTAAGGCAATAATATTTCCCCAGATGAAAAAACAATATAACGCACAAGTATAATTTAAAAATTTCTATTAAAAATCAAGAAGGACAGCCTAAATCAATTGCAATAACTTAAACCACTATATCCAAAATATTATTATTTTTGACAATATAAATTGACTAATAAATAAATGCATTTTTCAAGCTTCCTCCTAGACTTTACTCTTGACCTCTCAGAGATATCTATGTTCACCACAGCTATATTCCATGTTTGAGACCTATGAATACCCTGACCTCAGCAAGGTGTAAAAACTGGACAACTTAGTTCTGTGTCATAGGTTATGAAATAAACTTACCAAACAACATTCTCTCAGGGCCAAAGAAAAGGAGAGACTGTGAACTTTGAGAGAGATGCCATCTACAACTCAGAAGTGTACAAAAGTAAACACTGTTTCTCACAGCATTCTGGGCACAGATCCATTTCCATTTTAGATATCATACTGTAACCAAAGAGATGGGTATCACTGGAGAGAAGACTCTAGGTCATCAGATCATCAGTAACCCAGAAACTAGAGTCTAAACATTTTAAAGAAAAACTTATTTTGCAGTTTTTGTCTTTAGCCTAATGCGGGGTTGTAATTTCAATTTTCTTCTTTGGTATGAAGTACTGTGAGAATATCATAAAATATTAAAGCATAGAAGTCTACATACCTTTCTATATAATTCAATAAAGTCTGTCAAGAGATTAAAGTTTAAATTTAAATTAATAAAAATTTAACCACTCCCTATAAGGCATGATGTGTTTTTCACATAACTTCAGTTCCATTGAAAGGGTAAAGTTTCTAAGCTGCAAAGCCTGAGTTAAAATGTAAAGGACCAGACATTGTAAACCTGCTTCTAAACTGCAAAGCATGGGTTAAATTTCTGAGGCAGTTAAGACAATGCCCTACTGGCCATTTGGTTGTTTAATAACCTAGGACCCTGTGTAGCCTGGCACGTAGGCATTCAAGGCCCAAACCAATCAGTTTGAATGTGTACCCCGCTTAGGAGTGACCAATCACCCCCGCCCAACCTGTTCCCACTAATGAATGTACTAATCAAGTCAAAGAATTATTGTTTGATTTTCCCGCAGTGTATGGTGATTTGTTAAAGGAGACTGTGATGTATGTAAAGTCCCGCCCTCCTCAAAAAGTGTACTTAAGCACTGCTCAACCCCTGCTCGGGGCTCTGGGCTGCTCTCTCTCTCCCTGAGTGGGCACAGAGCCCCAGCATGCTGGATCAATAAATCCCCTTCTGCCAATTGCATGAGAGGTCTCTTGGTGGTCTCTTCCTCTGACTCTTCGCTGGTCCCTTACACCATGTGTGATTGAATCCTGGCACTCAGCCTATGGTTAGTGGATTAGTTATCTATCACTGAATAAGAAGAAACTATATAATAATTATTGTCTCATGTGTGGAATTATCATCAATTAAGGCTGGTTTCATATGGGATCTTTTTACTGCATGTAATTAGGTGATAGTTGATAAGGTTACTGAACTTCAGAGGGAGATATGGTTGCCAAAAAAAGAGCATCCTTCATCTCAGAATCAAATAAATTAAGGTGGACTCATTCTTATGGAGGTGACGGTGTTGTGAAAGCAAAAACAAAGTATTCAAAATGTTTCCTGACTAATACACTTTCATAGTCACAGCTTTACATAAGTCACACACACACAAAAAAAAAATAAGAGTTCAGATCCAAAGTTTGGGAAACATACTCTGCACTTTGGCTAGAAGAGGAGTAAGAACACATTGTCACTTTATGTGTACAGATAAGGCTAAAGAATTGCTAATATGTTGACACTCAGTATCATTTTGCCTTTTGTAATAGATGAGGTTTACATAGCTGTTCAGTGTGAAAGAATATTTGAAAGGTCTCACAAATATTAAGCAACTTTACTGGAATTCAGGATCAACTCTATGTGGCCCTCTAGATTACATGAATTATCAATCTTTCATTATTGTCTTAGAAGTTAGATGGTGGCACAATAAGGCAGGATTTTTTTTTTTGTACCAAGGACTAGACTCAGGGCACTTTATCACAAATCACATCTCCAGCCCATTATTTTAAGACAAGATATGTTCTCACTAACAAGCTTAAGGCCCCACTGAGTTGTTGAGTCTAGCTTGAACTTAAAATCGTTCTTCCTCAGCCTCTTGAGTCAGAAATTACAGACATGCATTAAAATATTGGCTCTTGGGCTGGGGATGTGGCTCAAGCGGTAGCGCGCTTGCCTGGCATGCGTGCGGCCCGGGTTCGATCCTCAGCACCACATACAAACAAAGATGTTGTGTCCGCCTAAAACTAAAAAAATAAATATTAAAAAAATTAAAAAAAATATTGGCTCTTGTTTTCAAGTTTATGAACAGGTAAAATTGAAATGCTAAGCAGAGAAAAAGTTGTTTTAATCACCCGTTTGTTAATTCTGGCTTATTTCCTAAGGTTTAAATATTGAAACCAATATTTCAATGTATATTGAAGGTAACATTATCTTTTATAGTCAACAGTCTGTTGATCTCCATTCTATACAGACAATTTTTTACTGACTAAACTTTGATTTAATTTGAAAAGGTTACTCAATATGTTTGAACTTCTGGTTTGTCTGCTGGCATTATTAGGATACTAGGTTCAAACCTTACAGCCTATAGAAAATTATGATGAGGTTATAGCTAAAGAGAAGACTATGTGATAAATAAAATTTTAAACTCACGAGGATGAGGTATTTTCTTTGTTATTTTTTTTTTATGTATCCTAGGTGAATAAGATGAAGAGTACACAGTCAAATCTTAAATCATACAAAGCAGGCTCTATCTCTATTTAATAAAAAAAAAATATCAAATACAAAGAGTTGTGTTGTTGGGGCTGGGGATGTGGCTCAAGCGGTAGCGCGCTCGCCTGGCATGCGTGCGGCCCGGGTTCGATCCTCAGCACCACATACAAACAAAGATGTTGTGTCCACCGAAAGCTAAAAAAAAAATAAATATTTAAAATTCTCTCTCTCTCTCTCTCTCTCTCTCTCTCTCTCTCTCTCTCTCTCTCCTCTCTCACTCTCTCTTTAAAAAAAAAAAAAGAGTTGTGTTGCAAAATCACATGGCACTTGGTTTGTTAACAGCAGCACCCCAATGGATTTCTGCCATATTCAGTTGTATGTATATTCTAGATCACCAAAATAATATCAGTATTTCTTCAGTACATATTACATCTTTAGTTGCAGCCACACAGCAGTTGATCAATGATAAGTTGAAAGAATGATAAGCTTGTCAGGATACTATCTGGCGATAGCTTTTAGTAATCCTAAGCAGGGGGATTATGTTCTAGTCTTTGTGGCCTGTGGATGCAGAGCTCTTACTTCCTTGCTAAAAGATCATTGCAGAAGACTTCAGGTGTGTAGATTTTTTTTTAATTTTTTTAATATTTATTTTTCAGTTATCGGTGGACACAACATCTTTGTTGGTATGTGGTGCTGAGGATCGAACCCGGGCCGCACGCATGCCAGGCGAGCATGCTACCACTTGAGCCATATCCCCAGCCCTATGTGTAGATTTTTTGATGATGAATTCTAAAAGGGTGGATCATTGGAAAGGCCAAACATGGCTATAGCTACTCTCTTCTTGATGCTTCCAACAGGTTTTTATTATTATTATTATTATTATTATTATTATTATTAATTCAAGTAATAAATACCCTGTTTAGTGTATGCATTCATTGTCATAAATATTTTCTTTTGAGCATGTGTTCACTATGTAAAATATTGACCATTCACCTTTGTTTTCTGGCCTATATATGAAAATGCCTATGGAATGATGCAGGAATCTAAGGGCTGAAGTCTCTGGCCATAAGCATGACTACACTGCCAACTGTGCCTCACATCTCTCAATTGCTAAAGACCCAAATTTTATATTCTGGGTCTCAACACCCACACAGCGACTGGAATAGTCTTTAGGATATTTGCAGGTGAGAGATATCTCAGTCCTGATAGATTAATAGAGGTTGTTAGGGGAGTGGTGGCATCTATGGACACCAAGAAGTATACAATACTTCGTGGCCTCAGTCTGACTACAGTGGACTCCTATGGAGAGTTGTGATATAATTGGATTAGTTCCTTGTAAGCAGAAATAAGGATTCTGAATGCACTGTAGGCAAACGTGAACCCTGCAAGTTGAAGTGTCAATTAAGTGTTGAAGCCCAGGCCCCAGCCCCTGGCCAAAGAAAAAAAGTGGCAGCAGTGGCATAGATGATTTGGATAATTAGTCAAAGGAGTCATGTGCAGCTGCTCTGGCCATGGGATGAATGACAGCAAAAACTGATGCAAGTGTATGAGAGACTATCAGAATGAGGAATTGCAAGATAATCAAGAGGTGTAGAAATCCAAAATACATCCAGTAGAGTAACATCTCTGTATTTTTAAAATACCCATCAACCTTCCCCATTGCAATGATTGAGTCTAGGGAGAAAAAAAGGAGTATAAAGGCCTTCAAGTGAGTCAATGGATGATGTATAAAATGAAAAAAAAAAAACAGCAGCCAATGGCTTCAGTGAACAACTGGCATGGCCAGCCCAGGTATTCAAATTTACCCCATTTTACCTGTTAAGTAGAACTGGTGGAATTTAAAAAAAAATTTACCCAGGTGGCAAAAGAGCAAGATTATAATTTTTTTGTCTGTAAGAATTAGAGATAAATGGCATTCTGTGTTGCACCCTAAAAATGGAGAGGTTAGCATTGCTCCTTACAGTAGAAGTTGTAAAATGCTCAATGCCATGAGGCATTTAGGGACAAAAAAAGACCAAGTGTGTTAGTACAGCTTCCAGAGGGTTATGTTTTTAGCAAGTAGCCAAGGTCATAAACACTCAGATTCAATGTATGTACTCAAGGTCAAAACAATTTGTTTCTGAGCATGCTCTTATATTAGTCAAATGTTGTCCATGTGCAATCTTTGTCTAGGCTGCATAAAAAATTCTATTTAATAACTTTGGGGGCTGAGGGATAGAAGCTAGAGGCTGGTTATAGGCTATTGCTGCCTTCAGAAGTAGCATGCCTGCCATCACAAAAGTTTCTCACATCTTCTTTCAACTGCTTGAGCCCCAAACCTTGCTTTTTTTGATATGAGCCCCTGCACAGCAGCCACAGATGTGAAACTATTTTCAATTTGAGACTATCACAAATCCTCTGCTTTATGCAAGGAGTATTGTGTTGTTTTGTAGACATCCTCCCAGATAATATTCGTATACTGGATATTTAGTATATTATTTATTTTAGATTATATATATTACCTTATTATTGTCTCTCCCTCACATTTTTAAGTAGTATTTCACATTTCATATTCTCCACTTATAAAACTTTTGTGATAAAAATGCACTCTTTTTGTTGCAGTTTCCATAGCATGCTGCATTTTTATCATAACTGTAATGAAATATACCTGTTTTTAAATTACTCCTGATAAGAAATTTTAAAAATATTGCTTGTCCTTGATTTTTCAATTCAGTTATCAGGCATTTCCCAAGTTTATTTTGAATCTTTGTGATAAGTTTTAGAAGTTTTTTTTTCTTTTTGTTTTTCTTTTAGAGAGAGAGAGAGAGAGAGAGAGAGAGAGAGAGAATTTTAATATTTACTTTTTAGTTTTTGGTGGACACAACATCTTTGTTTGTATGTGGTGCTGAGGATTGAACCTGGGCTGCACACATGCCAGGCGAGCACACTACCGCTTGAGCCACATCCCCTGCCCAGAAGTTTTTTCAAACATATTATCACCATTGAATAAAAAGTTCACCAGATATAAAAAATTTGTTTATCTTTTTCTTATGCTTTTATTTTCTTTTTTTTTGGTAAGGGGAGAGGAATGAGTACTTAACCCAGAATAGTTCTCCTAAACCCCTATATCACCAGCCCTTTTTAATTGTATTTTATTATATTTTTAGTTTTCAGATAAAGTGTTGCTTAGTTGCTTAGGGCCCTCTCGTATTATTTAGGCTGAATTAAAAATTGTGATTCTCCTGCTTAAGTCTCCCAACTTATTAAGATTGCTGACATGAGCCACCATATGTGTGTAACCCAACTTTTGAATAAATGTTACTACTTAACTGTTAAGAGAATTTCAAAATAATGATGAATCATGGCTCAGAAAGGTGGTAAGTTTTGCCTTTGGGTCAGGCATATTAGATCTTGATATGTACTTAAAAATTGTGGGCACAAAAGAAAGCATCTTTGTAAGATCCTGTCTCAAAATAAAAAAAAAAAGAAAAGAAAAAATTAAAGATATAGCTCAGGAGTAATAATTCCCTCAGTTTAACCACCAGTACTACACTCATGTAAACACACACACACACACACACACACACACACACACTCAGACACACACACACAGACATACACAAAATGTCTGAAGATAAGAAAAAGGAGCCCAGGCCTAGGTCTTCATGTTCAGGTTACCCCTTCCCCAGTCATCTGGCTGGCAGTATATATATATATATATATATATATATATATATATATATATATATACATACATATACACACAGTGGCAAATTGGCTGCCTGTGGGTGAATCACTTATCCCAAAAAAGTGTGTTTATTTTGTTTCTATGCCTATCCTTTAGCACTAATAAAATCAAATATTTGCTACTGTGACAAATTGTCAATGAAAACAAAATATATATAGGGTTGGCAACCACAATGAATGACACCTTCCAGCAGAAGTGTTCAATGGAAAACAAATATTCATCTCCTCTTGTTGCTCTGAAGGAAGTTGTGGGAGGAGAGTAGCATGGATGGCACCACAGTCCATGAGTGATCTTAGATTCTTCTCTCTTATAAAAAAAATAATTTATGTTTTAAAATCACAAGGAATTACTGGATGCTGTAACACTTGAATGGTTCAAATGTCAATTGAACTTGTATGTGATTTTATTATCAATCTAACTAGTCAAGGAGCTCATTTAGGGATTTAGGGACCTGCAGATGCAGCTCAGTTAGAAGCATTAAGAATGCATTAAGAATGCTCAATTCCCAGCACAAAAAAATTTGGCCTTCTTTGTATAATCAAATAAAATAATAATAATCACTGCTTTTAGGAAAACATGTTTGACCTGAAATACAGTTGATATTATCAGAATCAAAATACTTTTCACACATTGAATTACATAGCTAGTCTAAAAGGAACTGCAGTGTAACATTGTAAAGTATGTTTACATTAATAGCATACCACCAAAACAACCAAAAAAGCTTTATTGACTTTTGGGAAATAAAAAAAAATGGACATAGTATAGCTTAGAAAATTATTAATACACTAGAAACATGATACTGATATAAATCCTCCAGAACAAACCAGGAACTTTGACACTTGCCTGTCATCACAGATACTTGGGAGGCTATGGAATGAGGATTACAAATTGGAGACCTACCAGGGCAATTTAGCAATACTATGTCTCAAAATACACTTTATAAGAGGATTGGGGATATGTGTAGTTCAGTGCTTGCCTAGCATTTGTAAGGCCTAGGGTCCAATCAAAAAATACTGAAACTGCTATATTTGATCACAGACAAGCATGGAAGATGTAGAATAGGGCAGAGGCCATTACATCAACTTCCAAAAAAAATTTATTAAGCTATATATGCACTTTGTTCAGCTCACATTTAACATGTCTAAATGCTGCTTTCACTAATTCAAAAAAAGATAACTTTTAAATATTATAAAAAATATATATTGGGGCTTGGGTTTTGTATTACTGGTAGAACACTCACCTAGCATCTGTGAGGCACTGGATTCAATCCTCAGCAGCAAATAAAAATGAATAAATAAAATAAAGGTATTGTGTCCAATTACATATTTTTAAAAAAGTGTATGTGCTTTTCTAATGAATCCATTAAATACTATGTATGTATGTTCAACTCTGCTCTAAAGCTATTTTCTAAGCACATGGAGGCACCAACATTAGGATAAAATGTTATCATGGAACTTTCTTGAGAAATAACCCTAAGTACTAATAAACACACAATCTCAAAGAAGAAATGCAAACTTCTGACCCTGAAAGTACATTGGCACATTTTTAAAATGATACTTTGAACAGAAATGAAGCATAATAGAATTATCCAACAATAATTCCTGATATCAATAAAGTTCCATGCTTGTCAGAAAGCCTGTCCCCTTACTTGTAAGCAATAAATAATTAACTTTCTGATGAATGTAGATTTTCATATGATATAAGAATATGCTTTTAAATTTGAAAATTAGAAAAAATAATTTTAAGATTATTTAGAAAATATATTCATATTACAAAATGCAGTTAATGACTTATCTCTTGCATAGTGTAATAATTTGAGTCCTGAAGAAATTTAATCTATAGTGGTTTTAAGTATCATGTATTATAATAATTGACAAGAAAAATATCACCATCTTAGGTAGGAAAGTTGGTGGAATGATATGGATATAAATAACCTAGGTACATGTATGATTGCATGAATGTCATGACCATAGATTTTGTACAACCATAGAAGTTAAAAAGGATGCTCCATTTGTGTACAATGAACTGAAGAGCAGTCTGCTGTCATGTATCACTGATTAGAATGCATAAATAATTTTTTTAATAAAATTTAAAAAACCATCATCCTGCTTCTATCTTCTAAAACTGATTTGAAAATTTTGCTTAGAAAAAATTCATCCAAATATGGAAGATATATTGTGGATTAAGAGCATATGTAGAAGTACATAATCTTTTTAACCATACCTGTGGATACCTCTGATGCTTGAATCTTTTCAAAGCCATCTTCTGTGTGGGTGTGTGGTGGTTGGATTCAACCCAGAACCTCTCACATGTTAGGCAAGTGCTTTGCCATGAGCTACATGCCCAGCCCTCAAAAATGTCTTAATAAGCAAAACTTAATTGAAATAAGTCAATATTACCATAAGAATTTTCAAAAAATTCTTTCAATCAAAAATAAAGTAAATTAAAAGTGTGTTTTAAAAATGTTGTTGATGAAAAACAGAAGTTCACAGGATTCTGTTGAAAACTAGAAAGAGAATAAAATAAATGTTGAACTAGAATCCTGTTGGACATGGGGAATTTCTGAGTAAATACAGATGTTGCAAAAATGACTCTAAAATAAGGAAACTATAAACTGACAAATTAGCATAGAAAACATGGACTGATCTGATGCTAAGACATCTCCCACTGAAAAAGACTACAGGATCATCAGGGATCAGATGAGTGTTACCTGACCTTTGACAAATTCTGAAATTATTTTTTGTTATATATATATAAAATTTTTTGTATATATATATATATATATATATATATATATATATATATGCTGTTGTTGGACTTTTATTTTATTTATGTGTTTATTGCAATGCTGAGAATTGAACCCAGTGCCTCACACATGATAGGCAAGCACTTCACCACTGAGTCATAACCTCAGCTGATTTTATTTTAATGTCTGTGATCAACCAAGTGGCTTGACGCCTAAGGCAGGAGAATCAGGAGTTAAAAGCCAGCCTCATCAAATTTGCAAGACCTTGTCTCAAAATTTTAAAAACAAATATATAAATAAGTGAAAAGCACTGAGTCAGGGGCTCAGTGGTTAAGCACCCCTGGGTTCAATCACTGGTACAAAAATAAATGAATAAATATTTAAAAAGAAATAGACGGTATTTTATTAAATTTGGTTCAAGGCATATGAAAGCCTGAGATACTTCATGCAATGCAGGATAGATGTTCATTAAATAGGCATTATTTTGTGTACCACTGCAAAAACTGCCAAATAGCACATTGAGGCAACACAGCCTGCAGCTGCTTCACCTGGCCCAGAAGGGGAGGTGTCTGGAGCAGGGTGGACCTGGAGGGAAGGCGGAGTTAGGAAGACTGTTGGTCTGGAGGGGAGGTGGGCCTGGAAAGGGGTGGATTTTGGAGGAGACTAGGATCTGGCAAAGTGAGGAGGAGGGAGTGCATCTGGAAGAGAGGTCTCTAGAATAGCCAGGGTCTGGAAAAGTGTGGGGTCTGAAGTAGAAGTAGAGTCTAAAGGAGGGCAAGGCATGGGAGAGTTGTGGTCTGTAGGAAGGGACATGTACAGAGGAGAATTGTAGGGTTCAGAGAAATAGGTTCCATCTGGTTGGGGTCTGGAGGGCCCTCGATCTGGAAAAGGGCTTGATCCTGAAAGAGGAAACATCTCTGGAATATGAGGAACATGAGGAAGCCTGGGTTCTGGGAGAAAGACAGGGACTGGTAATTTGACAGGATCATAATAAAAGGTGAATATGGAATAGTGGCAGGGGAATCAGCAGAAGAGGTGTGGTCTAAAGAAGTGGTAGGGTCTGGAGGATGGGGGCAGGTTGTGAAAGAGGAACAGGATATGGAGAAAGGTGGAGATTTGGGGAGGGTATCTAAAAGATGGAGAAAGGGTCTGATGGGGGTGCAAGATCTGGAGGAGTTCTGGGTGCCTGGAGCAGGGAGCAAGAGGGGGAAGGAGGTGATGATGAGTAGAGGCCTTGGTGGTCACTAACTTTCAGAGCATCTCAATCTTCAAACTTCCATTCTGAAATCCCACACTAGGTTAAGCTGAGGCTGAAGCTGGGCAGAGGTGGTGAGAGCTTGCCATACCCAACAGCTGCCATAGCACTAAGGATCTGCAGCCACACTGAATCTAGGATTAGTTTTCCCTGAGCCACAAATCAAAACTACCTATTCTATTCTAGCTGCCTAAAGATGCTGAGGAAGTGACAGGTGTTCATTGCATAATGTTAACAGGAGAGGTTGCAAGCCAGGTGGAAAAGCCTGTTATCTACCTAATAGGGTGGGTGAGGCAGCAAGTTTGCACTTTTGAGATCAGCATGAAAAACTTAGTAAGTTTATGTCTCCAAATTAAAAAGGACTGGCAATGTTGCTCAATAGAGTAGCACCTACCTAGGATACATGAGGTCCTGGATTCACTCACCTTTACTGAAAATAAACAAACAAACAAACAAATAAATAAATAAATTAAAAAAGAAAAAAAGGGGGAAGAAGAATGGTTGGCTATTTTAAAGTCATTTTCTTTTTTTCAGACTTCTTTTTCTTCATCCTTTTCATGCATGTTAATACTCATGGACAACTGTCGCGAGCAGCTCCCGAAGCTGGAGCGGGCCTTGGTCTCGGAGGTCAACTGCAGGCGAGTCCCCGGCCGTGTCCTACCCGGACCAGAATCCCCGGCGACACGAACACACCACACCGACTCACGGAGATGTCTTTCCAATGCTTCATTTATTCTCACAGCAGTCCTCACACAGCAGCAGCGGAGCAGAGACCGGACGGACCAATCAGGCGGCTGGTGTCAGTGCCTGACCTGAGAGGTGCTGCCTGTCCTCCGTGCCTTATATTTATACTAAGCTTAAACCATTACCTAATTTGTTTACATCTTATTGGGGTTTTTCCCTTACATCATTTGTTTTTCACTACCTTATCCATACCTAACACACTTCGCACTCATCACTATCTTATCTATACCTAACACACTGCGCACTTGTAGCACAACATCAAAACATGTTTACCTAAAGTTAATATTATCTATACCTAACATGCTGCACACTTGTAGCACAACATCAAAACATGTTTACCTAAAGTTAATATTCACTTCATACAATACCTAATACTTATTTAACTACTATTCACTCCATACAGTCCACCCCCTTGATACTGAGGGTGTCAGAGCACCCGAGAGTATCAATTAGAAAACATACAATGTCTTGACATATCACAACAAAATCCAATCATAGCAAGTCTCAGATAATGACAAATCTCAGTCCAAAGTTCACAGCATACAGGATATGGCACGACAGGAGACACCATTGAACAGTGCTGCAGTCTGGATTGTATGTTACGTGGCAATTTTCTGACGTCCACAACGGCTCCGTGTATGACGACACACTCCGCTGGGACAATTGCGGATTGGTACAGGTGTATCTGTATCCTGTCGTCCATTCTGTCTAAAAGGTTTATCTTCATCTCTCCCCAGGACATATTGCCCTAGAAAATGCTAAAGAACATTCCTTTGTTAGAGGTTAACATTTGGTAGACGAGGGAGGCGCACATGTTCTATGGTTAGAGTCCATGCATATCTAAACATAGGTTCAACTAGTTGTCTTAAAGCAATGTCCTGTAGGGACCTTGGTTGGAACGGTGGTTGGTTACACAATGGTCGTCTACAAAAAGTTTTCCTATATATTCCATCTGGTTTGGAATTTAAAACAAGAGCTGTGTAGCGGTACCATGTCCAGGCACATGTTTCCCTAACATAGTTAAGGTTTTGTGTATGGTTGGCCGAATAATTTGGATAATGTGAGTAATGTAGCCGAATTTGATCATGGTTAGTTCTCAAAATTTCAGTGAAAAATCCCATAAGGACCTTATTATGTTCTGGGTATTTCTCTAATTTGGATACATCAGCAGCATGTACAGACATATAATAAGTATGGTTCCATACGTGATTCAGGAAGCAAATCAAGTTAGGTAAAATACAAGGTGCATTAATAGGGACATGCATCGAACAGCTGGGTCCAGCCCAAACCTTCACCAGGTGTCGTAGCATGTAAAAATTGTCAGGTCCCAATGAGTTATACCCCACATAACTCCAAAAGACTCGCACATGGTACTGCAGACATAGGCGACAGCAGGAGAAATGCTTCTCCTCAGTGGAGTTTCCAAGACGTCCACGTCTTCGATTTTTACGCTGCCTCCTGGTCCTTGTACGCATGGCGCTTAGTTTCTCGTCAGAAAATGCTAGAGAAAATAGAGGGATTATCAGCCAGCTCCACATAATCCGTAGGTAATCTGTCTAGTTTTACGTGCATCATAGTCAGTTTCCATGCATAAGTAAACATAGGGTCTAATAGTCGCCTTAAGGCTAAATCTTGTAAGCTACGTGGGGAGAACGGCGGTTGGTTGCAAGGGGCATATTGCCTGCATAGTGTTTTGTTAAATAGCTTAGAGGGATGCTTCCCAAGTGTAATCATCGTATTAATATACCAGGTCCATGCATATGTTTCTCGGACATCGAGAGCATGAGTGAACTTAACATGGGAACGGATAATATCGTGGTTCGTTCTCATGATTTCAGTAAATAAACCCAATAAAACCTTATTGTGTTCAGGATATCGTTGTCGAGGTGACACATCCATAGCATGTACTGGCATATAATACGTATGATTCCATACATGGTTTAAAAATGAGATCAGGTTGGGTAACATACAGGGGTTTGACAAGTCACAATGTAGTTCACAGCTTGGTCCTGCCCATACACGGACCAAGTGTCTTACTGTCTTAAATGCATCTTCTCCTAGTACATTGTACCCTACTATGGACCAAAAGTCCCGTACATGACATTGTATGCACAGTCTACAACATGCAAAATGGTTGAGTTCAGCTACTCTCTCACGCAGCTCACGGCGTCTTCGATTACAGCACTTCTTCATGGTTCTTGTATGCATGTTTCTTAGTTTCTTGTATCACAATCTGTTCTGTTGAGGAGCTGTGGAGTCTGAAACAGATTTTAACACCAAAGAAGAGTAACACAATTATACAAAGATAAAATAGTAATTCCTTAAACCAATGGAAAGGGTTCCATCTCATTATACAAGCAAAATCAGCATGAACAAGTTTCCTAAAGAAGCCAACAAAAGAACAATCATAGGTATACTTAAAATCTCTTGGTTGTAAATAACCAGAGTCTACCAGCATCTTAATCTTGTGGGTTTCTCCCTCAAAGGTTTGTAGCAACTGCTTAGTCTTATTATGTACATTCTCAATGATTTTGCCATGGTTCTCATAATAGGTCTTTAAAATATCAGTAGATTTAAGCATTTGTTCGTAAACTCTTCCTTCGGGAGGCATATTCACAAAAATATTCAATCCAAAAGTATGATTACTAATATAGGTGATATGAGTCATTTTTCTCCTGGTATAATCGATCTGATGTCGGGTTATATTTCTGCTGGTGTATTTATGCCTCTGTACAGTCAAATTATGGTGCTCCACCATCATCACATTGCTGTGTATGTGACAACCAGCTTCCAATGTGATATTAGTGCTGCAGGTTATATTTTTCCATCTCTGCACCACATAATTCACAGGGTGGCAAGTAACAATTCTATAATTGCCTAGGTCCATTAACAAGCTCTGAGGAGTAGCCACTGTAATCTCAGAAGTCAGTGGCTCATCAGAAAGCATGTTATATGCCAAAAAGGTTTGTTTTCCTATTTGCATCACATTATCTTCAGACACATAAAAAGAAGCATTATGCCAAGTAAGCCAATAAAACTTATCATATGGGAAGACCCATTGTCCATTGTCCAATCTTTGTGGAAAAGCTTTGGTTGGATATCCGATGACAGGTTGGTTAGTAGTAATCTGCCATAGACGCAGTTCACAAGTGCCGGAGTCACAATAAGAGTCTGCAGATGGGTCCAAAATGGTTAAGTAGGATGAAGTCTCCCTTCCCATGCCAGTTTGGAAAAGGAGCTTAATATCATCAATTCCAGCTTTTATCATATCTTCAACATGATCACATTCTTGAGTTTTTTGCAGGGTTTCAAGCTGTTTTGAGAGAAATCTGTCTCTGGCTTTGTGGAGAGTTTCAACGGCCTGAATATGTTCTTTTAGTAGTTTTTGCTCCAGTGCTAATCTATCCATAAGTAGACTTGCAGAGTGTAGGTTCTTTGATATACCAGAAATAACTTCCTGTTGTCTGCCTTGTAATGCCTGCAACGAGGATATTTCCACACGAAGTTCCTCAGTCATAGCCCCAGCGATTGCTGCTCCCAATGCTGCTCCCGCCAGGAATGCTCCCAATGCGGCTAGCTGGAGAGGTCGCCGTCCCGCCGCATTCCTCTGCAAAGAGAAGAACATGTCCGGGACTACCGTCTTCCAGCTGCCAGTTCCGCACGTCGGATTGCCTTTCAGGGAGTTTCCTAGTGCCAGCGTAAGTTTCACTGGTTGAATCACAGGCTCTACCAGGAAGCGCTTTGGTTGGGAGACTAGGGGCATAAATCCTCCTGTGGTTTTAGTTACTGGGTCATTCTTCGGTGGTGACAAAACCGCACGAGGGTAATGTGCAGTTACCCATCCGTGTGTGGAATTAAATCCTCCTCTATCTATCAGACAAGGCCTCAAGGATTCAGGTTCCATGTAACACTTATCCATGGTTAACTTTCCTGTGTAGATGACATGGTTGCCAGAATATGAATCAAACACATCCGTGGTGTTATGGACCACATCATGGGCTACTAGATCATATACAGCCCAGTTGTCATTATTTTCAGGTTGTTTCATTAGCATATAGAAATAATAGGGCAATTTTCCAATATATATCTTTTGAGCCCAATGTTCAAAATTCATACCTGCCGTCATCCACCAATCCAATGTTCTGTTGTCTGCTTCTTTGACATGATATCGGATCTTGGCATTCCAGATGCTGTCTACCGGACATCCTTCCTCCTGATTAGTTGTGGAGTCCCACGCCACAAATTCTGCTCTCTTGTATTCACCAGATTTAGTGGCAATACTCCCGGATGAGGTTCTATGGTTTAAAATACCAATCTCCTCAATCTCCGGATACGCCCATCGAAGTCTCGTGATGTGGGGTCGTAGCATGGTGTTTTCAAATTCCTTGTCCGGATGCCTGGAAAATTCTTCATACTTAGCACTCTCCGGGACCCAGACTCTAGACAGGGACCCATCATCCACCGCATCCATGGGCACGTCATACACGGAGGTATCATTGTGCCATAGATGTCTGTGGAGTCCCTGTACCAGTTTCATATTGTTTGGGTGCCAGGCACAGTTAGAATGGTATAGGTCCATAAGGGCACCCTTCGTGTCCCAGAAAGCAGCCCGAGGGCTAGACATCGGGATTGACAAATTATGTAGGTGGTACCAGATTGTGCTGTTGGATATGTTGAACACTGGGATGAGGGAGGAAAAGAAATCATCATATCCTCGACCTCCAATGTTCCAGTATGACAGTTCCTGACCTTTCCAAGCCTGCGCGGATTGATTCATGGCAAATACAGGTTGTAGAAAGGTCACATTCCATTTCCTCGTATCTCCTGGTGGGACAATCAGAACTGGTTGAAAAGTTTGGTTTTCAAAGGAATACCAGTTATGTGTGTTATTTGTCACTAGTCTGATGTAGGTTGCATTCATCCATACTTGGTGTGGTCCTTTAACACAATTATTTTTGTCAAAATTATAGCACCATGTCCAGTTCCATATCATGAAGTTTTCCTTCTTATCTAGGGCGGCATTGGTTTCTTGCTTCAACAGTGTCTCGGCATTAAACAGCGGGTATGAAGAAGTTGGTTGCTGAAATCTTGAATTGATGTCACCGAGGTTCCATTCCTTGTTGTTTCCTTTTTCCACATGCTTGTATATATATCTTCCTGTCTTGTTGTCCTGTAGCATCCACCCCTGGTGGTGGAATTGACGGAACGCACTATTCCGTGATACATCCTCATGGGTTTTGATAGCACAGGGTCTATATGCAAAGTTCCCAAATCTGTTCACTGATTGGTTTTTTTGGTTTATGTAATAAAATCTATATCTGCAAGTCGTAAGTTCTTCTTTCAGCATAGTGAAACAAACTCGTCCCACAAATGCATATCCTTGTGTCATATTTTGCATATGTCCAAAAATTGCTCTGACACACAAGACTGCCAAAGGGTTTGGAGATCCATCAGCCCATCGATAGTTGGGCTGGGCCTTATTGTGTGTGAACGGCTGTGGCAGTGGGTCGGTCAATACCACCGGGCTTCTCCATGTCTCCAGACCTAAAGTAGCCATCTTCCACCAGGCATCAATTGGCGGATAGGAAGCATTAGTAATCAGCCAGTCTTTATTTGGTGACTGCAGCATTTCAAACTTCCCAAAAATAGGCAAATTAGGAAAGTCCATAACACAAGTCACATAATGTGTAAATTTGAGAGTTTTGTTCTGGAGATAGTCCAACCATATTGTCATATTTCTATCTTTGGTACTCATGTATTCTAAATAATCTTCCAATATTGTTGGGCAAGTCTCACCATAAGGGGGTCGTAAGTCTGTCGGCCAGGCCGCAATTGGTCTGGCCCCTTTCAGTGGTCCCCTTGGCTGCGCATACCAATCGTTCATTACAGGTTTGGATTCATTGTATGGAAGTAGCCATAGAGCATCTGTTGTAGGTAGTGGAGGGGTGGTACTGGTCTCCTCATCTTCTCCTTCTTCAGCATCATCTTCTTCTTCATATTCTTCATATTCATAATCAAATCTCATATATCTTTGACTGAGATCCCGTTGAGCCCACAACTCGAGTTGTATTGTTGGAAGGTCCAATTCCGATGCTTTGCCGCACTCGAATTGTTCATCATCCTCCAGTTCTTCTCTCATCACATACACCTGAGACCAGTCTTTCCCTTCCAATGCTGCCGTAGCATTGTAATTTTCCACTCTCATCACTTTGCTAAGTTTCCTCCAATGGTACACAAAATAGGGTTTCTGTGCCCATAAGTCCAACACTCCTTGAATCAAATGGCATCGCAGAGGATTGGTGTCATACCTGTTAGGCATTCCTCCTTCCGTTGTTGTCCTGAACAATGGTGAATACACATCATCAGAGAATAACTCCCAGTACCCAGTACAGTTCTGAGGTGTTGACCATCTGTTGTAGTGGGTACAAAAAGCATGGGTGTGCCAATATAGATATCTGATTGCTGAAAGATTTTGCCCTAGGCGATGTGCATGCTTCCAGTATCCTGGAATCACCGTGCTCCCACCAGTGGCATTCCATTCTTGGATGGTCTGAGGGAATCTTAAGTAAGATGTTATCCATTGTCCCATAGACCAAGTAGCTCGTTCAGTAAGGTTGTATTTCTGGATCCATACTGTGGGGGGCACTGTCGTGACGCCAGTTGAAGTAGTGACGCCAGTTGAAGTTTGATTAGCTACTAACGTGGTGACAAGAAGTGTGGTGGTCAGGGTGGTATTTGTGATCTTCATGATGCTCACAGTGACTTCGCCAATCACGTCAGTGATAATAGTTTTCCTAACAGTTTTATTAGACCCAAAAAGAGTTCCGAACAGTAACAGCACTTGAGAAAGTAACATGCGGCTTGCTATGGCACAGTAATCCTACATCCACAAATTTATCTCTGAAAAATTTTACACAAGTTCCCAATAGGCTCCACAAACATAGGTACACAATAAATCAACTCAAATACTAGTAACACTCAGAACAGTTACCCCCAAAAACACACAGTGTAGTTCAATACGTAACATCCAAAAAGGTTTTGTATGCATTGTGTCATGTTATGAGTAGAGCTATTATTAGGGCTATTAGTACAATTATTCACAATAGCTTTTCTCCAATCCATGCAGTGGAAGTATCCACCAATTACAACACAACCATAAATTATCACAAGAATCCATAAACACTGAACAACAATCCAAGTTCTACCTTGACACCACATCCTTAACCTTAGTTAGTCTTAATTGCCCTTTTTCTCCTGAGGTCCAAATTGTATTCCCTGGTCCATGTGCCAGTGCATCCCCCTTTTGAACTGACCTGTCCTTACGATCCCGAATCCAAACCCTGGACTGCCGTGGAGGGTCAATTTCACTGGGGTTTTCCAAGTTCTGGGTTTCCCCTGGGAAAGTTTCCTCAAAGGGTGACTTCCTGTGCAGTCTTTGCCTAGAATTAAGTTCAAAAACTGCAATTAGTATTGCTTGTGGCAGCGGGGTATCATGTAACATCAATAGTTTTGTTTTAATTAATCCGTTAAATCTTTCAATATTCCCTGCTGCCGTTGGATTATAACTCAAATGAAAATCCCAATTTATGCCCAGAGTATCAGCCAATCGTTTCACTCTGGTGCTAGTAAAATGTGTACCCTGATCGGTACTAATCACCCAAGGAACCCCGTACCTGGAGCACCAGTTCCACATCGCCCCTTCGGTTGTGCGGGCATCCGCCCGCTTAGAGGGGAGAGCCATCCCTAACCCAGTACAGCAATCCACCATGGTACATACATACCATGTGTCCCTTATTGGGCCAATATAGTCCATTTGGATTCGCTGATTGAATCCTCTAGGAGTTCCCAGGGTATGTGCATAAATATGATGGAAACGAGTCCCCGCCTCTGCACATTGCCCACACTGTTGGATTGCAGTTTTGCATGCATGCCATGTCCCTTTTAGGTTCCTGGCCTGCAACCACTGGTATAGTGCGTGTGTTCCAAGGTGGCCCAGATATCTATGGAGGGATAATAATTCAGCTGCACTGAGATTAGTCTCACCTGCACCTTTTTCCAATTGCCAGATCGGTTTCCTGGTGAATTTTAACTGTAATTCCCCTTTTTGTTTCACTTCCCGTGGGTTTTTGTTAGTCAATTTAATCGTTGCTGACGTGATTTTACTTAATTTATCAACTTTTTCATTTCCTTTGGACATCTCGTCTGTGCGTCCTGTATGTGCATCGACATGACCAACCAAAATATGAATAGGTGCATCGGCTAGATACTGCCAGGTGGATTTACTCCACACATCTTTCCCATTAATTTTAAAATCTGTTATTTTCCATTTTCCTGACCAAATTGCTATACCATTGCATACTGCCCATGAGTCTGACAATATATGAACATATTTTTGTTTTTCCTGCACCGATTTTTCTACTGCCAGACGGACTGCCTCAAGCTCAGCCACCTGTGCTGACTTATCTTTACCTTCCTTAGTCAAAACTGTACCATCACTAGGCCTTAACGCAGCCGCCTTCCAGTGGACCACCTTATCTTTAATGATTGCAGACCCATCCGTATACCACGTGTTGCCACTGTCCGCGTGCGCCCCCCATTTACCAATGGGCCTCTGCGCCGCTGGCTTAGGGATCACGGGAACTGGCACCAATGGTTGTGATGCCACATCCTCTGTTAACGTCATAATTTTAGAATTACTAGTTACATGCGCCTCTCGGCACAAGTTGTCCAAATACCATTTCTACTGTAATACTTTTTTCTCAATTGGGAGTCCAGCCAATTTATCATCTCCCATCTTTACCCAGTCCAAAATTGGGACCAGTGTTCTAATTACCACTTCCTTTCCCAGCAGCGCAAAGCCCAATGATTGTAGTGCGGTGCACGCGGTCCAGATTAGTTTCTCAAATAATGAATATCTATTTTCTGCAAATGGGAACTTCTTGGTATAAAAACCCATTGGTCTCATTTGTCCCCTTGATTTGATGTACACACCCCATACACCGTGGTCATTGATATAAACCATGTCAATCATGATAATCTCACCCTCCTGGGGAATGTACAACTGGGCATAGGAACTAATATATTCCTTGGCCAGTCTTAAACCTTCCTCCTGTTCTTTTGTCCACTGAAAGTCCGCTGCCTTCCTACACACCCTATATATTGGGGCCAGGAGTACCTGTAAGTAAGGAATGTGCATTCTCCAGTATCCTAGGATTCCCATCACGTGCTGGGCTTCTTCCTTATTTGTAGGGGTTTTCATATTCAATATTACATCCAGCACTTTTTCAGGAACTCTAGGTCCAGATGCTGTCCACATTACCCCTAGATATTTTACTGTTTCTTGTGGCCCCTGTACTTTATCCTCATTAATTGTCCATCCTTGATCCCTCAGGGTTTTAACCACCAATTTTGTTGCTAGTTTCATATCATCCTTTTCCTTTCCAGCAATTAAGATATCATCTACGTATGTCCATATCCTAACCCCTGTTGGTAGCTGGAGTTTATCCAATGTTGTCTGAATTGCTTGATGTGCAATTATAGGACTGTTCTTATATCCCTGGGGCACTCTGGTAAATTGATATTGTGTGGCATTCCATGTGAATGCTGTCATTTCTCTGCTTTCTTCATGAAGTGGGATAGCGAAAAACATGTCAGACAAATCTATAACTGAAAACAATTTGGGTGCAAAATTTCTTACCTCATTATAAATACTTTCTACGTCCGGTAATGTACCAGGCATTGCCGGAGACATCTTATTCAAATTTCTATAATCTATTGTCAATCTCCACTTTCCATTAGGTTTCCTGACTGGCCAAACCGGGCTATTATATTTAAATGTACTTGTTTTCTCAATGATTCCTCTATCTTCCAATTCCTTAATAGTCTCCGTTACCTCTTCATGTCCGCCCTTTATTGGGTACTGTTTAGTGAATACCGGTGGAACATTAGGTAATTTGACCGGTTCCACCTTCACCTTTGATAACTGTCCAGCCAGGCAATCCTTTACCTTTTTCAAGGGTAGCCAATCACCATAAATTTTTCTTATTTCTTCTATTCCTAGTACTGAATGGGGCACACTTCCACACAGAGCACTGACTTCTATATCCTTCTCATATATACACAACTTAATTTTCAACTTATTCATTCTTAAAGTATGTCCAGTGATTCCTTTAACTTCTACATTTTTTCCTAACTTGTTTTTAATAAAATCATCCCTTATTATGGTTATTTGGCTTCCTGTATCTATCAGGAAGGAATCACTGTACTTGTTGTCATTTATCCTAAATGTCAATTGTATGAACGGCCTGCACTCCGTCCAAAATTGCGTTGTCCAACATTGATGTTGGTTCTCCTTATGTTTTGCATTGTTTGTCCTTGCCAGGGCTGTCCTGGCCGGACTTTTCTCCAATCCTGGTTCCCTTGCCCCCAATTTCTGGGGTTCTGTCTGGGACCGTTCTGCCATCTGCACTCCCTGTACTCCCTGTTTCTCTCTTGGTTTGGGCGTCCACCCCCTGGCTGACCCCTGTTCTGAAACGCGAACTTGTTGGGGCCTCCAGGTAGTGGCCCTCCCCTTCCGGGCCGACATTGGCCAGGCGTCGACCCTGACTCGTTTTTTCCCGTGAAGGACAGGGTTGCAGCAAATGACATCCTATTCTCTATCTGTAGCTCCCGGTGCTGTTTTAAAAATTCAACCACATCCCACAGAGTGTTTGCTCCTGCTAGTGCAGTAGACAGGACAACTCTATGATTTTCTGGGGCTCCTTTTAAACTGATCCTCCTTAACATAGCTGTCAAGGGGCTGCGGAGCGGAGGTACTGCTCCGTCACTATATACATAACAAATTACTCCTAACTTCCTCACCAGTTTTATACCTTCCGATGGTCCGTTCCATCTTATCTTTCCTTCTAGGAAGCCTAAATCCATGTTGGGAATTCCTTCTCTCCAAGCTCTACTGACCCATTCGAACAGGGTCCTTACTTCTAAATTATCTACATCCGCAATTCTGGATAATGCTTCCTGTACTGATGGTTGATCAATCTGGAGGTTTAATTGTTTGACCTCATCTCCAGACAGCCTTATACTCTCTCCTCCTTTTGACCAGAGCATAAACAAAAAATCTCCATCTGTTTGACCTTTCTGAGAGAAGTCATTTCTTAGTTGTAATATTTCTGCTCTGTTTAGGCTCCTTGTTTCCATTGACTGCTCCAACCCATCCGGGCGTCCCCTTCCGGGTGTGGAGGTCTTTATTATTGAAACTGGGCAGCTTTCTGGGTTCTCCATCTCCTCCATGATGTCTTTGAGGAATGGGTTATTGCTATTCTTTTTTATGGCTTCTGCCACTAGCTTTTTCCCTCACATTCTATCTTCATCTACATCATTTATTATTTTAAGTAATATTCCCGGGATTTCTTTCTTGTCTGCTCTCTGCATAATTGGCTTTGCTGTGTTAGGGTTGCTCATTAGTATTTCTACATTGGTTCCTTTTTGGAACTCAGGCATTTTGGCCTGTACTATCCTCTCAAGTGGCCTCCATGGAGACTGGGGTTTCAGCTCGCTAATCGACTGCCCCGTGGTTATTTTGGTGCACCTTTTAAAGAATTGCTTCATTTTTGACCTAATGTCCATTTTACAATCTTTGCGTACGCTTCTAACTTGAGCAACCTAAAGTTCCAACTCAATATACTGTCTCTTTCTATGCCTGACACTAGTTCGTGGAGAAGCTGATCGTATTTAACTTCTGCCCAGGACCCTATCCTTTTTTTCGTCCAACCCATCCGCTGAGGTCCGCCGTCTTCCCTTAAAGGGATTCGAGCGGGGGCATTCCTCCTTGGTTACTATCGTCTGCCCTGGTGCCGGTCACTTCGGGCTCGGATAGGCCAAGTGCGGTGGTCTTGCAAGGGGAATCTTACTCTTTCTGCTGTGGGCTTCTGCTGGATCCTGCAACTATGCCAACTGTCGCGAGCAGCTCCCGAAGCTGGAGCGGGCCTTGGTCTCGGAGGTCAACTGCAGGCGAGTCCCCGGCCGTGTCCTACCCGGACCAGAATCCCCGGCGACACGAACACACCACACCGACTCACGGAGATGTCTTTCCAATGCTTCATTTATTCTCACAGCAGTCCTCACACAGCAGCAGCGGAGCAGAGACCGGACGGATCAATCAGGCGGCTGGTGTCAGTGCCTGACCTGAGAGGTGCTGCCTGTCCTCCGTGCCTTATATTTATACTAAGCTTAAACCATTACCTAATTTGTTTACATCTTATTGGGGTTTTTCCCTTACATCATTTGTTTTTCACTACCTTATCCATACCTAACACACTTCGCACTCATCACTATCTTATCTATACCTAACACACTGCGCACTTGTAGCACAACATCAAAACATGTTTACCTAAAGTTAATATTATCTATACCTAACATGCTGCACACTTGTAGCACAACATCAAAACATGTTTACCTAAAGTTAATATTCACTCCATACAATACCTAATATTATTTAACTACTATTCACTCCATACAGTATTTCTTGGTCATTTTTATTTATTCCTTTGAGAAATGACTATTTCTTTTGCCCATTTGCATTGAGTTTTTTGTTACTGATGTTAAGTGTTTTGAGTTCTTTTTTATCAGGATATTAATATGTGTTTAGAAGAGAAACTGAAAAATATCTCCAATTCTGTAAACATGATTCATACTTCTATTTTTTTTTATTTTTGCTGTGCAAAGTTTGTAAATTTAATATCATGACACTTATTTATTCTTAATTTTATTACTTGAACTTTTTGGATATTTTCAAGAAAGTTGGAGCCTTTGACAATATATTGAAGGATCAGTATTCTATGGGCCCAATCTGGCTTTCTCCACTGACTTTCATGTTCATTTTTAGAAGACCTTTATTTTGAATTAAACCACACAGAGTAAATAGCACCTTAGATTTTGTTTTTCAAATGCTCTACAGCTTCTGCCAAATAGTTCATTATCCAAGAGTATTAACATGCATGAAAAGGATGAAGAAAAAGAAGTCTGAAAAAAAGAAAATGACTTTAAAATAGCCAACCATTCTTCTTCCCCCTTTTTTTTCTTTTTTAATTAATTTATTTATTTGTTTGTTTGTTTGTTTATTTTCAGTAAAGGTGAGTGAGTCCAGGACCTCATGTATCCTAGGTAGGTGCTACTCTATTGAGCAACATTGCCAGTCCTTTTTAATTTGGAGACATAAACTTACTAAGTTTTTCATGCTGATCTCAAAAGTGCAAACTTGCTGCCTCACCCACCCTATTAGGTAGATAACAGGCTTTTCCACCTGGCTTGCAACCTCTCCTGTTAACATTATGCAATGAACACCTGTCACTTCCTCAGCATCTTTAGGCAGCTAGAATAGAATAGGTAGTTTTGATTTGTGGCTCAGGGAAAACTAATCCTAGATTCAGTGTGGCTGCAGATCCTTAGTGCTATGGCAGCTGTTGGGTATGGCAAGCTCTCACCACCTCTGCCCAGCTTCAGCCTCAGCTTAACCTAGTGTGGGATTTCAGAATGGAAGTTTGAAGATTGAGATGCTCTGAAAGTTAGTGACCACCAAGGCCTCTACTCATCATCACCTCCTTCCCCCTCTTGCTCCCTGCTCCAGGCACCCAGAACTCCTCCAGATCTTGCACCCCCATCAGACCCTTTCTCCATCTTTTAGATACCCTCCCCAAATCTCCACCTTTCTCCATATCCTGTTCCTCTTTCACAACCTGCCCCCATCCTCCAGACCCTACCACTTCTTTAGACCACACCTCTTCTGCTGATTCCCCTGCCACTATTCCATATTCACCTTTTATTATGATCCTGTCAAATTACCAGTCCCTGTCTTTCTCCCAGAACCCAGGCTTCCTCATGTTCCTCATATTCCAGAGATGTTTCCTCTTTCAGGATCAAGCCCTTTTCCAGATCGAGGGCCCTCCAGACCCCAACCAGATGGAACCTATTTCTCTGAACCCTACAATTCTCCTCTGTACATGTCCCTTCCTACAGACCACAACTCTCCCATGCCTTGCCCTCCTTTAGACTCTACTTCTACTTCAGACCCCACACTTTTCCAGACCCTGGCTATTCTAGAGACCTCTCTTCCAGATGCACTCCCTCCTCCTCACTTTGCCAGATCCTAGTCTCCTCCAAAATCCACCCCTTTCCAGGCCCACCTCCCCTCCAGACCAACAGTCTTCCTAACTCCGCCTTCCCTCCAGGTCCACCCTGCTCCAGACACCTCCCCTTCTGGGCCAGGTGAAGCAGCTGCAGGCTGTGTTGCCTCAATGTGCTATTTGGCAGTTTTTGCAGTGGTACACAAAATAATGCCTATTTAATGAACATCTATCCTGCATTGCATGAAGTATCTCAGGCTTTCATATGCCTTGAACCAAATTTAATAAAATACCGTCTATTTCTTTTTAAATATTTATTCATTTATTTTTGTACCAGTGATTGAACCCAGGGGTGCTTAACCACTGAGCCCCTGACTCAGTGCTTTTCACTTATTTATATATTTGTTTTTAAAAATTTGAGACAAGGTCTTGCAAATTTGATGAGGCTGGCTTTTAACTCCTGATTCTCCTGCCTTAGGCGTCAAGCCACTTGGTTGATCACAGACATTAAAATAAAATCAGCTGAGGTTATGACTCAGTGGTGAAGTGCTTGCCTATCATGTGTGAGGCACTGGGTTCAATTCTCAGCATTGCAATAAACACATAAATAAAATAAAAGTCCAACAACAGCATATATATATATATATATATATATATATATATATATATATATATATATATACAAAAAATTTTATATATATATAACAAAAAATAATTTCAGAATTTGTCAAAGGTCAGGTAACACTCATCTGATCCCTGATGATCCTGTAGTCTTTTTCAGTGGGAGATGTCTTAGCATCAGATCAGTCCATGTTTTCTATGCTAATTTGTCAGTTTATAGTTTCCTTATTTTAGAGTCATTTTTGCAACATCTGTATTTACTCAGAAATTCCCCATGTCCAACAGGATTCTAGTTCAACATTTATTTTATTCTCTTTCTAGTTTTCAACAGAATCCTGTGAACTTCTGTTTTTCATCAACAACATTTTTAAAACACACTTTTAATTTACTTTATTTTTGATTGAAAGAATTTTTTGAAAATTCTTATGGTAATATTGACTTATTTCAATTAAGTTTTGCTTATTAAGACATTTTTGAGGGCTGGGCATGTAGCTCATGGCAAAGCACTTGCCTAACATGTGAGAGGTTCTGGGTTGAATCCAACCACCACACACCCACACAGAAGATGGCTTTGAAAAGATTCAAGCATCAGAGGTATCCACAGGTATGGTTAAAAAGATTATGTACTTCTACATATGCTCTTAATCCACAATATATCTTCCATATTTGGATGAATTTTTTCTAAGCAAAATTTTCAAATCAGTTTTAGAAGATAGAAGCAGGATGATGGTTTTTTAAATTTTATTAAAAAAATTATTTATGCATTCTAATCAGTGATACATGACAGCAGACTGCTCTTCAGTTCATTGTACACAAATGGAGCATCCTTTTTAACTTCTATGGTTGTACAAAATCTATGGTCATGACATTCATGCAATCATACATGTACCTAGGTTATTTATATCCATATCATTCCACCAACTTTCCTACCTAAGATGGTGATATTTTTCTTGTCAATTATTATAATACATGATACTTAAAACCACTATAGATTAAATTTCTTCAGGACTCAAATTATTACACTATGCAAGAGATAAGTCATTAACTGCATTTTGTAATATGAATATATTTTCTAAATAATCTTAAAATTATTTTTTCTAATTTTCAAATTTAAAAGCATATTCTTATATCATATGAAAATCTACATTCATCAGAAAGTTAATTATTTATTGCTTACAAGTAAGGGGACAGGCTTTCTGACAAGCATGGAACTTTATTGATATCAGGAATTATTGTTGGATAATTCTATTATGCTTCATTTCTGTTCAAAGTATCATTTTAAAAATGTGCCAATGTACTTTCAGGGTCAGAAGTTTGCATTTCTTCTTTGAGATTGTGTGTTTATTAGTACTTAGGGTTATTTCTCAAGAAAGTTCCATGAAAACATTTTATCCTAATGTTGGTGCCTCCATGTGCTTAGAAAATAGCTTTAGAGCAGAGTTGAACATACATACATAGTATTTAATGGATTCATTAGAAAAGCACATACACTTTTTTAAAAATATGTAATTGGACACAATACCTTTATTTTATTTATTCATTTTTATTTGCTGCTGAGGATTGAATCCAGTGCCTCACAGATGCTAGGTGAGTGTTCTACCAGTAATACAAAACCCAAGCCCCAATATATATTTTTTATAATATTTAAAAGTTATCTTTTTTTGAATTAGTGAAAGCAGCATTTAGACATGTTAAATGTGAGCTGAACAAAGTGCATATATAGCTTAATAAATTTTTTTTGGAAGTTGATGTAATGGCCTCTGCCCTATTCTACATCTTCCATGCTTGTCTGTGATCAAATATAGCAGTTTCAGTATTTTTTGATTGGACCCTAGGCCTTACAAATGCTAGGCAAGCACTGAACTACACATATCCCCAATCCTCTTATAAAGTGTATTTTGAGACATAGTATTGCTAAATTGCCCTGGTAGGTCTCCAATTTGTAATCCTCATTCCATAGCCTCCCAAGTATCTGTGATGACAGGCAAGTGTCAAAGTTCCTGGTTTGTTCTGGAGGATTTATATCAGTATCATGTTTCTAGTGTATTAATAATTTTCTAAGCTATACTATGTCCATTTTTTTTTTATTTCCCAAAAGTCAATAAAGCTTTTTTGGTTGTTTTGGTGGTATGCTATTAATGTAAACATACTTTACAATGTTACACTGCAGTTCCTTTTAGACTAGCTATGTAATTCAATGTGTGAAAAGTATTTTGATTCTGATAATATCAACTGTATTTCAGGTCAAACATGTTTTCCTAAAAGCAGTGATTATTATTATTTTATTTGATTATACAAAGAAGGCCAAATTTTTTTGTGCTGGGAATTGAGCATTCTTAATGCATTCTTAATGCTTCTAACTGAGCTGCATCTGCAGGTCCCTAAATCCCTAAATGAGCTCCTTGACTAGTTAGATTGATAATAAAATCACATACAAGTTCAATTGACATTTGAACCATTCAAGTGTTACAGCATCCAGTAATTCCTTGTGATTTTAAAACATAAATTTTTTTTTTTTATAAGAGAGAAGAATCTAAGATCACTCATGGACTGTGGTGCCATCCATGCTACTCTCCTCCCACAACTTCCTTCAGAGCAACAAGAGGAGATGAATATTTGTTTTCCATTGAACACTTCTGCTGGAAGGTGTCATTCATTGTGGTTGCCAACCCTATATATATTTTGTTTTCATTGACAATTTGTCACAGTAGCAAATATTTGATTTTATTAGTGCTAAAGGATAGGCATAGAAACAAAATAAACACACTTTTTTGGGATAAGTGATTCACCCACAGGCAGCCAATTTGCCACTGTGTGTATATGTATGTATATATATATATATATATATATATATATATATATATATATATATATATATACTGCCAGCCAGATGACTGGGGAAGGGGTAACCTGAACATGAAGACCTAGGCCTGGGCTCCTTTTTCTTATCTTCAGACATTTTGTGTATGTCTGTGTGTGTGTGTCTGAGTGTGTGTGTGTGTGTGTGTGTGTGTGTGTGTTTACATGAGTGTAGTACTGGTGGTTAAACTGAGGGAATTATTACTCCTGAGCTATATCTTTAATTTTTTCTTTTGTTTTTTTTTTATTTTGAGACAGGATCTTACAAAGATGCTTTCTTTTGTGCCCACAATTTTTAAGTACATATCAAGATCTAATATGCCTGACCCAAAGGCAAAACTTACCACCTTTCTGAGCCATGATTCATCATTATTTTGAAATTCTCTTAACAGTTAAGTAGTAACATTTATTCAAAAGTTGGGTTACAAACATATGGTGGCTCATGTCAGCAATCTTAATAAGTTGGGAGACTTAAGCAGGAGAATCACAATTTTTAATTCAGCCTAAATAATACGAGAGGGCCCTAAGCAACTAAGCAACACTTTATCTGAAAACTAAAAATATAATAAAATACAATTAAAAAGGGCTGGTGATATAGGGGTTTAGGAGAACTATTCTGGGTTAAGTACTCATTCCTCTCCCCTTACAAAAAAAAAGAAAAGAAAAGCATAAGAAAAAGAAAAACAAATTTTTTACATCTGGTGAACTTTTTATTCAATGGTGATAATATGTTTGAAAAAACTTCTGGGCAGGGGATGTGGCTCAAGCGGTAGTGTGCTCGCCTGGCATGTGTGCAGCCCAGGTTCAATCCTCAGCACCACATACAAACAAAGATGTTGTGTCCACCAAAAACTAAAAAGTAAATATTAAAATTCTCTCTCTCTCTCTCTCTCTCTCTCTCTCTCTCTCTCTCTCTCTCTAAAAGAAAAACAAAAAAAAAAAAAACTTCTAAAACTTATCACAAAGATTCAAAATAAACTTGGGAAATGCCTGATAACTGAATTGAAAAATCAAGGACAAGCAATATTTTTAAAATTTCTTATCAGGGGTAATTTAAAAACAGGTATATTTCATTACAGTTATGATAAAAATGCAGCATGCTATGGAAACTGCAACAAAAAAAGTGCATTTTTATCACAAAAGTTTTATAAGTGGAGAATATGAAACGTGAAATACTACTTAAAAATGTGAGGGAGAGACAATAATAAGGTAATATATATAATCTAAAATAAATAATATACTAAATATCCAGTATACGAATATTATCTGGGAGGATGTCTACAAAACAACACAATACTCCTTGCATAAAGCAGAGGATTTGTGATAGTCTCAAATTGAAAATAGTTTCACATCTGTGGCTGCTGTGCAGGGGCTCATATCAAAAAAAGCAAGGTTTGGGGCTCAAGCAGTTGAAAGAAGATGTGAGAAACTTTTGTGATGGCAGGCATGCTACTTCTGAAGGCAGCAATAGCCTATAACCAGCCTCTAGCTTCTATCCCTCAGCCCCCAAAGTTATTAAATAGAATTTTTTATGCAGCCTAGACAAAGATTGCACATGGACAACATTTGACTAATATAAGAGCATGCTCAGAAACAAATTGTTTTGACCTTGAGTACATACATTGAATCTGAGTGTTTATGACCTTGGCTACTTGCTAAAAACATAACCCTCTGGAAGCTGTACTAACACACTTGGTCTTTTTTTGTCCCTAAATGCCTCATGGCATTGAGCATTTTACAACTTCTACTGTAAGGAGCAATGCTAACCTCTCCATTTTTAGGGTGCAACACAGAATGCCATTTATCTCTAATTCTTACAGACAAAAAAATTATAATCTTGCTCTTTTGCCACCTGGGTAAATTTTTTTTAAATTCCACCAGTTCTACTTAACAGGTAAAATGGGGTAAATTTGAATACCTGGGCTGGCCATGCCAGTTGTTCACTGAAGCCATTGGCTGCTGTTTTTTTTTTTTTCATTTTATACATCATCCATTGACTCACTTGAAGGCCTTTATACTCCTTTTTTTCTCCCTAGACTCAATCATTGCAATGGGGAAGGTTGATGGGTATTTTAAAAATACAGAGATGTTACTCTACTGGATGTATTTTGGATTTCTACACCTCTTGATTATCTTGCAATTCCTCATTCTGATAGTCTCTCATACACTTGCATCAGTTTTTGCTGTCATTCATCCCATGGCCAGAGCAGCTGCACATGACTCCTTTGACTAATTATCCAAATCATCTATGCCACTGCTGCCACTTTTTTTCTTTGGCCAGGGGCTGGGGCCTGGGCTTCAACACTTAATTGACACTTCAACTTGCAGGGTTCACGTTTGCCTACAGTGCATTCAGAATCCTTATTTCTGCTTACAAGGAACTAATCCAATTATATCACAACTCTCCATAGGAGTCCACTGTAGTCAGACTGAGGCCACGAAGTATTGTATACTTCTTGGTGTCCATAGATGCCACCACTCCCCTAACAACCTCTATTAATCTATCAGGACTGAGATATCTCTCACCTGCAAATATCCTAAAGACTATTCCAGTCGCTGTGTGGGTGTTGAGACCCAGAATATAAAATTTGGGTCTTTAGCAATTGAGAGATGTGAGGCACAGTTGGCAGTGTAGTCATGCTTATGGCCAGAGACTTCAGCCCTTAGATTCCTGCATCATTCCATAGGCATTTTCATATATAGGCCAGAAAACAAAGGTGAATGGTCAATATTTTACATAGTGAACACATGCTCAAAAGAAAATATTTATGACAATGAATGCATACACTAAACAGGGTATTTATTACTTGAATTAATAATAATAATAATAATAATAATAATAATAATAATAATAAAAACCTGTTGGAAGCATCAAGAAGAGAGTAGCTATAGCCATGTTTGGCCTTTCCAATGATCCACCCTTTTAGAATTCATCATCAAAAAATCTACACATAGGGCTGGGGATGTGGCTCAAGTGGTAGCATGCTCGCCTGGCATGCGTGCGGCCCGGGTTCGATCCTCAGCACCACATACCAACAAAGATGTTGTGTCCACCGATAACTGAAAAATAAATATTAAAAAAATTAAAAAAAAATCTACACACCTGAAGTCTTCTGCAATGATCTTTTAGCAAGGAAGTAAGAGCTCTGCATCCACAGGCCACAAAGACTAGAACATAATCCCCCTGCTTAGGATTACTAAAAGCTATCGCCAGATAGTATCCTGACAAGCTTATCATTCTTTCAACTTATCATTGATCAACTGCTGTGTGGCTGCAACTAAAGATGTAATATGTACTGAAGAAATACTGATATTATTTTGGTGATCTAGAATATACATACAACTGAATATGGCAGAAATCCATTGGGGTGCTGCTGTTAACAAACCAAGTGCCATGTGATTTTGCAACACAACTCTTTTTTTTTTTTTAAAGAGAGAGTGAGAGAGGAGAGAGAGAGAGAGAGAGAGAGAGAGAGAGAGAGAGAGAGAGAATTTTAAATATTTATTTTTTTTTTAGCTTTCGGTGGACACAACATCTTTGTTTGTATGTGGTGCTGAGGATCGAACCCGGGCCGCACACATGCCAGGCGAGCGCGCTACCGCTTGAGCCACATCCCCAGCCCCAACAACACAACTCTTTGTATTTGATATTTTTTTTTATTAAATAGAGATAGAGCCTGCTTTGTATGATTTAAGATTTGACTGTGTACTCTTCATCTTATTCACCTAGGATACATAAAAAAAAAATAACAAAGAAAATACCTCATCCTCGTGAGTTTAAAATTTTATTTATCACATAGTCTTCTCTTTAGCTATAACCTCATCATAATTTTCTATAGGCTGTAAGGTTTGAACCTAGTATCCTAATAATGCCAGCAGACAAACCAGAAGTTCAAACATATTGAGTAACCTTTTCAAATTAAATCAAAGTTTAGTCAGTAAAAAATTGTCTGTATAGAATGGAGATCAACAGACTGTTGACTATAAAAGATAATGTTACCTTCAATATACATTGAAATATTGGTTTCAATATTTAAACCTTAGGAAATAAGCCAGAATTAACAAACGGGTGATTAAAACAACTTTTTCTCTGCTTAGCATTTCAATTTTACCTGTTCATAAACTTGAAAACAAGAGCCAATATTTTTTTTAATTTTTTTAATATTTATTTTTTTAGTTTTAGGCGGACACAACATCTTTGTTTGTATGTGGTGCTGAGGATCGAACCCGGGCCGCACGCATGCCAGGCAAGCGCGCTACCGCTTGAGCCACATCCCCAGCCCAAGAGCCAATATTTTAATGCATGTCTGTAATTTCTGACTCAAGAGGCTGAGGAAGAACGATTTTAAGTTCAAGCTAGACTCAACAACTCAGTGGGGCCTTAAGCTTGTTAGTGAGAACATATCTTGTCTTAAAATAATGGGCTGGAGATGTGATTTGTGATAAAGTGCCCTGAGTCTAGTCCTTGGTACAAAAAAAAAAATCCTGCCTTATTGTGCCACCATCTAACTTCTAAGACAATAATGAAAGATTGATAATTCATGTAATCTAGAGGGCCACATAGAGTTGATCCTGAATTCCAGTAAAGTTGCTTAATATTTGTGAGACCTTTCAAATATTCTTTCACACTGAACAGCTATGTAAACCTCATCTATTACAAAAGGCAAAATGATACTGAGTGTCAACATATTAGCAATTCTTTAGCCTTATCTGTACACATAAAGTGACAATGTGTTCTTACTCCTCTTCTAGCCAAAGTGCAGAGTATGTTTCCCAAACTTTGGATCTGAACTCTTATTTTTTTTGTGTGTGTGTGTGACTTATGTAAAGCTGTGACTATGAAAGTGTATTAGTCAGGAAACATTTTGAATACTTTGTTTTTGCTTTCACAACACCGTCACCTCCATAAGAATGAGTCCACCTTAATTTATTTGATTCTGAGATGAAGGATGCTCTTTTTTTGGCAACCATATCTCCCTCTGAAGTTCAGTAACCTTATCAACTATCACCTAATTACATGCAGTAAAAAGATCCCATATGAAACCAGCCTTAATTGATGATAATTCCACACATGAGACAATAATTATTATATAGTTTCTTCTTATTCAGTGATAGATAACTAATCCACTAACCATAGGCTGAGTGCCAGGATTCAATCACACATGGTGTAAGGGACCAGCGAAGCGTCAGAGGAAGAGACCACCAAGAGACCTCTCATGCAATTGGCAGAAGGGGATTTATTGATCCAGCATGCTGGGGCTCTGTGCCCACTCAGGGAGAGAGAGAGCAGCCCAGAGCCCCGAGCAGGGGTTGAGCAGTGCTTAAGTACACTTTTTGAGGAGGGCGGGACTTTACATACATCACAGTCTCCTTTAACAAATCACCATACACTGCGGGAAAATCAAACAATAATTCTTTGACTTGATTAGTACATTCATTAGTGGGAACAGGTTGGGCGGGGGTGATTGGTCACTCCTAAGCGGGGTACACATTCAAACTGATTGGTTTGGGCCTTGAATGCCTACGTGCCAGGCTACACAGGGTCCTAGGTTATTAAACAACCAAATGGCCAGTAGGGCATTGTCTTAACTGCCTCAGAAATTTAACCCATGCTTTGCAGTTTAGAAGCAGGTTTACAATGTCTGGTCCTTTACATTTTAACTCAGGCTTTGCAGCTTAGAAACTTTACCCTTTCAATGGAACTGAAGTTATGTGAAAAACACATCATGCCTTATAGGGAGTGGTTAAATTTTTATTAATTTAAATTTAAACTTTAATCTCTTGACAGACTTTATTGAATTATATAGAAAGGTATGTAGACTTCTATGCTTTAATATTTTATGATATTCTCACAGTACTTCATACCAAAGAAGAAAATTGAAATTACAACCCCGCATTAGGCTAAAGACAAAAACTGCAAAATAAGTTTTTCTTTAAAATGTTTAGACTCTAGTTTCTGGGTTACTGATGATCTGATGACCTAGAGTCTTCTCTCCAGTGATACCCATCTCTTTGGTTACAGTATGATATCTAAAATGGAAATGGATCTGTGCCCAGAATGCTGTGAGAAACAGTGTTTACTTTTGTACACTTCTGAGTTGTAGATGGCATCTCTCTCAAAGTTCACAGTCTCTCCTTTTCTTTGGCCCTGAGAGAATGTTGTTTGGTAAGTTTATTTCATAACCTATGACACAGAACTAAGTTGTCCAGTTTTTACACCTTGCTGAGGTCAGGGTATTCATAGGTCTCAAACATGGAATATAGCTGTGGTGAACATAGATATCTCTGAGAGGTCAAGAGTAAAGTCTAGGAGGAAGCTTGAAAAATGCATTTATTTATTAGTCAATTTATATTGTCAAAAATAATAATATTTTGGATATAGTGGTTTAAGTTATTGCAATTGATTTAGGCTGTCCTTCTTGATTTTTAATAGAAATTTTTAAATTATACTTGTGCGTTATATTGTTTTTTCATCTGGGGAAATATTATTGCCTTAGGACATTGCTTAGATGTTTAAAATACAATTTGCTTTCTCATAAGACCAGACAGCAGTAAAGTTTAATGAAATTTTAAAGTAATTGTGATGATATTTTTATTCATAAAAATATATATGTTGGGTGTGTGAGAAACCTTGCCTCTTGGTTTTATTTTCCCCATTGGGTTTCTCCCCACTGAAATTAAGTTTTCATCACATGAGAAGAATATCACATAATCTTTTACCCTTCCCCCTTTCACTAAGGTCATTATGTGGCTGTAGAGTTTAACAGTGGTGAGGATAATGCAAATGATGAGAAGTAATGAGATGTCATTGCAAGTCCTCATTAGCCTCTGGAGCTCAAGTGCATTTTTTGATTGAGTTGGCTGAACATCTGTTCATTTGCTTTATTATTTATACTAACTTGTGAGGCTTTTTTACGCCCTTTTCAATCCTTATTAGTTACCACCAGATTTTTCCATGTCATCATTTACTCTAGGGCCAGAAACATCTACTCTGGTGGTCTCCACACTGGCCTTTTCACCCTTCCCTCTTACTAGGTGAGAACAACTTGCCGGAGGCCTCACTCTGTTTCTCAGCTTGAGGGGAAGTGATTTGTATATGTCGAAGGCAATACTGCAGGGCTTCTTTAGGCATGCCTGGTGAGACTGCATGTTTCAAACTGAAGTTTTTAAAATAGAGTTTTTTAGGCCAGGCCTAAGGCCATCCTCACAATGGTGTAGTGAATTTATTCAAACTTAAGGTTTTTGTTTTGTTTTATTTTGTTTGTTTGTTTGTTTCTTTAATGTATTTGTCCACAATTGAGTTTTTTTCTTTTTTTTCTTTTTTTTTTTTTTTAATACCAGGTATTTAACTCAGGGGCACTGAGACAGAACCTCAGCCCATTCATTTTTTTGTATTTATTTAGAGAGAAGTTTTCAGTTAGTTGCTTAGTGCCTTACTTTTGCTGAGGATTGCTTTGAACTCATGATACCAATGTATAATTTTCTTGAGCCACAGGAGTTATGGCCTGAGCTACCAAGTTGCTTTCAAGTGAGTTTTTAAATATGTAAGACAAGTTTATTAAAATGACATTTAGAAGCATTTCTAATATTCAAGAAAAGTCCTTTGTCCTGATGTGGCAGGAAATAAAAGTGGAACTGGACTTTAATTTAAATTACAAGAAAGTTCAATTACAAAGGCTTAATTAGAACACAGTTAATTAGAAAGACACAGGCCATGGCACTATTGTACTTTTTTAAAAATAGTTTTTTTTTCTTAGTTGTAGATGAACACAATATCTTTATTATTATTATTATTATTATTATTATTATTATTATTATTATTATTATTATTTTAATGTGGATCCAGTATCGAACACACTTCTTCATGCATACTAGCCAAGCACTCTACCACTGAGCCACAACCCTGGACCCTTACCTGGTATTTTTTTAATATTTACTTATATTTTATTTATTTATATGTGGTGCTCAAAATTAAACTAAAGGCCTCATATATGCTAGGGGCGCAGTGTCCCACTGAGCCACACCTTCAGCTCTTTCCTGGTACTTTTTAAATACCTGTTTTAGATAAATTTTAATTAGTAGCCTTAACCCTTTTTCAATATCTATATGGATTAAATCAATAACCTAGAAATCAGTGAAGCTGAGAGCCTAGTTTTATCTCAAACTCTGATTTTACTTCATCTTTCTTCCCCAGACTCAGACACCTTATCACAGTGTCTGAGTTAAGATTTCCCCTTGAGGAATTTACTGTGTGTTGTCCCCATTCCAAACCCAATATTTACCTGTTCTTTAGTTTTAGAAAAGTCTTACACAATTTGCCCAGAGGTACCAAAATCTCTTGGAGTATTCAGAAAAATCAGTATCTCAATCTTGCCTTTTAGTGAGCAGTTTGAATTTAAGTATGCAGTCTTTAAGGCAAGTAGATGGAAGAAACATTTTCATTAATACCTTGTATCTAAAATGCATTTCATTTGATTCCTTTTATTAGGTACTGTGAATAAACCTACAATAAAAATGTAAATGAAGTAATTTCTTTAACAAAAGTATTCCAATTTCTTTAGATATATATCCAGAATTATAATTACTTGGTTATAGGGCATTTTTTATACCAAGAATTGTTATTTATTTTTATTTATTTAGGCACTTTACCACTGTGTTACATCCCTATTTTTTTTAATAAGACAATGTATCACTGAGTCACTTAAGCCATTGCCAAGTTTCTGAGGCTGGTCTGGCACTTAAGTTCCTCCTGTTTCATCCTCCCAAGCCACTGGAAGTACAAACATTCACAATAATACACTGCTTCAAAAAATTACTATTAGTGGATTATATGGCATTTTTATTTTGAGATTTAAAGATCAATGATAGTTTTTCAAAACTATCTTTATTAACTTTATATTGTAACCAAAAATTTAATCTATACATATACACATATACTCTGGAGTCCCCACTATCTTTCAGATATTTGTTTGGTTTGGTGTGGTTTGGTGCTAGGCATTGAACTCTGGGGGTGCTAAATAGTGCCTTATGTCCCCAATCCTTTTTTGCTGTTGTTGTTGTTGTGTTTTTTTTTTTTTTGAGACAGGTGATATATACTAATATCTCACTAAGTTGCTTATAGCCTTGCTATGTTGTTAAGGCTGTCTTTCAAATCACAATCCTCCTGACTCACCCTCTCCAGCCTCTAGTATATTTGCCACCACACCTAGCTCTTTCAGATTATTATAATAACCTTTTTAACAACACTGCGCAGGCTACAGAAAATCTCTTTGACTGATGCAGTTTATCCCTGAGGAAAGTTTATATGAAGTAGCCAATATAGGACTATTCTGTAAAGATTTGTTGAAATAAACAGGGATCTTGGTTTTTAACCTTCTTTCTGAAATACTGTTTGGTATTGAAAGAATTCCCCACGCAAAGACACTTCGCCGGGAGAATTCCAATTTTATTGCAAAAAGCTGTGTGCTTATATAGAACTAAGGGGAGATGGTAGGGCTTAGATAAATGGCAGGCCACCCGTTTATTGGCAAGTTCTTCCAGATATCAGCTCCCGCGCCCAGGAATTAGTTCTCATTGGGGCTAAAGTTTCCCGCCAGCGAGAGTTCACAAGTGCGGGAACTTTTCGCGCCACTGCAGAGAAGAAGAAGGTAGGAAGAAGAAGTCCTTAGGCACCATGTTGGGATTTTTTCTCTGGGGTACGGCTGCCGTTTATACTTTTCCCAACATGCCTCCCTTTTTGTTTTCTTAGGAATTGGGGTGTCGTTAGTCAGATCCGGCTGCTTCCTGCTGGGTGGGGGCGCCGTAGGGCCTACAAAGGGAAGTGGAGGAATGTTCGGGGGGCAGGTCTGGGGATATCATAGCAGCCAGAAATAAAACCCAGTGGCTATAGACAGCTACTTCCGTATGAGTGAAGTCTATGAAAGTTCCCTGAAGCCACAAGTCGTCAATGGCATCGAACCAGTCCTGGATGGAGAAGATTGTTGGTATCAGCCACTGGTCCTGTAACAGAGACTCTAGGAAATACTGGAAGCGTTGCCTGGACATGGCATCACCAGCACCTGAAGAAGATCAGAGCGAATAAAAACAGAATGAAGATAAAAATTAAAGCAAAGGTCAATTTTTGGCAGAAGTTCCATGTTGGGGGACTGACAGAGAAGAGGCCAAGGGCCATGAGGAGGCTTAAAAGGACATAAAGACTCATGAATCCAGGATGGCAGATTAAGAGGTTCTTTGGGCTTGTTGTCTCCCGCTGTCTGATGTCTGTTGCATTCCATCGTGCCTGGTAGGGAGCCTCAGCACTGAGTGAACTGTTCTCTTGGAGATGTTGGGGGGTTCATCGGTCATCAGAAGCTGGTAGTGCCTAAGCAGAAGCTGGTTGAAAGTTTGATTAGAAATTTTCTGCAATTGAGTTTGAAGGAACTTTATTATGCAGGGAAAGAGAGCACAGAAAAGGAGCATCCCAATAAGGGGTCCCAAGATAGGTAGTAAGTACGTGGCAAGAGAAGATTGGAAGAACGCCGTTATGGGATTAGGGGAGGTGGGTTTAAGCAATTGGGTCGATAATTCCTGCAATTTAACAACATTTTTTTTTCTATTAGCCCAGACTCATTAACATAGTAGCAACATTCCTCTCTGAGGAAGAGGCATGTACCCCCTTTTTCTGCAGTAAGAAGATCAATCGCTCTTCGGTTCTGTAAAGCCACTTGTGCCAATGAAGTAACCTGCCGCCGCAAGAGCCCAGAGACTCAGCAGTGGTATCAAGTGCTTCCTGCAGTTTTTGTTGCAGGTCATTGGATGCCCATAGAGCATGACCTAGAGCTCCACCAGAGAGTCCAAGACTCGCCACTGAGGTTGTTACAGTGAGTCCTACCAGAACCGGCAGAAAGACTGCCCTACGGGTGCGGGAAGGCAGGGCCAGCTGTCGGAATTCGGTGGGAGTATACAAAGACAGCTGAGGAACTACAGTAACCAAGAAACAGGTGCCAGAGACATTGATTGTTGAGGTACTTAAAGACCCGTTACACCAGAGGAAATGTCCAGGTTGCATAAACACAGGGCTCGATGGGGTGCTATAGCTCAAGGAACAAATGGGTAAAGGATTCATTGTTGGCGGGTGGAAACAGATGAAAAGAAATGAAGTATTGGTGGAATAACTTTCCCATAGTGGGATACGTGTCACGTGTAGGGGTTGTCCTTTCTTAGAGAAATTGTAGGTTTTTGTTAAAATATTTCCTGCTGCTAATGGGACCGCTGCTAGAAGTGGACGACTAAGTGAAGCACAGAGAAAGCACTGAGAAGTAGGCACAGAAAGAGGGGTGGAGTTTAATAATGGAAGAGTTTGGTGTAGCAAATTGAGCCATGTGGGAGGGAGGCCTGAGGGGGCTGAAGGCTCTGAATCCTCTTTGGATGGGCTATGGATAAGATCTTGAAGTTTTGATTCTGACTCCTTGATGTGCTCGACTACCTGGATGGTCGCCTTAGGTGGCGTAATCAGGGTGTGGCCAACAGTCATCCACCCTGTGGGTCTGGCTGAGGTTGTCCGAGCATAGACAGCAAACTCAACATAGTCCCAACGTTTGGCCTTGGGGTCAGGTATATCTAAAGTATACCATCCATGGTTATCGGATGAAGAGCCTTTATGCCATTTTAGGTAACTAGAAGTCCATCCTACGGAGTAACCAAGTGAGTGGTAAGAATAGCTACCATGTTCATCATGGAATCTGCATGACCAATAGGGGCACCCATTATATATCTCAGGCCACCAATGGCAATAGCCTTTGGTTTGATCAAAAAGGAAGCAAATGAAAGGCCAGTTCCAGCTACCAGGGACGAAGGTCCTGGAAGGTGACAATTTTAGGGAAATAGAGGTGCAGTTGTGGATGAAGCAAGTAGTTGCATCCACTTCGTGGACCTTCAGCATGTCATGTTCTGAGTATCGTTCCCGAAGAGTGAATAGATACATGGTAGGAGAGGAGGGTAAAGACCGGTCCTGACAGAGCTCAGAAAAGAAGCAGAGCACAAAAAACAAGCAGAGAGAGAAGACTGAGGTGTTGGGAAAGCTCAGTGTGCCTTCTTTAAGAGGAATTGGGCTGCGGGGAACACCGTGTGAGCCGCAACTTAAAGGGGTGAGATGGGTGTGGAGAGCAGGAGTAAAGGGGAGGTTCAGGAGGTGTTTCTTGGAGTTCCTCTGGGGTGGTCCTGTCGTCAGAAGGTGGGGCCTCCTGATGATATGGCTTCAACCTAGAAATGTGAATCCAGGGAGTGAGACGGTTGTCTGGTAAGGAGAGTTTGGCGGCGGTGGGGGTACAGAGAATGACAGGATAGGGGCCTTCCCATTTTGGGGTAAGAGGCCCTTTCTCCTCTGGGGTATTATAATAGACTAAACTTCCAGGTGTTAAGGGAGGAGTTTTTGGAGAGGAGACTGGGTCCGGAAGAAGCCAGTCCTGATATTTCCAGAGTTCCAAGTGGAGGTGAAACAAGAGAGGCAAAGACAAATCTCGGGTGAGAGGTCCTGGTGAAATGACCAACCCAGGGGGTATGAGAGGTCTTCCATACATCATTTCAAAGGGAGACAGTAAAGATGGTTTCTTAGGGAGAGCTCTGATTCAAAGCAAAGTCAAGAGAAGGAGTTTGACCCAGTCTAAGTTTAATTCCATTGTCAATTTGGTAAGGACTTCCTTTAGAGTCCGATTTACCCTTTCCACTTTTCCTGAAGCCTGGGGGCGATATGGAAAGTGGAAATGCCACTTGAAGGAGAGGGTTTGAGAGACCCTTTGTGTGATCCTAGAGATAAACTCAGGGCCATTGTCGGATTGTAGGGAAGTGGGCATACCAAACCTAGGGATGATGTCTGTCAGTAAGATTGAAGCTACAGTGGAAGCCTCTTTATTGGAAGTGGGAAATGCCTCAACCCAACCAGTGAAGGTGTCCACAAAGACAAGGAGGTACTTAGTGTGCCGTACTGTGGGCATGTTGGTGAAGTCTACCTGCCAGTCAGCAGCAGGAGTGTGTCCCTGAGCTTGGTGGGAGGGGAAAGGTTTAGGCCTTAAAGGAGTATGAGGATTGGTCCACTGACAGATCTGACAATTAGAGGCTATATTTTGTAGCATGTCTTTGTCAGAGGGGGTGAGGGAAAAGAAGCTCTGTAAAAAGAGGGTCAAAGACTGAGAGTTGGAATGGAATAGAGTATGAAGGAACTCGAAAATATCCTTGTTCTTACTGGAAGAAGTAGGGGCTTCAGATGAGCTGTCTAAGGTGGCCATTATATGTCCCCCAGGGCGGCCATAATTGGAAGTGGTAGCAGCCATTCGTGCCGCCTGGTCAGCCCTGGCGTTGCCCTCAGTGATAAGAGAGCCGTCCTTCTGATGGGACCTACAATGGACAACTCCCAACTGGGTGGGTAAGTGGGAGGCCTCTATCAGATTGGTTATAAGAGCCGAATTAGTGATTGCATTACCTTTGGTGGTAAGTAGGCCTCACTCCTTCCATATTGCAGCATGGGATAATAGAATATGGAAGACATATTTTGAGTCAGTATAAAGGGTGAGGGATTTGCCTTGAGCTAGAAGGCAGTCACGAGTGGCTGTTATGAGTTCAGCCTGCTGGTTGGTAGTTCCTGAAGGCAGAGCTTTGGCTTCTATAATCTCAGTGGCTGAAACTACAGCGTATCCAGAGTAATGAGTGCCATTCTGTCTAAAGGAACTGCCGTCAGTGAACCAGATAAAGTCAGGCTTGGTGAGTGGTCCCTCAGAAATGGAAGGATGACAGGGGAGGAAATCATCTAAGGTTTCCAAGCAATTATGAGTTGGTGTGTCAGACGTGGGAGTCATTGGGAGCAGTGAGGCAGGGTTCAGTGCAGAGCAGGGGAGGAACGTAATATTAGGGTTTTCCAGAAAAGAAGTGAGGAGTGACAGAACTCTGGATGGAGGAAGGGTTTGAAGGCCCTTATAAGCTAAAAGATCCTTCAAGTGATGTGGGGAGTGGATAGTTAAAGGGGCCCCAAAAGTCAGCTTAGAAGCTTCTTTGTGTAAAATTTGTCCAGCAGCCAGAGCTCTTAAGCAAGGGGCCCACCCACGGATGGTAGGGTCTAGTTGCTTGGACAAATATGCTACAAGTGCAAATGTAGGCCCATAGTTTTGACCTAAGACCCCAAGTTCTTGCCCCCTTTTTTTCATGGACATATAGATGAAATGGTCTTGAAAGATCAGGAAGGTGAAGGGCAGGTGCCTTTAAGAGGAGTTGCTGAAGCCTGCGGAAGTGGTAGTTGGGGGAGGAGGCAAGAGATTCACTAGGGGGTCCCTTTGCTAGGGCATACAGGGGTTTGGCTACAAGAGAATAATTTGGGATCCAGGCCCTAAAATAACCTGCTAGTCCTAGGAATGATAGTATTTCGGCTTTCGAATGGGGCACTGGAAGATTAGAGAGGAGTTGCCTCCTATCCAGTGTTATTTCCTTTTTCCCGGGTGTAAGGCGAAAGCCAAGATAGGTGACAGAAGACTGGGAAACCTGGGCCTTGTGGGGAGACACCCTATATCCCTTGTCTGCTAGGAAATTAAGAAGCTGGGCGGTGTGGGATTGAGAGTGTTCCCAAGAGGGACTACATAGAAGAAGGTCATCAACATATTGAAGGAGAGTAGAGTCAGGACAGGTGGGATGAAAGGATGTGAGGTCCTGGGCAAGAACTTGGCCAAAGAGATGGGGGCTATCCCTGAATCCCTGTGGGAGGACAGTCCAGGTAAGCTGACGGGAATGGCGGGTGTGAGGGTCAGTCCACGTAAAAGCAAATATATCCTGAGATTCTGAGGACAAGGGAATAGAAAAGAATGCATCTTTCAAATCTAGGACCGAGAAGTGGGTAGTAGTGGCAGGGATCTGAGAGAGGAGGGTGTAAGGGTTGGGCACTAGTGGGTGGATAGGGATCACAGAGGAGTTGACAAGGCGAAGGTCTTGAACCAGCCTGTAGGACCCATTAGGTTTCTTAACTGCCAGAATGGGGGTGTTGAAAGCAGAGTGTGTAGGCCTAAGATATCCCTTTTGTAATAAATCTTGGATGATGGGTTCTAATCCGAGGAGGGCTGTGGTTGTGAGTGGATATTGTGGTTGACTAATATATCTTGAAGGGTCCCGTAAGACAATATGAATAGGACTGCATTTAGCTATAGAGGGTGTAGTTGTGTCCCAAACCTGGTTTAGATAGTTGTGGAAGAGTGTGTGAAGGAGGTGTATCTGCCCCTAGGAACATCATGAGGAAATGAGAGGTGGGAGAAGTGTGGGGTGATATGTGAATGGTGACTTTCAATAGTGAGAGTATGTCCCTTCCCAGAAGGGGAGTGGGGCAATGGCTCATAACGAGAAAGGAGTGTGTGAAGGACAAAAGGGATCCCTGCATATAACATGATAAGGGAGGGGTTTTTCGAGGGAAAATCTGTTTACCTCCTACCCTGACAATAGGAGGTTTTGAGGGTGTGGTAGGACCCCAATACTCCCTCAAGACCGAAAAAGTGGCACCAGTATCTAAGAGGAAGGTAACGAAGCGTCCATCCACCAGGAAGGTGACCCTAGGCTCATGCTTCTTGATGGTAATAGTCAGGAGGGAAGGCCCAGGGCTCCGTCAATCCTCCTCTGCCAAGCCCAGGAGAGGCTGGGGTTGCCGTTCGGCTGACCAACCTCCCTTCCGGGTTGTTGGGCAGTCCACCACCCAGTGTCCCCTTTGGTGGCACTTTTGGCAGGGGGTGGAGGGTGTCCTTGGCGAAGGACAATCCTTGGCCCAATGTCCCTCCTTACCACATTTGAAGCAAGCTCCAGGGGGTGTCTTATTAGGACGGCATGGTGATGACCTTCTCTGAATGACCTGGGCCAACATTTGGAACTTGGCATTTTCAGCCCTCTGCCTATGGCGTTCGCTTTCATCCTCTCTACCATGAAAAACCTTGAAAGCTACAGTGAGGATTTTGGTCTGAGGAGTAGCAGGGCCCTGTTCAAGCTTTTTAAGCTTGGCTTTAATGTCAGGGTAGCTTTGGGCCAGAAAATATGTCATTAAGACATGACAGCCATCAGGGGTTTCTGGGTCGAGGTTTGTGTACTGTTGAAGGGCCTTGGTTAGTCTATCCAAGAATTCTGAAGGTGTTTCTTCATTTCTTTGAATGACCTCCTGCACCTTTTGAAAGTTAACAGCCTTGTGGGTGGCCTTTTTCAGGCCCGCCAAGAGGCAGGATGTAAAAAGGTCACGAGACTGCAAGCCTTCAGGGGTGTCGTAATCCCATAGGGGATCCTGCTCTGGGACAGCATGAGGGCCCGTGGGGTGGTTGGGATTGGTCCTATGATTTTCATCAGCATGGGCTTGGGCTAGCTCCCAGACCTGTCGCCTTTCCTCGGGGAGAAGTGTATTGGCCAAGAGCATGTAGATGTCATGATGAATGAGGCTATATGCCTGCAGGACCCATTGAAACTCCCGAATGTAAGTGGTGGGGTCAGTGGTGAATGAGCCTAGCTTTCTCTCTAGCTGAGTAATGTCCGACATGGAGAAGGGCACGTGGACACTGATGACACCCTCAGGACCAGCTACCTCACGAAGGGGTGCGATTGTCTTGGGGGTGGGAAGGAGTCCCTTAGACCTGGTAACAGGAGGACTGAAAGAGGCAGGCGGCGGACAGGAAGGAGAGGGAGGGGAAGGGGGTGTCTCTGCAAAGGAGGAGGTGGAGCAGGCAGAAGAGGGCGAAGGGGAGGGGGATGAAACGGAAGGTTGAGGATCCATGGAACCAGGTGGAGGAAGAGGAGGGTATAGCGGGAGAGAAGGAGCAGATGGGGCTGGGGGATAAGGTGGGGGTTCATCTGCTGGGTCAAATGAGGAAGAATCTGCGAAGTCAGGAGTAGAAATAGGGGAAGGGAGGGGTTTGCAAGCAAGGAGGACTTGAGAAGGAGAGCAGGAGGAGCAGAGAGCAGGGTGCTGTGCGAGAAGGCTAAAACCTTCAACGCAGGGAATCTCCCTCCACTTTTCCAGACGCTGGCAGTAGTTAAAAAGGTCTCGAAGTAGGTTTGAATCTAAGGAGCCTTCTGGAGGCCAGTGATTGCCATTATCCGGTGGATATGTAGGCCAATCTTGGGTACAGAATTTGATTAAAAGTTTGGGCTTGATGTCTAGTGTGAGGGAGAGTGTGGCCAGATTTTTTATTAAACATTTGAGAGGTGAGGCTTCAGGTATAGACAAAGAGGTGCCCATAGTCACAGGGAGAGATGGAAGAAAGAAAGAGAGAAAGAGAGAATAAGCGTAAGCGAGAGAGACAAAGGGAAAGCCCGGGATGGAATGGCTTCCAGGAAGCCCAGGAAAACGGGGGTCAGGTGGGCATCCCCAAAATGACCAGCCATCGCCAGGAACTGCAGAGGGCACTACCTGGTCGTCACCAGTGTAGTGCGATCTGTGAGACCCAATGGGGTCGGAGCCACGGGCAACCTGACGTCAGGAAAGTTTTCGACCGCAGCAGAAAAAGTCAGTAATGAAAACAGAACTCCGGTTCCGGCGGAATGCAGTTCCAGGCCGGGAGTTCAGTTTTCCCCGAGTAGAAAGGCCAGACACAGTAGCCCACGGGAAACAGCAGCGGCAGCGGCAGCGGAGGAGGAAAAAACCACAGAACCTCTCGGGTAAACTCAGAAGCCTCACGCCCCAAAGGGAAACGGATCACCAGAGGGTCCACTGCAACCAGTAAAGGTCTTAGTGGTGTGAATTCCCTCCCCCCAACGGGCGTCTGGAGTGTGCCGGACGGTCACAGTCACAGTACCAGCTCTAGCCCGAAGGGAGTTGGCGAGCCAGGGTCAAGGGAACCTTACCTACGGTCGAATCAGTGGTGAGTGCAGAAAAGCCGCGTCTGAAAACAGCAGACTTGGGCGGAGAGTCTTCTGCGGGGCAGGGGACGGGGCTCTTGTTGGAAAGGGTTCACCCGGATCCTCACACGGGGCACCAGAATGAAAGAATTCCCCACGCAAAGACACTTCACCGGGAGAATTCCAATTTTATTGCAAAAAGCTGTGTGCTTATATAGAACTAATGGGAGACGGTAGGGCTTAGATAAATGGCAGGCCACCCGTTTATTGGCAAGTTCTTCCAGATATCAGCTCCCGTGCCCAGGAATTAGTTCTCATTGGGGCTAAGGTTCCCCGCCAGCGAGGTTTGAAATTGGCGCCGGCGGGAGAGTTCACAAGGGCGGGAACTTTTCACGCCACTGCAGAGAAGAAGGTAGGAAGGAGAAGTCCTTAGGCGCCATGTTGGGATTTTTTCTCTGGGGTACGGCTGCCATTTATACTTTTCCCAACAGGTATCATAGTTCAAAAAAGTGCTGGGAAAACAATGTAAATTCAGTTGTTTGAAATCTACAGAGATTCACATAAGCTCAGTCACCATTTGTTCCAGAGCTTGGAACTTCAGAACAAAGTAATGTTAACAAAATATATTAACGTTGAGACATTCAGTAAACACACACACAAACACACACATACAGACACACTCTCACACACACAAACACACACACACACACAACTTTTTCTAGGAGCAATTGGTAGTTCTGGCATTATATACTAGTGTGTCAGGGTTTGTTAGACCAGGACACAAGAAAAGACCACTGACTCCAATTAAAATCAAATTAAAGCAAGCTTATTATTTTGACTGGCCAGGCTGCCTCTCCCTCCCAAAACAGCGGGAACAAGACAGCAACCCAGCTTTCCTGGAGCCCAGCTTTATAGCCCAGAAAGTTACACAAAAGGGGGGCTACAGATAACAGAACTCTGACAAGCATCACACTAATAGTACTTTACATTTTTTTGCTGGCCCCAACATCAGAATTTATGAAGACCATTAGAGCCTCAGAGAGGGTCGTTGTCTGGCCAGGGAAGGCCAAGATTTGTGAGGCATCACTAAAGTCTCAGAGAGGACTGCTATCTGGTCAGAGAGCCAGGCATGGGTGAGTTCAAGGCACGGGCAGGCGTTCCAAGCAGGTTCAGAATTTGCAGTAATTTATAGTAATGCCGAAATTATCTTTTCATGGCTTTGTGGTGAGATGCCCAATTTTAAGAAAAAATCAGGTTGGGTCTATCAGGTTGAGGAAGGATTCAGGAAGTGCTAAAATCTCACTCAAGCCAAGAGTAGTTTACTGGATTTCTCCCTATTTCACCTAAAATACAAGCTAGAGTGAACTTAATCTGTCAGCAACAGCAGTTGAGAAAATAGGCTGGCAAATGTTTTTTTGAGATAAGTAGACAGCTTTGATATTTGAGTATTTCTGTGTCTTGATCACAGCTTATGAAACACTTGTGAAGGCTTTCATGGCTCCTAGATATCACCACATTTTCTTTGTATCATTTCTTTCATATTTCCTTCTTTTTGTGTGTGTGTGTGGTGCTAGAGACTGAACCCAGGGCCTTGTGCATACAAGGCAAGCACTCTAAAAACTGAGCTACATCCTCAGCCCCTCTCTCACATTTCTGTTTATTATAGGTGATGATGGTAATTGGGGATTTTGTCCCAAATGTGGTACATTGCTCAAGACAGGACTAATATCCATTGTATCTAAATCTCTCTACTTTTTCATGATTTTGCCAAAGAGACACTCATAGTAGTTTTTGTCTTAAATGTATCTATAGATGGAGGGAGAGTGTCTCATTTTAATATTCTGCTTTATTTTCAACATCATTCCCTCTTAACATTTGCCTTTATAGTGTTCCTAAGGTTGGAACTGACTACCTTGCACATTCTGCACACACACACTCTAAAAGTGAACTTTGCCACTAGATCCCAATTCAAACTTTACATTGAATAGATTCATTCATTCACATCTAATGTTATTTTTCATATGGTTGGTTCTACATATGCCTTTTTATGGCTCTTAACAATACTATTGATGTACATATTGTTTCAGATTTGATTCATGTTATGATTTATTCTTCTGTATTATTGCAATATAGTTTAATGTGTCACATAACAATAAATATATTATTTTTTTAATTAAAGGTTTTGGGACGTTTTACATATATTATTTCCAATATAAATTTATTTATTTTTTTGGTCTCTTCTTTTCTTTTCTTTTATTTGGTATTGGGAATTAAACTCAGGGGAACTAAGCCATTGAGCCACATCCCCAGACCTATTTTGTATGACATTTAAAGATGATGTCTCACTGAGTTGCTTAGGGCCTCACTTTTGCTGATGCTGGCTTTGAGCTCACAATACACTTGTCTCAGTCTCCCAAGGTGCTGGGATTACAATTGTGCACCACCACATCCAGCTCTCTTCTTCTATTTAAAGAAAAACATGCTAAAATTTTGATGTGAAAATATTATATATTAAATTGAGTTAAAATAGTTGTCTTTATAATGATTTGTTTTATTTACACACATGGTATTTTATGTGCTTTTGCAAATTTTTATTTAGTTTGTGATAAGTTCTACATATTTTCCTTGAAAGCCATTATACATGTAATGTATTTAACAGATGCAACTTTAGTATAATACTTATGTGGTATTTTGTACTCTAATTAAACCAAAAATCTTTCTGGGATCTATAAACCAATTTTTTCTCAAACTTTATTATTTTTTGAATGTACCTCCTCTTTTTTTCTAGGCCCCAGATTTCCACTGTGTTGCCAAGTATAGCTCTAGCCTTATGCTATCACGTAACTGTACGCTGTCATGGTACACACATACTATAATTTCTATAGGTCTAAGCTGCTAAGTGAGGAGTATTATATATGTATATAAAATTATATAAACAGTTTTCATAAAGAAATAACAGCAATTTTTATTCCATTTTTACTTCATGAAAATTTGTTTTGTGTCCTCCTCAATACTCTGTATTCTTTTTGTTGTTGTTGTTTCTTACTGGAAATTTAAATCAGAGGCACACAGAGACTGGGTCACACATAGTTGCTTAGGGGCTTGCCAAGTTTCTGAGGCTGGTTTTGAACTCAGAATTATCTTGCTTTAGCCTCCCAATCCAATGGGATTAGAGGTGTGTGCCATGGAATCTTCTTCTATTTTATTTTTGTATTGAAATATATATTACTTCTGAAAATAATTTATTCTTGATATTAAGAAAGCATAGAATATTATTTTTCCCCACAAATAACCCCCCTTTTTTTGAAAAAAATGTCATTTTTTAAAAAACATGTCAGTAGAGCCAGATATATACTTTATTGTTGTCTAAATGGCAAGTTGTTTATTATTATTAATTATTATTATTATTATTATTATGCTATGTATTAGTTACATAAGTTTATCTGTTTATATTATTATAAGGTATATACTCTTTTCTATAACTTTATAGCATACATTAGTGAGTATCAAAATGACCTGTTGGGTGTTGGGAGGGAAGGGGAGGGTTCATGGGGTTAGAAATGCTGGTGGAGGGCTAGAATTATGGCTTAGTGGCAGAGCACTCACTTAGCATAGGCGGGACCTGGGTTCAATTCTCAGCACCACATAAAAATAAAGGTGTTGTGTTGTGTCTGTCTACAAATAAAGGTTCTCTCTCTCTCTCTCTTAAAAAAACTTTATTGAAAAAAAAATGATGGTGGAATATGATGTATATTATTATATATAAAGGACTGAATTCATGTAAATATACTTTGTATAAAACCAGAGAAATGAAAAATTGTTCTTTATATGTGTAATAAGAATTGTAATGCATTCTGCTGTTATATATAATTAAAAAGTAATTGAAAATGAAAAATAAATGATGGCATTATGTTCTAATTGAAAATAAATACTACTCCTTTTAAAAATTGAAAAAAAAAAGGTCTGTTGGTCAGTGATAAACTTTATAAAGTATAAAATGTATCCTGAACATTGGGTAATACATAAACATAGATGTAGGTAGTTATAGTGTTGTCAGCAAAATAAAAAAAAAATACTATAGAGTTCATTTCTTGAAAAGTATAATTATATGAGATGCATTTTTACCTATACATATATACTATTATTATATATAATTAATAAATGTTTACTATATCTCACATTAACCACATTTATTTCAAATTAATTTGTCTTTTGAAAGCACCAATATATGACACTCTTCGGATATATACACTTGGTGTGTCTTCAAATTTGTCCCTTTTATGTATTATGTTCTTTTCTTTACTCTCCTTTTTATAGAATTTCTTTTTCCAAATTATTGAGATTAATGAATTTTAGACACTTCAGTTTAACAGTGCAGTCTGTAGATTTTCTTTTTAACCTCAGCTAAAATACATCCCACTTTTTATAGGCTTATTGTTATGTAAATGACTTCTAAAAACCTGCATATGTAACACCTTAGCCTGACCTTACTCTGGACTATCGATATCTGAGTGGAGGGGATCTCAAACTGATACATGGAAAAGGCAGAACAGAGATGGGTCAGGATGTGAGATTGGTGGATGCTGAGTATGTAGTAGTGAGTATTCATGAAAAAGTATTGGTGGAGTAGAAAGGGATAGAGAAAAAAAGTACTGTGAAGGAAAGAGGGAAAGAATGACCAGCTCCAGGGTTCAGATTTAAAAAGTCTAATGATGGATCAATGGTAGCATGAGGGTAAGAGGTATTTTTTGGAAGCAGAAATAAGGTAGAAGTAAAAGAAGAAGGTAACTCTGGCACTGTCCCCAAGAGAAAGAGTCAGATGTCTGGATTATGTGTTTATTTCTTCCCACCTTGGGGTGGAATTGAAAATTCACAGAGTATGTTTCAGTGGGTAGTATAAAAACATTTCCAAGTAGCTTTACAAATTTGTGTGGCCACAATCAACATTTGACAATTCCAGTCACAAAAAATCTTTGTATTTTTTCATCTGTTTTATTTATTTATTTATTCATTCCCTTTTTTTCATTGATTTTTGCTTTACTGCTATTGTGTATACACTCCTGGTGAGTATAGAATCACACACACACACACACACACACACACACACACACACACACACACTGGTATATATATATATATAACTTCTATAACATTATATTAAATTCAGCCAGCCTCAGCAACTTAGTGAGGCTGTAAGAAAATCAGCCAAACACTTTTTTCTTTATAGAATATTTTTTTAAAAAAGGACATCTGCTTTCAATTTGTAATATGAGAGAGAGAGAGAGAGAGAGAGAGAGAGAGAGAGAGAGAGAGAGAAAGAGAGAGAGAGAGAGATCTTGCAAAAATAAAAAAGTAATCAGTGACACTCTTAGTGTCAAGGATGTAAATAATTTAAAAGTAATAGTGAGCTAGTTGAAAAATTCATCTAGATTATGAACTACTGCTTTGGGAAGTTAGTTTGCTCTCCAACATATAAAAATGAGAGAGGAATTCTTTATTAATGTGTGTATAAGAAAAAAGAGTTTTGACACAGCTTTTAGTTAACCCAGACTGGGTCAACTTTAATGGGTGATTAGGGTTCTGCCAAGATGATAGGTTCTTGAGTTTTTTTGGATAATGTGATTTTATCTAGTCTTAATATACAACAATTAATGTCTAATATAAATCAGGCTTGGTGAAGAAAAAAAACATTTAAATGAAAAGTAAATGTATGAATAAACCCATAAAACAATATTTAAGAAAAATTCAACATTCAGAATATTTATGCAATTATATAATCACCAGTAATGTAAAAACAATGACAACTAAAGAAAAAGTGAATTAATAAGAAACAAATAAAAAATGGAATGAATGAATTAATTAATGAATAACTAACCAGTGCAAAGATGTAATGTGACTGGAATTGTCAAAGTCAGCTTGTAGCCATGAAAAAGTGTAAAGATACATGGGAATGGTGTTTTACTACTGAAACATACCCTATGAACTACAAATTCCACTCCTAGGTGGGAAGAGTTGAACACAGAACCCATTCACCTGGCCCTCTCACTTGGGAACTGTGCAAAAATTACCTTTTTCTTTCGCCCCAAATTTTATTGCTGCTTCCAAGAACACTACCCCTCTACATTCATACCATCATTGTAGACTTGAAGCATACGAACCCCTCTACTGCTCAAGTTTTTCTTTTTTTTTTCATTGCTCTTTTTCTCCCTACTCCCATATAGTCCACCAATACTTATTTTGTAATGAAAAATCTACATACTCAGCAATCTCCAGTCTTACATCTTACTATATCCATTTCCTGCCTTGTGTATGACCACTTTGAGATCCCCTTCATCAAGACATCAATAGTCCAAAGTGATCAGATTTGGGGGTAAAATATGCAGAATATTAGAGGTCAGTTACACAACAAGAAAACTATAAAAAGTGGGCTTCATTTAAGGGTGAAAATAAAAAGAAAATCTATAGACTTCAGTAGTTTAAATAAAGGATCCAAAATTTATGATTCTAAATAATTTTAATTATATCTGTGAGTCACTTTTTTGGGGGGAAGGGATATGGGGACATTACTAAGGAGTTTAAAGCTCAAACTGTTTTTTATGAGACAAATAACAGAGAAGTTAAAAAATATTAATGAAATTGTGATATCTTTTTTATAAATAAAAATATAGACATATTTATTCACAAATTGCTTTAACCTTATAAACAGTTATAAATGTCAATGCACTTCCCTCTGGGATAGGTCCTAGTATTGGAAGAAAACTTTGCCTTAAAATAACCGCATTCACAGACCCTCTAATAATAATAATAATAATAATAATAATAATAATAATAATAATTGATGTGGGGAGGATTTCAAGGTTGTGAAGCATACCTGTAATATAAGTATATAAGTTACTTGAAAAGCCATCACGGAAAATTTTATACACTGTCTGAAGACATATATGTATGAATTATATATCAAAAGTGTTTATGAGTTCTGTAGTGAGGGTGCAGAAGTACAATACACAGTCTTTATTTTTTCTTGAATATTTTTTGTTTTAGATAGACACACTACCATTAGCAGTTTGTTTGTTGTTTGGCTTTTTAATATGGTGTTGGGTGTTCAACCCAGTAACTTATGCATGCTTGAGAAGCGCTGTACCACTGATCCATAACCCTAGTACCCAAAGTCCGTTACTAATTTACTTTTTTGGTGGGAGTGTATGTGTGTAGTGCAGGGGATTGAATCCATGGCCTAATATAAGAAAAACAAGCCCTCTACTGATTAAGTTATATCCTCAGCCCTGATCTGTAGTCTTTTAACAGTGACAATGGAGCAGCCTGTGATTCAGACTGCTTCTGCACCCACTTGGCTCAGGTTGGAAGCAGGTCCTGAAGCCTTCACCAGTCAGTCTCTTAGGTGAGAACTGTCCAATCCTCAGCAGCTGGTGATGAGGGGGTGGGCTTCCACAATCTTCTGTTCCCTTGGTGTTTGGAGCCCGCCATTTTTTCAGTCTTTTTGTAGGCTTCTGTCCTGCCCAGGTTTCTGAGTTATACAGAATCTGAAAACAAATCACAGGGAGAATGCTGAGCCTGAAAGCCAGGAAATGGCTTTAAATCAGCCACAACAAAACAAAATAATAAATAAAACTCAAAATACCCCATTTAAAAACTGAGCAAAGAACTTGAATAGATGTCCTTCCATGGAAGACACAGAGAAGATCAAAAGGTACAATAGTAGGCCCTCAGGGGTCAGACCAAAACACAGAGAAGTGTAACCTCCCAGTTTTAGGAGGACAGCAAGCAACAATGTGGGGAGTGATGCATGGAGTTGACAAGAGAAGCCTGGGCCCTAGACCTTGTTGATGGGGATGCCCAAATGTACAGTCACAGTGGAACACAGCATGAAGTTTCATCCAGAAATTAAGAGTAGGATCACCATGCAGTGCAGTCACACTGATCCTAGAACCCAGCTAAGGAACTGGTTTTGAAGATACACTTGTGCACCTGTGTTCAGAGCAGTGTATTTTTCACAGCTAGGATGCAGAAGGACCCAGGTGTCCCTGGATGGAGGATTGAAAAGGTAAACTGTGCTATGTCAGTATGATGGAACAGTATTTGGCATTAGAACAGAAAAAAAAAAAACTACTTTCACAGTATACAGCTTGATCACATTGGCTTCTTTAATGGCAAACACTGTAAGGTTTTACTTACATGATGTGTCAAGAGAAGTCAAGCCCTTGAAAATTAGACTTCACTGGTTGTCAGGATCTGAGGGAAGAGGAAGCCCATGGTGTTGGAGAAGGGAGATACTTCCAAGGTTGTTACTGAATATAAATGAGATGTCAGAGAAATGTCAGAACCCCATGGAGAGTCAGACCAGGCAACTAAGATTCAGGGGTGCTCTGTTGGTCGAAAAAATGTTTGGAGCATGGTGACACTTGCTGAAATGGGACTACATGGAGCTTGCACAGTCCTGCAGTCTGCAGTCAGGTGGTCCATCCTTAGAGTGATGCTGGCAGAAGACAGCATCAGTTAGATAAGCAGTGAGACAGCCACTCCCCCAAAGGAGACTCCAGGATCCAGCCAGCTCCAGAATTAGCAGAGTCAAGGGAGGCCCAGGGGAGTTCTCTCTGAAAAGGAAGGATCACAGCAGAGAGCTTGGACATATATATCAAGGATTAGATGGGACCGAAGAGCACTGCAGTTCTGCTCACTTGATGTGACCCAGCAGGTGGCACAATGGTCCACATCCAGCCCTTCACTCAGCTTTCACCAAAGCAGACTGAGCCAACACAAACTAGGGAGAGTCTGCACCTTGCTGTTAATACTGACAGATTCCTATTATTTTATTCACATTTATTTGGTGCTATGATTCATGGCCTTTTTTAAATTTTATCCTATAACTTTAAAAAATCGCTTTTCTGATACCACATGGCATTTCAAATGTTTAAACCCAATTTTAACAATCTACTTTTTATAACAAATTTATATTATTTTATTTGATCCACTCTATTTTATCCTCACTAATCCTTTGTGTATATTTTCTATTTTTTTTTTCACTTTTGTTGAAATGACTCTTTATTCCCTTTGTCCCACTGTTAACATTTTCTGGGCTTGAGCTTCACCCTGGGAGCCTCTGTGCCCAATGGTCTTGGCACAGTCCTGCTCGCCTTCTCTTCTCATGAACACCTGGTATGGCTGCCTCCATGGCCAGAGCAGGGGCTTGTCATGCCTCCCTGGGCAGGAGCGTGTCCCTGGGTAAGGGCAACATGTCACTCTAGAAGCTGTGCTGCACTCCCAGTCCAGTGCCTCCATGCATGTTCCTTTGCACACACACACCATTGTATTCATTATTTAAATTTTAAAAAATGGAGTTTCAGGTGGTGAAGCTATATGCTCAAGTTTAAATATTTGATGGTTTGGTTAAGCTCAGACCCAAGCCCACAGACACCGAAATGCAAGCTCTCCCCTTAAATGTCTGCTTGCTCCTTTAGAGAGGTTGTCCTACATTAGCCACACTTCTCTTTCTATCTGCTCTCTGTGATTCTCACTGCCTAGCCACAAAGCTGAAGATTGTGCATGGCCAGGCCTACACTTTACCTTCTGGCCCTCTGGTTTTATAGACACCAACACTGTCTCTAAACTACCTTGACCTACAGGTTGGACAGGGGGGCCTGTGGTGGAGTCCTTTCAAAGTCTTCTAAATCCTCTGCCTTGGTACCTGCTGAGGCTATGTAGAAACCACCCAGGTGGAGCTTCTCTGGTCCACATTCTCTGTGGCCTTGGGATACAGCACACAGACTTTTATGGGGTTTCCAGCATGCACCACCATTTCCCCAGTTCCTTCTGTGAGGAGTGTTTGTTCTTTGGATGAGAAATGCACAAGCAAGCCAGCTAGTGCTTTGTATGAGATGTTAGCAACATTCTGGTACAAACTGCTCCTGAATGCTGAGGAGAAGGTGTTTTAAAATCCCAGTGCAACACTGAGCTAGCAAAGACTAAATAGACAGAATCATGGATGCCCAAATGTACACAGCTGTGCTCTGCTATCAGCAGCACCTTGAGCTCTCTAAGGAGACAGTGATGTGCTTCTTTAACACCCTCCAACTTTCAAAGTGGAGCTCCCCATGTTGACCCCAAGGGAAAGATGAACTGTTCTGAAAGCACTCTGGCTCAGATTGGCAGACTGTGACAAGCTCCAGTAGACCCAGTTAGATGGGACTTCAGGCAAACAATGAGTTTTGTTGTCTAAGTCAGTCCTGTGTAGTTTGAACAGTAAGGCTGTACTTCTAGTCTGTTTGAAATTCAAATGGATATTCTGTGTTTCATCTGAAAATCCTACCTTACCTATAGAACATAATGATAAAGAAAAGTGTCTGTTCCTCATTTATGTGAAAAGAACCAAAATATCCCTCTGAAATTTTTCTATGTCTACCCATCAATCAGGAGTGTTCCCAATGACCTAAGCTGAAATTTGCCTTATAGGGGGTTCTGTACTGAAACTGGAGAACCAAGCAAAGATATTTATGAGGGAAAGAAACTTCATGTTAGGCCTCAAATAATTTCTGCAGAAAATGTCTAAGAAACATAAGCTCTGTATTTGCAATAATTAAAAATTCAGCAGGGATAGGAGCATCAAAAAGCACAGAATCAGACAACAAATTCTGCAGATTTTGGAATACTTGCATATAGTATTTTAAAAAATCTAATTCCTACATTTTACAAATTTTAGGCCAAGAACAAAGTTGGAAGACTGACACTACCTGACCCTGACAATTACTTTGATCTTGACAGCATTGCACATGACAGAGCAGAAGACCCAGGTAACAGAACAGACCCACACAGTTATGGTCACAAAGGAGCAGAGGCACAGAGTGGAGCAGATATGAGCTTCAAATCATGGTGCTGTATTAACTGAGCATCCCCCCTGAAAATACATAGAGACAGAACTTAAACTCTTCACAAAACTTAGCAGGGGATCATAAGTATTTAGGATCATAGGCTTAGATATAAAATGCAAAATTATAAGACTAGAAGATAACATAGCTTGCTTTGTGTTTATTGATAACCATAACCGTGATCCAAAATCAAGTCCAGGAAATATAAGATGCATAGGTTAACTTCATTAAAATTAAAACTTAAACTATGAAAAACACTATGAAGAGAATGAAAATATAAGCCACAGCCTGGAAGAAAATTTTTCCAAAACTCATATATGATAAAAGAATGGAATTCAAAATATGCAAAGAACATTTCATACTTTTCCACGAGAAAACATACAAGCCAGTTACAAGTTGGGCAAAAGACCCGACAGATGCCTCAACAAAGAAGACATACAGAGAGCAAATAAGCCCCATAAAAGCTGTTCCACATTCCATATCATCGGGGAATTCAAGTTGAAACAATAAATACTACTGTACACCTGCCAGAGTGGCCAAAATCCAGAACATCAGTAAGACCAAGTGTCAGTGAGGAGGAAGCATGACAAGAGGGCTTGCTTGCTATTGCTGAAAGTGGCAGGCCGGGTCTCACAAAGCCAAGACATGCTTGCCACATGATCCAGTGATCACTGGTTATTTTCCTAAAACGTTGGTAAGTTACATGCACACAAAGTTCTGCCCATGAGTGTTTATAGCAGCCTTATTCACAATGGTCAAAACTCAGAAGCAAGCAGGATGTCTTTCTGTAAGTGATTTGAAAAACAAATTGGGACATCTGAAGGTGTACATTGATCAGTGATAAAAAGTGAGCCGTAAGCTATATAAAAATACACAGAGAAAACTCAAGGGCAGATATTCAGAGACAGAAAGCAATACTACAAGGCTGTACACTGCATGATTCTAACTACATCATACTCTGGAAAAGACCACACAGTGAAAATATCAGTGGTTGTCAGAGTGAAGGAGGCTGGGGAGGGATGGATAGCAGGCATAGAGAAATTTTAGGAAAGAGAATTAATTCTGTATGATGCTATGGTGATGATACATGCCATCATATTTGCTAAAACTCACAGACTGTACACCATGAAGACCAAACTCTACGACAAGTATGGATAGTAGTTAATAGCAGTGTGTTAGTATTGGTTCATAATCTGGGCAAATTTACTGCCCTGTCATAAGGGTAAATTACAGGGGATAAGTTGTAGGCGAAGAAGCTTTTTTTCTGTATTTCAGTAAATTTAAAACTGCTCTACAACATAAAGCTAATTGACTAAAACATACCAAATTGTATTGTCAAATGATGTGGCAAGGATATAGCAACATCCAAAATAGCAAACATTTACATTATACAAAAATAATACAATACTTGAAATAAAAAACCTGGTGGATAGATTAAATGGTATATTAGACCCAACTGCAAAGAGAGTTAGTAAATTGGAATATGGAGTTAAAGAAATCAATCAATGTATAGCACAGAAACAGAAAGATAGGGAAGTGAAGTTGGAGTCGTGGGGAAGATAATCCTTATTTTGAATCAGTACTCTGGTAGAAGTGGAACTATACCAAGCAATGATAGATAGGATTATTTCAGAACTGCTGAAAAACAAAATCTGGGGACTCAGGAGGCCCAATAAAACTGTAGGAGGGTAAATAGAAATCTTCTCCTGGACACACCAATAGAGGTGCAACATTGAATCCAATCAGGTATCTTTAAAATACTGAGAAAAAATAAATAGCCCTCTAAAATTTTCTAACCAGTGAAACTACTCTTCTATAAAAGGGATAAAATAGAGATGCTCTTAACAAAGTATAAACATAAAAAAAGCTTACTACCCACAAAAGCTCAGGATATTCTTTTATTTTTTTGAGGGGGGTTGAACTCAGGGCCACTTGGCCACTGAGCCACATCCTCAGCCCTATTTTGTATTTTATTTAGAGACAGGGTCTCACTGAGTTGCTTAGCAGACTGTGACAAGTCTGTGACAATTTTCTGACGCTGGCTTTGAACTCGCAATCCTTCTGTCTCAGCCTCCAGAACTGCTGGGATTACAGTACCACAAAGACTGACTCAGGACATTCTTAATGAAGACAAGATGCATGTCTGGAGAAACAGGAAGGAGTCCAAGGCCACAGATTCACAGGGACACATGTCATGTATTATGGTGATATAAAGTGATAAATTTCTAAATTAGGTATTTATAACAATTAATAAAAATAGAACTGAACTAAGTAAGAGCGAAGAAGTTCCAGGATTCTTCATATTATTTGAAGAGAGAAAAAGTAATATGACTTTTAGTTTCACAGTTTTGAATATGCATTTTAAACTATCTAGAATTATTCCTAAAAGAAATAAAGTATATAACTTTAAATTACTAAAAAAGAAGATCAAGAAATCAAGAATGAAAATTGTGTCAAAAGGAATGAAAAATAAAAAGTAAAAATGTACAGAGTTAGATGTAAATTTCAACATTTTAGTTCTCATATTAAATAGAAATAGCATGAATATTCAAAAATTTTCAATAAAAAACTCTTTTAAATAACCCTAATGAACAATTAGCAATAAATTCAGTGAAATTCAAAATTTTTGGAGAAAATAACAAAGTTTTATTGAAAGATACTACCAAGGAGCAAAATAAATGAAGAAACATTTTGCTGATACACAAGGCCTTTTTTTTTAATGCAGTTGCATTTTTTTTGTAACTTTTCATTTTTCCTTGGATTTATTAGTTTTGTTTTATGAATTTTGAAAAGGCTGCAGACTAATAATTCATCCCTAGACTGTTTGAAAAATTCGTAGCCCACATTCAAATCCACCAGGTACTCTTATCAGTTCTTCTTTTTGAGGAGTCCTGCCTGAACTCTCCATCTTCAGAATTTCCTGTTGACTTCATGCTGTTCTCCACTCCCACCTTCTCCATTTAATAGTTGTATTTCTAGTTTAGAAACCACAGCTACCTTGTAAGTAACAAAATATCTTCTTTTCCCTTCACATCAGACTGTTTCTCTCAACTCTCCACTTTATTAGAACACGATAACCATTCCAATTATGTTTTCCTCCTTCCTATAACATCCCCACTTGCATTTTTATTTATTTTTTTTAAAGAGAGAGTGAGAGAGGAAGGAGAGAGAGAGAGAGAGAATTTTTAATATTTATTTTTTAGTTCTCGGCGGACACAACATCTTTGTTGGTATGTGGTGCTGAGGATCGAACCCGGGCCGCACGCATGCCAGACGAGCACACTACCGCTTGAGCCACATCCCCAGCCCCCCACTTGCATTTTTACTAAAAAGACTAATGACTTTCACATTCTATTCCCTAACTGTAATTAAGTATTTCCTTAAAAGGGGAAAAACCACACACAGAATTTGCATTATGATTGTAAAATATTATTCAATGATTAGCCAAGTTTTATGCTATTTGGATTTCCTTTTTGCAAAGGTCGTGATCCCAGTGCTGCTCACAGGGAAGTCATAGAAGTATGCATCTTCTCACCCTTCCACCATTTGTTCAAAATTGTGCATCATTTCACGTTTAGTGTTTGGAGTATGTTTTTCCTAAACAGTTTTGCTTTGTCCTTCATGTGGGATGAAAAACAATATGGCTTCCACTTCATATCCTTAATATCATCGGCTTTTTCTTCAGCGTCTTGCTAATAATCCACACTGGTATTCCCTAAGTTTACTGATTTTTTAATTTTCACCCAGGCCAAGAATTTGTTGCGCACTCAAAAAAAAAAAATTTATCCTGAAGAATTTGGTCTTCCTTTTTAATAACATTCTGTGCCCTTGTGTAATATCCTGGAATTCAATCAGAGTTTAAGAATACAAAGTTTTTTATTTTCTTGGGTTTTAGCCAAAGGTCTCAGTTCCCAGAATCCCCTATAGACTCTTTTTCGTCCCAGCAGGGGTCCCGCCATGGTCTAGGGATCCTAGGAGTGCAGACGGCAGGCGCCCAGTGTGTCTGGGCCCCCTCTCGAGATCTGCAAGCTGCTTGCTCCCAGGGAAGCCTGGGAGTCAGTGATTAGGCTGGCCACCCAGGGCCAGGGGCTTAGTCACTTTTCCACATGTGTACCTGCAAGCAGATGTTGAGGATCACGGAAGAATTTTATACACTGTCTGAATATGTATACATTATATATAAAAAGTGTTTATGGGTTTTTTTTCTTGAATATTTTTGTTGTAGATGGACACAATATCATTAGTAGTTTGTTGGTTGGTTGGTTTTTTAATGTGATGCTGGGTGTTCAACCCAGTACCTCACGCATGCTAGGGAAGCACTCTACCACTGATCCATAAACCTAGTCGCCAAAGTCCGTTACTTAATGTATTTTTTTGGCGGGAGTGTATGTGTGTAGTGCAGGGGATTGAATCCATGGCCTTATATAAGCAAAACAAGCACTCTACTGACTAAGCTATATTCTCAGCCATGATCTATAATCTTTTAACAATGACAATGGAGCAGCCTGTCATTCAGCCTTTGATTCTGTGCCCACTTGGCTCAAGTTGGAGATAGTGCCTGAAGCCTTGACCAATCAGTCTCTTAGGTGAGAACTGTCCAATCCTTGTGCAGCCAGTGATGAGGGGGAGGGCTTCCACAATCTTCTGTTCCCTTCCCGTCTGGAGCCTGCCATTTTTTCAGTCTTTTTGTAGGCTTTCTGTCCTGGATCCGGAGCCCAGGTTTCTGTGCTACACATGAAAGGGTAAAGCTTCTAAGCTGCAAAGCCTGAGTTAAAATGTAAAGGACCAGGCATTGTAAACCCGATTCTAAACTGCAAAGCATGGGTTAAATTCCTGAGGCAGTTAGGACAAGGCCCCACTGGCCATTTAGTTGAATTATGGCCTGGAGTCCTGTGCAATTCCTCACGTAGATATTCAGGGTCCGAACCAATCAGTCTAAATGTAACCCCCTCCTTAGGAAAGACCTATCACTCCAGCCAGCCCTGTTCCCGCCAATAAATGTACTAATCAAGTCTAAGAATTATTGTTTGATTTTCCCGTGGTGTAATGTGATTTGTTAAAGGAGACTGTGATGTATGCAAAGCCCCCGCATCCTCCCCAAAAGGTGTACTTAAGCATTGTTCAACCCCTGCTCTGGGCTCTGGGCTGCTCTTGCTTCTTGAGCGGGCCTAGAGTCTCAGCACGCTGAATTGGATCCTAAATAAAAATCCCCTTGTGTGTTTTGCATGAAGCCAGTCTCTTGTGGTCTCTTCTTCCGACGTTTCGCTGGTCCCTTACACACAGAGGCTGAAAACAAACCACAGGGAGAACGCTGAGAACCCTGAAAGGCAGGAAATGGTAATTGTGCCTTCTTATCTTGAGACTGGGTCGAAAGGTGGATTAAAGCTGACAGAAGTGGCAATGGTGGAAACTGGGAGTCATGGCTAGGGTACTCCTCATGGTCCTCTCCAGAGTCTTGTGGCCAGAGGGTCTCTCTGTGGTAGCTTAGCCTTCACCTCCCTCTTATTAGTGAGGCTTAGATCGGCAGTTGAAAACCTGGGCATTTTGCATCATTATTGTAAGGTGTTTTTGTAAGGGTCCGGCGAAGCGTCGGAGAAGGAGAGACCACACGAGACAAACTTCATGCAATTGCAAGGGGGATTTTATTAGGGGGATCCGTTCCAGCGCGCTGGGACTCTGAGCTCACTCAAGAAGGGAGAGCAGCCCAGAGCCCAGAGCAGAGGTCAAGCAGAGCTTAAGTACACTTTTTGGAGAGGGTGGGGGGCTTTACATACATCAGAACAAATCATCATGAGGCACGGGGAAATTGAACAACAATTCTGATACATGATTAGTCCATTCATTGGCGGGAACAGTTTGGGCAGGGGTGATTGGTCACTGCTAAGTGGGGTACACATTCAAACTGATTGGTTCTGGGGCCTGGATGCCTACGTGCCATGCTACCTGGAGCCCTTAGCTATTAAACAACCAGGGAATCGATGGAGATATTTACTGAGCAGCTCCCGCATTGTCCTAACAACTTACAGGTTCCGGGGATAGCAAAGGAATTGTAACAATAGGCTTTTACCTTTTAGCCCAGACCTTGCAATCTAGAAGCTTTACAATGCCCTAGTCTTTTACACTTTAACTCAGACTTTTGCAGCTTAGAATCAGCTTAGAAATTTTACCCTTACATTTTCAGTTTCTTTCTAAAGCCCTTTGTGGGCTTCCATGTGCCATGAGTCCAGCATGTCTCCAGATTGGATGGTGAAGACTGAGATAATTACCAGGAGAGAACCCCAAATCCATTTGTTGTAATCATGCATGAGAGAGGCTGTTGATTTTAGGGCTTTTTACTCATGAGGGTTTGTTTGTTTGTTTGTTTGTTTAATTGTGTGTGTGTGTGTGTGTGTGTGTGTGTGTGTGTGTGTGTGTATTGTTTTCTGTTTGGTACAAGAAATTCAACCCAGAGGCATTCATCAACTGATTCACATTCCCACCTCTTTTTTATATTTTTATTTAGAGACAAGGTCTCTTTGAATTTCTTAGGGCCTCACAAATTTGATGATGCTGGGTTTTAACTCATTCTCTTCATGAATCCTGAGATTTTTAAATGTAGGAGAAGCAGTATCTCAAATCCACAACAAGAATCTGAAATCCAGAACTTCAGTTTAGCTCACCATTGGTCTCAGAATAAACCCCTAGTTTTCTAGCTCTCTGTTCACATATCCAAAACTAGGGTTCTCTGTTCACAGTGAATAAGTATAAAATAGAATAGATAATATAATGACAATGTAATGCTGATAATGGGCCTCACTCAAACACACCTGGTGGCTAACTGAAAGATATTTTAATAAGCACCATTAAAGCCTATTTCAAATGCAAAAGACCTTGAAGCCCACTTGTGGGAACACCTTCAACAAAGTCCTTTTTCCCAGGGGTAATTCCTGATTGAATTTGAAGAAAGAAGGACTGGTCACAGAAAGAATGAAAGTGAACTCATATGGTAGTCAGGATGCCTTTTCCAAAGCATATTCTAAATGCATTATGCTCCATGTTCTGCCCAAAACCATTAGCAAACTTCTAAGATGGCACACCAAAATGAGTCTTTTTTTCTGGTATCATTCCTCATACCACATGGTGGGAGTTCTATTTCTTAGATTTTTTTTTCTCAAAATTTATGAGACAAGCACCCAGTTGCAATTGGCAAACTGAGTAATTTTGGTTTATCTCAAAACTCCACTTTCAGCATTATCAATCATTATTTTCCCACGTTTTATTTCAAATGGATGCATCATTTATGTTTTTCTACAAGAACTGAAGGGCATTTTTAAAAGATTTTAATTTATCATTCTGAGATTTTCACATGAGAAGAAAGCAGAATAAAATTAGGTGACATTAAAAAGAATGTCCTAAATGAGGTTTATCTCAGCCCCATTTTTTGGGGGGGGTGGGGAGACCAGGGATTGAAGTCAGGGGCACTCTACCACTGAGCCACATTCCTACCCTTATTTTGTATTTTACTTAGAGACAGGGTGTCACTGAGTTGCTTAGTGACTCACCATTGCTGAGACTGGTTTTGAATTCATGATCCTTGTAAGGGTCCGGCAAAGCATTGGAGGAAGAGACCACAAGAGACTAGCTTCATGCAATAAGCAGGAGGGAGTTTATTGATTCAGCATGCTGAGGCTCCAGGTTCACTCAGGAAGATAGAGCAGCCCAGAGCCCAGAGCAGAGGTCAAGCAGAGCTTAAGTACACTTTTGGGGGTGGGGGGGGCTTTGCATTCATCAGAACAAATCATCATGAGGCAAGGGAAAATTGAACAACGACTCTGAGACATGATTCGTACATTCATTGGTGGGAACAGGCTGGGCAGGGGTGATTGGTCACTTCTAAGCAGGGTACACATTCAAACTGATTGGTTTTAGGGCCTAAAGGACTACGTGACAAACTACACAGAGTCCCAGGTCATTATACAACCAGGGAATCAGTGGGAATATTTACTGGGCAGTTCGGATATTGTCCTAACAGCTACAGGGATTACAGGTTCTGGGGGTAGCAGAGGAATTTTTAACAATACCTGGTCTTTTACTTTTTAACCCAGGCCTTGCAGTTTAGAAACTTTACAATGCCTGGTCTTTTACACTTTAATTCAGGCTTTGTGGCTTAGAATCAGCTTAGAAATTTTATCCTTACAATCCTTATGTCTCAGTCTTGAAAACAGCTGATATTACAGGCATGCACCACCATGCCTGGCCAACTTCAATCTTAAGGGCTAAAGTACACAGCAAATTAAATCAAAGTCCATGTCAATAACTTGATACACTTAAAATATATATATATATTTTTTTCTTAGTTGTTGATAGACCTATATTTTATTTACTTATATGTGGAGCTGAGAATTGAACCCAGTTCCTCACATGTGCCAGACAAGTGAGCTACCACTGAGCCCCAGCCCAAGCCCCCTGGTACATTTTTTTTATGGGGGATATTGGAGATTGAACTCAGGAACACTTTATTACTAAGACACATCCCCAGGGTTATTTTTTTTTACTTTATTTAGAGACAGGATCTCACTGAGTTTCTTAGCACCTCCCTTTTGCTAAGGGTGGCTTTCAACTTTTGATACTTCTTCCTCAGCCTCTTCAGCAACTGGGATTACAGGCCTGCACCAACACACCCAGCCCGTGTTACATTTTTAATAGCTGTTTTACATGTATTTTAAGCAGTAGCCTTAACTTTTTTCTAATATATGTTTGACTTGAATCCATAACCCAGAAATCAGTGAAACAGAATCTATTTTTTATCTCCAACACTGCTTTCGGTTATGACAATGTCTGAGTTAAGAGTCCCCATTAAAGAATTAACTATGTATTGTATTCTCATTCTGACCTCCCTTATGACCTAGTTCTGAGTTTTAGAATATCTGAAATAAGGTTCCCAGAGATTCCAAAATTTTTGGAGTATTTAGAAAACACCACTATCTGAGTCTTGCCTTCTAGGGACCAGTTTGAATTTTAAGTGTATAGCTTCTGAAGGGATGGACTAATTGGATGCTTTGCAGCTGGAAGGCATTTTCTGATATACTTTCTATCTAAAAGGTACTTCATTTATTTTCTTTTATTAGGTACTGTGAATAAAGTTACAATAAAAATAGACGTGTGGCAATATATTTAGCAAAAGAATTCCAATTCCTTTACATATATATCCAGAGTTATTATTAGTATATTGTAAGACATTTTTAACAAGAATTATTATTTATAATTTTTTTTATTTAAATACTGGAGATTAACCCCAGGGCACTTTACCAGTGTGCTACATACCCAGTCTCCAACACTTTTATTTATTTATTTATTTATTTATTTATTTATTTATTTATTTATTTATTTATTTTTGGGAGAGGGTTTTACTGAGTTTCTTAGGACCTTGCCAAGTTCTTGAGGCTGGTCTTTTGACACAAAAATAAGCCAGCATCCTATGACCATGAAGAACAGATTCCAAATCATCCAGTTTTGCAGGCAGTTTTCCAGCAGTCATGTCCCCAGGGACTGTGCCCAGCTGGGACTGAAGGGGACCTAGGGAGTGTGCTTTTAAAAAAATACTATATAGGCTAGTGCTCTGGGGGTGAGTCCCACTCAACTTGGGATCATGGTACATTTACAGGTGTCCATGCATCCTCAGAGCTGGATATGGTGGTGCATTCTGTCATCCCAGCAGCTTGGGAGGCTGAGGCAGGAGGTTCAAAAGTTGGAGGCGAGCCTGAGCAACTTAATGGGGCCCTGAGCAACTCAGCGAGATCCTGTCTCTAAATAAAATACAAAATAGGGCTGGGGATGGGGCTTAGGGGTGAAGCATCCCTGGGTTCAGTCCCCAGTACACACAAAAAAAAAAAAGAAAAAGAAAAAAAAAAGACCAGCAGCCCTCATGATGTGGGTGGTCTCAGGAGGGATGACCTGTGGGCTAGCCTCCATGCTCAGTCCTGAGGCTGGCTTTGAACTCAGGCATGTGGCCTGTGTGGAGGGACACAGGGCCCAGGAGGGTCTTGGGCACATCTGGACCAAAGATAGCTGTAGAGATGTCCTTACTAGCCTGCTCTCTCCAAATGACAAGAAAATGGAGAAATGTTGACAGGGGGCTCCAACTCCATGTCAATCCTTCAACAAGATGGGAGCCATAAATGGTGGACCTTAGTTTCTAAATCTGTGAACTACAGCCAAGGACGGGAGCAGCACTGCTCACTTAGAAGTCTGTTGGGTGAATTACAGACTAGAAAGTATGGAAATACTCATGAAGCTTTAAAGGACTGTTCAAAGTTGGTGACAGCTAGAGATTCAAAAATGTCTGTCAGGTATTGCTACAGGTGATGCTTGAGATGTGTGGGTGCTGTGAGTGAAAGATGATAATATGTTTTTACATCTGAGTCAGAGAAGTCTGTTCAGTTTTGCTGCCGACCATAATCTGTTGAGATAGGTGCAAAGCCTCACACTCATTAATCATGAAAATAAAACAAGGTTTCAGAGCATGCAAGGAACTTATCCAAACTCCCACAGCTCCTCTGTGATGAAAATGATGGCACATTGCATTCTGCCATTTGGGCTCTTGAAGGATTTAGTACAAAGTCCTCTCTAAAGAGTCAGATTGACAAAGGTGGGTTAGGAGCAGTCTAGGTGTGATGTCACGTGCCAGGAGCCTTGGCTTCAAGTAGATTTTGCCAGTTTCTGAGATTTGAGTGTCTCCTTTTCCCTTCCCTGTTTACCTGAGATGTATTTATGTCCTCAGAGCAACATTCTGTTCTCTGTCTTCTCTGCTATATGGCCACCCCTTTCCTTGACCCAGGAATTTCCTCCAGGAAGATGCCAGGTATATGATGCAAAAGATAAAATCTGGCTTTTGGGCCAAACAGATGCAGTTGGATTCCCAGCTTCACCTTTTCTTAATCTGGGAGATTGCACAAACCATAGTTTCTGAGCCTCAGTTTCCTCATCTGAACTGACTCCTCTGTGGCTCTGAGATACTTTCAAAATTTAATGAATTAACAAACCCAAATGAAAGATCCCAGCCTAGGGCCCAGGACTGATCCAATGCTCAAAGAGAGGGGGCACCTTTTTCTTTCCCCCTCCATGGAAGAAGTTCCCTGGGAATATAAGGTCAGTGTGTCCCAGGGAGCAGGCAGGCAAGACCTTACCAGCTCTGGCCACCAGGGACTTGAGAAAAAAAAAAGATTCAGTGAGATGAGTCCTGAGAAGGTTGTGTGGAAAAGCTCAGAAACATGTGGCTAAGAATTCCCTGGGAGAAGAAGGGAAAGTTGCTTCTTGAAAAAAAATCTATACCAAGAAAAAAATCCAGGGAATCTTAGGAACAAACACTATTATGTGCAGAGTTGATAGTTCGTTGAAGATAATCTTATCCAGCTTCTTTGACCCATGTGAAAATTGAGGCACAAAGAGAAGAAGTTAGCATTGGGGTCACAGAAGGCACTCGTGGAAGACTTCCAACTCCCTCTAGTGTTCATGACACCTCCCATGTAGCCTGGGTGGGACAGGAAGAGGGCCTACCTGTGTCATGGAAAGGGACATAGAACCTGCTCCCATCTTTTAGTCAGAAGAGGAACAGGAAAGAAGGTGGGTCCATTGGCAGCATCCTAAGCCTGGACCCCAACTATTCTGTCCAAGGCCTGGTGGCATTGCAATGACTCTGATCTGCCAGTGGAAGCTGGCTGGCCAGCCTTATCTATCTAGAATTCTTTCTGGCCCATACTGCCCAAAATGAAGAAATTCTGCACTCAAAGTTTGGGCTGGGACAGGCAGCATGTCCTAGGAGGTCCTCAACAGCTCTGGAAGTCTTCACATAGGGTCTCTGGAAAAATAAGAGGTCATGTCCCTGCAGAAGCACCATTAAAAACTTCTGTGTGATGGTGACACATACCATTTCTTCTTCCATAATCATCTTTGCTATAGCCCTGGCTCAGGTCAGACAGCCTGCCATGAATGCACTTTTTAAAAAATATGTCTTGCTTTATCTATATCTATATCTATATCAATATATCAATCTTTCTCTATATCTATATCTATCTATCTATATATATAGATAGATAGATAGATATGATATATATATATATAGATAGATATATATGATATATATATATATATCATCTATCTATCTATATCTATATATCAGTATATCTATATATCATCTATCTATCCCTGTGAATTCCTGAACTCCCAGTCATAAGAAAGCACTCAATTCTGTCTGTGAGTGTGCTGATGGTGATGTGATTTCTCAGACAGAACCCTCTGAGCTCTGCAGTAGAAACAAGTCCCCTCCTGATATAATTTAAAGAATAGCCTCCTAATTTTCTCATATCGTTGCTGGATACACCTTATCCAAAGACAGGATAAGCCAATGTTTGGTTAAATAGTTCAGAGGTTAATTCTCAACAGATGTGAGAACTTTTTTCTTACATTCCTCCACTCTTAGAGGGAATCTGGTCAGCTCTTCTTGCTGGATTCACAAGGCTACATTTGGCCCACGTGTGCTCCACTCTTCAGGCCTTCCCACCTACATTCCATCACTGAATGATAACAGAACAAAGAACAGGGACACTGACAGAAAGGCAGGAAAGCTAAAAGAAAACCTTAGCTATAAAAAGGGGAAGACATTGCTCTTCCACGGATACCACCTCTTGGGTCCCCTTCTTCCTCCGGGAGAAGTCTTTTCTGCTATCCTTTAATAAACTTCTACTTTCCACTCTGACCTTGCCTTGGCATGCTTCTCTGGTGTTATACTTCAACATTGGGGAAGCAAGGACTCGTCACTGGTAAACAACGATGACACTGGTGTCCGAAGAAGTGAGGATTTCTGTCATTTTTTTGTGTTCTAGGCTTCCTTTGTTCTCCTGCCTTTTCTTCTTATTTTTTTCCTTCCTGAATCCTTGACTAGGCCCAGAACTAGGCCAAGAAATTCTTGGTGGGGTGGCCAAAATTTGGAACACAGGTGAGCTGAAGGGGGAAGTACAGTGCATAGAACCAAAATGAACCACCTTAAAGCTTCCTGTAAAGCAGGGCAATACTTGGGACAGATTACCTTGGTTACAGATGGAGGTGTGAGGTTCTTGACAAGGGTCAAAGAAGCACTCTGAGACAGTTAAAATTCTTCCCTCAAGGGACAGTCTCCAAATGGTTGGAATCACTCAAAATTGGTCTTCTTGTTCTTGCCTGACTCACGTTATCTGTCTGTACTGACTGCCTGTCTAATTCTGGCTTCATGAACACATTTGCTTTTTAATTTTCAGTATTTTTTTCTATAATTTAACATTGCAAAAAACAAAGAAAAAAAGAACCATTAAATCATCAAGGAAAACAATTAATGGAATGCACTTGGGCCCCTTTTCCTCAGTCTCAGGACACTCCCTCAGCATTCCTGCTTTTTTTTCTGCCAGGGTCACAGAAAGCACCTGGGGTCACTGTGTTAAGATGATGAGAGTCACAGCCTCAAGAAAGAGTGCTTTTGTAAAGTGATCCTGAATAAATAGTAAAGGAGAGAGCAGGGCTCAAAACTAGGATCTCCTAAGCCCTCAGGCACAGGATAGGCCCAATATTCATTTCTAGTTTTTTTTTTTTTAATCTTCATACAGATTTCCAGATTTGTATTAATTTGCAGATCCACTGAAAGACCTAAGCAACCTCATTCTACTTGTGACCTCATATTGCTATGAAACTTAACCTTTGACCTACTATAGTCCTAAAGTCAGGAAAATACCACAGAAAAGCTGTGTGGAAACAGTTCTAAAAAAGCCACAGATGGTGATCACTGAAGATAGTCCAAGATATTGAAATATCTGAAATTCCAGATGCTCCCACCTAGGTGTGGTGGCCAATATCTAAACTAGAGGCCCTGTAGCTGGGCACATGCCCCCCCTTGCCACACCCTCGTGGTTTAAACCAATCATTTTTAATTGCATCAACCCCTTGAACTAACCAAGAATCCTTTCTATATTCTCTCCCGCCACTTAATCCTTGAATCGTGTTTTAGAATTGTTGTTGAATTTTCCGTGGTGTGTGATAATTTGCTAAGAGATGCTGTGATGGATGTGGGGTGTCTGCCTTCCCCAAAGAGTGTATAAACTTCTGCAAGCCCTGGGCTGGGGCCTCTCAGCACCCCCAGTTGCTGTGCATGGAGGACCGAGCTAACTCGCAATAAATGCCTCTTTGCTGCTCACATTGATCTGGGTCTCTGGGTGTCTTTTGGGGGCCCCAAATTGAAGCATGACAGCACCTGGGTTTTAATCCTTCCAGGTCAAGGGGGTTGGTGGAGAGGATTCCAGGAAGGGGATATGGATAAAAGGTCCTCATAATGGCTAGTCCTGACCCTGGGCTCAGGCTCGGTGACCCAGACCAGTCCGCTGTCCCTGGGGTGAGGGCGGGGAAGTGCAGAGAGGAGCCAAGTCTTGCAAGTACTGGCGGTGGCGGCCAATACGTGAGCGGCGGGCAGCAGCGATGTCCGGTGGGGGCTGAGGAGACTCAGAGTAGCAGAGACCAAGGCCATAAAGGGAGTGGGTCAGGTGGGTGGACCGCATCTTCAGAGGCAGCCCAACATGCCCCGAGGCTGCAGAAGCGCTGCCCAGTCCCTGCCATTTGGGGACCCGGCTCAGGACGAGGCGCCAGGTGCCAAGGGCCAGTCAGTCCTCACACTCGGGTGCAACCCTGGAGCCTGCCTCAGTTTCCCAGGGTGGCGGGGTTGGCACTGCTGGCCATGGAAGCACCACTTTGCTGTGTACCAGGCACTTAACTTGTGCATTTCCATGCTCATGCTGCACAGAGAGGTGCAGTGCCCTGCCCAAAGTCACACTGCTGAGATGTGGTGGGATGAGCTTCCAATACCTGTGCAGGCCTGTGCCCTTCCTGGCCTCTGTTCCTTCTCCCAGCAGTGCTCACAGCTGGTTACCTTGGGTCCTGGTGGGACTGCTGAGGGTGTGTCTGAAACTTGCTCTGAAATTGGATGCAGCAGGGTGTGTGTGTTCCTTGGGACAGGCTTTTTCCATGTCTTTGTCCAATTCCTGGAAGGTCTTCCTGTTAGGTGTCCTCTGAATCTGGCTGCAACCAAATAAAACTGTTTCCCCATCTTCAGTGCTATCTTAGGTGCCTTGCCTTGTCCATCACTACAACAGTATACTTCTATACACTTAAACATGGTTTATGTTTTCATGAACTGGTAAACAGATGGGATTAATTGTGTACTTCAAATAACAAAATATCACCTATTAAAATGAAATAATTTGCCTAAGTTCAGAAATTTACAAGGATTGTTTTAAAGTGTGAATAAAGAAGGAGTTAACAGATGGGAAAGAGAAATTAGAAGGTTCTAAGCGTAAGGGTCCAGCGGAGCGTCGGAGAAAGAGACCACAAGAGACTAGCTCCATGCAATGGCAAGGGGGATTTATTGGGGATCCGTTCCAGCGCGCTGGGGCTCCATGCTCACTCAAGAAGGGAGAGCAACCCAGAGCCCAGAGCAGAGGTCAAGTAGAGCTTAAGTACACTTTTTGGAGAGGGTGGGGGGCTTTGCATACATCAGAACAAATCATCATGAGGTGCGGGAAAATTGAACAACAACTCTGATACACGATTAGTCCATTCATTGGCAGGAACAGGCTGGGCAGGGTTGATGGGTCACTTCTAAACTGGGTACACATTCAAACTGATTGGTTCGGGCCCTGTGACAAACTGCACAGGGCCCTAGGCTGAATGGCCAGTAGGGCCTTGTCTTAACTATCTCAGGAATCTAGGTGTAACAGAGGAATTTAATAATACCTAATCTTTTACATTTTAATTCAAGCTTTCCAGCTTAGAAACTTTACCCTTTCATTCCCCACTCCTTTTTCTGACTACTTTTAATCTTAAAAGTAATGAATCATAATTATTGGGGAGTCTCATTTTTCATCTCTGTCGGTGGAGCATATTGCCTTCTGATTACCATGGGTTGTCCTGTGTTTCCTGGAATCATTTTTAGCATGGCCTCCATTTTAGGTTTCACTCAGTATTATACCCCGATTTATCTAACTACACTGACTACCTAACTTTAAATCTGGCTTCATTCCCCCCTCTAATTTGGGAACTCCTTACTGCTGTGAGGAAGGGGGACAAAGAGGATCTCTCTGGCTTCTTCAGGCTGAAAAGGGATGGTGTAGGGCAAGCAGTTTGGAGTCCCCCTTAAAAATATCGGGTCTATTGAGTGGTCCATGCTAAAAGTCCAATTGAGAAGTAATAGGCTGGAGGGCCATTCGAGTGATAGGTGGTCTATAAGAGAAAAAAAGAGTTCATTAGTACTGGAACCAGATTGATGCAGCAAGAAATGCCACAGCACAGAAATATGTCAATGAGTATAATGGCCAAGACAAAGATCAACAATGTTTTATATCAGGCAGTACCAGGAACTAGGAGTTAAGATACTGTTTCCACGACAATGTTGCTGAGGACATGGCTTCTATCTGAGCATGTAAATCTTTAAGGATATTTGTCACATTGTAATTTAATGCCATCTGATCCTGCAAAATCCTTTTACTAGTATGACCTCTGTGTCTAATAGACAAATCTTTAATTCTGCTACTCAGGGCTGGATAACCATACTAGCAAACATCAAGCCTACCTGCATTGGTTAGAAATAAAGGCCTTAGACTAAAACTACTCTAGCAGTCCCTTTGACAGTTATCAGGCATTTCTGTCTAAGAATCTCTTTTGAAGCCTCCAGTCTACTTATTTATGGAAGTTACATTTAACTATTATTATCATTTAAGATGTCCTGGAACAGCTGTGCTTTGGCTTTGACTGTCTTTGCTAAGTGTTTAAGATGAAGCAAGTCAAACTGACTTCTGTTTCTACCTATTGTTAACAGTCAGCTGAGTCTCCTGGGAGTCCTCGGGTACTTCACAGCAGCTTCTCAGTTCTGCTAGTGCCATTTGCGCTAGGATGGGTCCAGGCCTTGCTTGACCATGTGGCTTCCCTCGGAAGCATCAGGGATGTCTCCCTTTTCTGATGACCCTCCTCTTCACAGCAAATGCACTGACTGGCTTCCTGTCCTCCACTGGTCTCATTAATCTCCCTGATCGGGAGGTTATGTGGCCTAGAGTTGCAGAGCCCTTTGAAGAAGTCCCCTATTCCCTGATTCAGACTGACTCAGAGGGCAAGAGCCAAATTTTTAATTTTAAAACCTAATCTTAAACATCCAGCAAAATAAGTTAACAGCCTTATATTAAGGGTACTGGGCTTTAGTACCTATCTCTCTATCCTGTAAGTGATTACTCCTTGTAACACATTATCTTAAATTAACCCAGGTTGTGAGTTCTTAAAGCAGTACCTCTTTAAAACATTAACAGGCAATCCTTAGTCCATCTAAAAGCAAACTACAAAACAAGACTAACTAGGGTAAAAACATATTTAGTCTATGTAATAGCTACCTAGAATTTTGGCAGAGTACATCCCCTGTTTGATATCCTGGCAATTGTGACAAAAACCAACTTTTGGGCACAACTTTAAATGCACTAAAATCTGGCCTACTTTTTTTCATAGTCATTTTCACATGCAGTGAGATGGGACATAGAGCCTTATCTCAAGTAAGGCGGGGCTCATAAATACTATAGTTCTGAAGCTGATCTTTGCTTTTTTTAAACATCATTTTACAAAGCCTACATAAATTGTTGCTCAAGTTCACATGAATATTAGCTTACACAACATAATATCACATCTAAAACATGAATTAAAGAAAGGCTGAAAGTTTTTAACCTTTTGTAGAAAAGTAGCAAAGTACTTTTGTGTTTTACAATAAAACCTTTACCCAGATTAGGCTCTCATTAACTTAAAAATACATTTAAATTGTGTCTCAGTGTAGAAAGTAACATAGAACTTTACATATCTTACTGATAACAAGTCCAGTTATAGAACACAAATGATATAATTGAATCTCCAACATGTTTTTCTTTGAACCTAAAATTAACATACAACTTTAGAACACCAGCTTGTAAAGCTTCTACCTTACAGACTTGTATACCTGGAATATATGAACACATTAGTAACATCACAATTACATTGATAATTTTATGCTAACCAAGTTTGGCTTTTAAAGAAATAACATAGCACAATTCTCTAAAACAACAACACTTGTTTAACCAGCTGCTTAATTTCTTTAAGATTACTTGCTCAAAAACTTACTTATAACCAACTTGCACAGACCTTTTTTATCACTTACTTAAACCCTCTTAATTACTTAATCACATAGACTCTCTTATCCAGAAACACATTTTCCCTCTATTAAATCCATACCTAGAACCTTCTAGTTTCTCTTTTCTATATGTTAACCTCCTTCTGTTCACATCTTGAAACAATACTTATAAACTTTTTAATTTCAGCAGATTTAACATTTTATTAGGGCCTTTTTGAACACCTAGAAAAACTTATGTTTAATTTAAGACCTCCATTTTATCTATTTACCAAATTTAAATTGAGCCATTTGAATCACGTGAATCAAAGATATTTGGATCCATTTTTAATTTTTTTATGAGCGCTCCTCATCTGTCAATTTTCATATCACTGCATGACATATGGACATACACACAGACATACGGACATACAACACATAACACAAGTGTAACACATAACACAAAAGGCCTTGCAGCTTTCTCAGGTGAAATCTCATTGCAATGTTTAAAAAAGAACTCCAGTTGATCAAAAATAGAACTTATCAGAAAAACATTAACTTGTCTGTAGAATAAAAATCATGAGCTCAAAAAAACACATAGAATCTAAGAAAAGGCAAAAGTCCTAGAAAAAATTGACCTGCCAGTAATTAGTAAATGCCATACAATTTACTCTTTGGTTTAATCTAGTTTGAGTTCAGGTAAAAAAACACCTTTACCCTTTTTTTTTTCCTTGGGCCTCAGATCTGTCTCCTACTGAGTGCTCCAGGCTTCTTCTATTTGCATATCAATTTAAGTCCTGGCTGAGGTCTGGAAGGAACTGGGAAAACTGGAATTTTGAGCAGAAACTTCATGTCTAAGGCATTTTAACCATAAGTCACAATTTTCAGGTTTGGAAGTTGAAAATTATGATACAAATTTAAGAAGCAATTCTCAAAAGTTCATATCTTTTTACACTAGAAAAACTTGCTCACATAAAACTGGAAATAGGATCTCTACCATCAGAAGAAATTTCTTTAGGACCTCTAAGCCACTTTCCTTGTTCTGAACTTCCTAAAGTAGCATTAAGTTACATTAAATTTGCCCACACACTACCATGTATGTCTGAAATTAAGCTTTGAGAATTTCCAAGACCGTTGTTATTTAATTATTTAATGTTATCTTAATGAGTGAGACAAACGTTTTAATTTAACACGTTTTTTCTAAATCTTACACACTGAGAGAAACAGATACCAAATCATAATTTACTATCCTTGCCCAAATCAATGCACTGTATACCTAGTGAAATCTCCTTAGGCTACCCAGTTCAAAATTGAAACTCTTTAGAACTATCTGAAATCAAACTAAACAATTGCTTAAACCCAACTTTTAACTGCAAGATAGTGCAATGCTTTAGAAACCCATTCAGATACCAGATTGTTACAATAAAAAAAATTATTTTTTAGACACACATTTAACCTAGTTTATCTTTAAGAAACAATCAGACAACCAGATAAGAATATATCCCTCCAGGTTTTGAACTCTCATTTAATTATGACTCCCATCAGTGGCACCATAGACTTTCCCACAAGTGGACCAGATGTTTTCACGTAGGGGCAACTATAGGTATAAAATCAAGGGTCTCAGTGTGACTGGCTTTACTGCATTCAGTGTCCCTTCTTTTTAAGTAAACAAAGGTGGAGTAATCCTTAAGTGCAGGGAAATTATGAGGAAATTTCCCCAAAGCGAAAATGGCTCTGGCAGCTGCTGGGAATTCCTCAGTTTCCCTTTCACTTGCAAGATTAGCTCCTCCAGTTTGATTTGACCTTAGGGACTAGGCCCTTTTTTTTCCTAACTTTTTAGTAGCCAGCTCCCAAAAAGCTCATCCTCCTCTTGAAGTTGTTTCAAGTGCTAGGCTTCCCCAAGAAAGCAGAGTGGAGACTCAAATTTGTGACTGAAAATTTGGTTCCCATCTCTAAAGCCAATTAACACCAATTTAATAACAAGGACAGGGCTTTGAGAAAAGTCAAAGCAAAATGTCAAAGTTGTTAAATCTCCAGCAGGCATCTCTATTTGCACTCAAGCTGATTACGGGAGGGAAAGAAAACATTGCTTCCCTAGTGTCAGTATTTAGCCTTAGTTGGAATTTATCACCGGCCTTGGGCTGAATTTCCAAGCAGACCGCTCTAGGAAGACCCGTTCGCTTCTTTGGCCCTGGGGTTTGGTGATCACTGCAGCCGGGGAGGGCTGTAACACTCGGGGGGGTTGGGGACCTGGTCCCTTTTACCCCCATGAGGGAGGGAGAGGGCCGGTGCCCCCGAGCCGCTTTTTTTTTTTTGCTTGCCAGGCAGACGGAGGGGGGAGCAGTCCCCGCCAACTCTGCCCGCTCTGTTGTGGTTTAAATGTGCCCGGTGGCAACCGGTTGCCGGCAGAGGAGGGGGAGGAGGGGTGGTCCCCAGCGGACCTCACCCCCAATTCCGTCCGCCCGTCCCCCAAACCTGGGGGAGCATTCCCCCCCTCCTGGGAGGGGAGACGGCCAGGGACGGAGAGGACAGGTGGGTGGAAGGGCCGGGAGGAACAGGGAGAGGACAGATCCGCCATACCGCCGGGCGGAATCCTCCCAGCAGACTGCGCAGACCCCACCCATGCAGAAAGAGACTCGAAGAGGTCCTGAAAGGTTAGAAGCCATGATCTGGATGGCCATGCAGCCCCAGCTGAAAGACAATATCTCTGACTTTGCAGATTAGAGAGAGAGATGGAGGGACTCTCCTGGGGGCCATTCAAATCCGAGGGTGGGCCATGCTGAAGCGCAGAGAGACAATACAAATGTGACGCAAACACGGACACACAGTAAACATTTAACACAAATTCAGAAGCAAAAATTAAAGACAGTGAATTCAACAGAAAGAGTTGCTGGCAAAACCAGATGGGTTGGCAGAAAAATACACCGAGGAGGGTTCATCCGCCCCTCTACACCGACGAGGGTTCATCCTCCCCTTTACCTGATGGGGGGCACCTCCGTGCCCTCGAGTCCCCCAAAGCGTCCCTTGGGGGGTGGCCTGTGGCTCCCTAGACATGTCTGCCTGCCACCGCCAGGGGGAGCTTATGCTCTCCACTGACAGCCACACACACACACTGCCTACCCCACCCGAGGCTCTGAGAGCTTATGCCCTCTGGGGACTTACGCCCACCATTGAGCCGCCAGAGACCAAACCTGAGCGATCGCACCTGAGAGAAGAAGGAGGGGAGAGAGAGATAGAAAGAGAGAGAAAGAGAGAGAGAAAGGCGCCTTACTTACCCCCGAAGCAGTTTGTTAGGTCTCCCTGTCTGGTGATGCGCAGTTCCCGGCCAACGCACCAAATGTAAGGGTCCGGCGAAGCGTCGGAGAAAGAGACCACACGAGACTAGCTCCATGCAATGGCAAGGGGGATTTATTGGGAATCCGTTCCAGCGCGCTGGGGCTCCATGCTCACTCAAGAAGAGAGAGCAGCCCAGAGCCCAGAGCAGAGGTCAAGCAGAGCTTAAGTACACTTTGGAGGGGGTGGGGGGCTTTGCATACATCAGAACAAATCATCATGAGGCGCAGGAAAATTGAACAACAACTCTGATACATGATTAGTCCATTCATTGGTGGGAACAGGCTGGGCAGGGGTGGTTGGTCACTTCTAAAATGGGTACACATTCAAACTGATTGGTTCGGGCCCTGTGACAAACTGCACAGGGCCGTAGGCTGAATGGCCAGTAGGGCATTGTCTTAACTATCTCAGGAATCTGGGTGTAACAGAGGAATTTAATAATACCTAATCTTTTACATTTTAATTCAAGCTTTCCAGCTTAGAAACTTTACCCTTTCACTAAGTATGGATTTAATACAAGGAAAATGTGTTTTGAGATAAGAGAGTGTATGTGATTAAGTAAATAAGAGGATTTAAGCAAGTGATAAAGAAGGTCTGGTTATGTTGGCTATATAGGATTCAGTAAGTGATAAAGAAGGTCTGTGTAAGTTGATTATATATATATATATATAAGTTTTTTTCAGCAAGTAATCTTGAAGGAATTAAGCATTTTACAACCGTGGTTAAACAACAACTGTTATTTTGCAATATTGTAGTATGTTATTTCTTTAAGAGCTGAACTTAATTAATATGAAACCATCAATAGTAATTGTGGTAGTATTACTCTTTTTTGTACATTAAATGTGTTCATGTTTTTCCAGGTATATAAGTCTTTAAGATAGAAGCTCAAACAACAACAACAACAACCCAAGCATTATATCAAGCTGGTGTTCTCCAAACTAAAGTTGCCTGGTAATTTTAGACTTATTGGAGATTTATTTATATCATTTAATTTTCTATAACTGGACTTGCTATCAATAAGATAAATATGAAGTCCTATTCACTGGGTAGAATTTAAATGTAACATCATATTGTGTTAGCTACTATTCATGTAACATCAAGCAACAATATATGTAAACTTTATAAAATGATATTTAAGAAACAGATCAACTTCAATACTAGAACACTTTACCTAAGATTTATAAAGAGCCTTGCCTTCCCTGAGATAAGGTTCTGCCTACCATCTTACTACATATCAGAATGACTCCAAAGTAGCCCTGACTTCAGCTAAAAGCCAGTACTCTTAATTTAAGGTGAAACTGACTTTGCTGGATCTTTAAGATCAAGACTTAAAGTTAAATTAAAATGGCCAAGAAAAACAATGTTTGACTGTTGCCCTCTGAGTCAGTCTGAATCTAGGGAACAGAAAACTTCTCTAAAGAGCTTTTCCACTCTGGGGCACATAACCTCCTGATCAGGGAGATTAATGAGACCACTGGAGAATGAAAAGCCAATCAGTGAACTTGCTGTGACTAGGAGGGTCATTTGAGACAGGAGATGTCCCTGATGCTTCCAAGGAAAGCCACATGGTCAAGCAAGACCTGGACCCATCATAGCATAGATATTACTAGCAGAACTAAGAAGCTGCTTTCAAGTTCTCCCACGAGTGACCCTTATGGGAACTTAGCTGATTCTTAATGATAAAAACAAAGTCATTTTTGACCAGCTTGATCTAAAAAACCTACCAAAAACAGTTAAGCTAAAACACAGTCATTCCTGGGAGTAATGAAGGACAGGAACAGCAAGAAAAGAGGAGACAGCAACTAGGCCAACAGGCTCCATGGGGAATGTTCAGACAAGTGTGGCCTTGGCTCCTTCCCCTCACAGGACCCCTATTAGTCCTCTTTATGTTTCTCCTAATAGAACTCTGTATGTTAAATTGCATACAAAAGTTCCTGCAAGATGAGATACACAAATTCACCAACCAGCCGGTCAATCAACTACTTCTTTAAGACTACCAGCCCCTGATGCCCAAGACAGAGACCTAGACTCATGACCAACTCTTCTAGTGAAAAAACAGCCTCTACCTCAGAGCAAAGCCTGTCCAAGGAAGGGACATGACCTTTGTCCTTGGAAAGACCCACAGAGCACTCCTAGGCACATTCCCACCCTGCTAAGTTGTTTATCTACAAATAACAAGAGAGATCCACTGCGACAGGTATCCCTGAGTCAGTCAGGCTAGGTGGAGACCCATAGTAACCCCCTAGCAGCCAACAATCAGCATGAGACAGGGAAATACCTGGGATGCCAGATGACCCTCCCAGTAGTTTATGCTGTTGGGAAAACATGTAATTAAGCATGAACACCCCTCTTGGCTTAAACCAATCAGTTCAAATGAATATTCATAACCAATCACTTCTACCCAACTTATTCCCACCACTGAATTTGCTAATCATGTTTTAGAGTTGTTATTTGATTTTCCTGTGGTGTGTGATGATTTGCTAAGAGATTCTATGATGTATGTGGGGGTCCCTGCCTTCTCCAAAGAATGTAAAAAACTGCTCCAAACCCTGGGCTTGGGACCTCTAAGTGTCACCAGTTGCTGTGTGCTCGCAGAGGACTGAGCTAGCTCGCAATAAACACCTCTTTGCTGCTTACATCAATCTTGGGTCTCTGGTGGTCTTTTGGGGATCTCAAATTCGAGCATAACACTAGCTCTAGAGACTCTGCCCCCACCTAACACCCTTCATAACCTCTTTTCCAGACTTTACAACCTCTCTTTCACTTCCTAGAAATGAGATCTGCTCTCTGTCAGGTCCACTCTGCTTGGTCTGTCTGCTCTACAGCATCCCCACAAGGAAGCATCAAACCTAAACTCCCCACACATCACATGAGGAGCCAACAGCCAGACGAAGACTGGCAGATCAACTTCACTCACATGCCTAGGCACAAAAAGCTTTCACTACCTACTTGCTTTGATTGATACTTTTTCAGGTTGGATAGAAGATTTCCCTACATCCATGGAAACTGCTGACACTGTCATCTCCATCCTCATTAAGCAGATCATTCCCAGGTTCAGACTTCCCACCTCCACCCAGTCAGACAAAGGTCCAGCTTCCACTTCTCAGGAAACAAGCAGAGCAGTGCCTTCCTGCAACATTGATTGCCTCAATCCCAGCACAACCACAAACTGAAATGGACCCTCTTCAACTGGGTGACTCAGTCTTACTTCAGGAATTGCGTTCCCAGTCATTGCAAATTTACTGGATGGGACCCCATACAGTCATACTTACTACCCCAATGGTGACCAAGCTTTTAGACATTCTCCCTGGTACCATGTCTCCCTCCTGAAAAAGGCACCTGTTCCAAATATCCAGTCCTGGACTTCCACCATGCCCACCAAACTCAAAATTTCTCACCAATCCTGTTCTTCTTTTACTAATCATTAAATTTCTTTTAAGTTTCTATCCCAACCACAGATGATGCTTTAACATCTCAGCGACATGGCACCAGGATTACACCACCCACTCTCATTTTATAGGTCAAGGCAATTGCCCTTCCACTGGCTGAAATTGGGCTTTCACCCTTAACATTACTGGATTCAACCGAGCTACCTCTGATACTTGCTAGAGTCCCTACGACAGGACCAATGGCTGATACCAAGGATCTCCTCTGCCCAGGACTGATTTGATGCCATTGACAACTTGTGGTTTCAAGGAAGTTTTATGGACTTTACCCCTGCCACAATAACTGTTTATAGCCACTGGGTGTTATTTCTGGCTGCCTGGTGTTCCCTGACCTGTCCCTGAACATTGCTCCACTTTCCCTCCTAGGTCCCACGCTGCCCACCATTAAGCAGGATGTAGCAGAGGATTTTATGATTTCCCCATGTCACTTAGAAAAACAAATGGTAGTAATGTTAGGTTCAGGACAGGCTAAACCAAGTTGTCTGTAGGGCAGGCTGAACGGATGTTAGCTGCAGGATAACACATGCACTCAACCCCCCCTGTCTGATCCTTTATCACCTGTTTACATCAAGTCTGAACACTCGACCCCCACCCATCTGGTGCAACAGAAACCTACATATGACCCCTGCCCCATCTGCCTGAAGGCAGAGGAGGATACCCTTAGCAACTACTGTGTAATCCAATCATTGTCCACCAATAAGGCAGCTTGGAGACCCAGAGACCCCATTAGAATTTGGCTTTAGGGGCTAGGGATGTGGCTCAAGCGGTAGCACGCTCGCCTGGCATGCGTGCGGCCCAGGTGTGATCCTCAACACCACATACAAACAAAGATGGTGTGTCCACCAAATACTAAAAAATAAATATTAAAAAATTTAAAAAAAAAGAATTTGGCTTTAAAAACTGTCCTGCCGGGGCCCCCATCTCTTGTTCTCTCTGTCTCAATCTCATGCTCCACTCTCCCTTGCTCTCTCTTTCTTCTCTCTCTTCTCCTCTTTTGCACTGTTGCAATAAAGGTCTCTTGGTCACTCTGAGTGTTGTGGTCACTTTCCTTTAACTTCCACCCCTAAACTATCATTTGGCACTGTGTGAGAGAGCAGAGGTGTGCTTAGAGTGACCTTTGTACTCCAGAGGTGGGGTCACTCACACAAGGAAAGTGAAATGCTGGAACCCAAGCCTTGCCTCAGGCAAAGGAAATTTTTTTTATTTTTTTTTATTGGTTGTTCACAACATTACAAAGTTCTTGACATATCATATTTCATACATTAGATTGAAGTGGGTTATGAACTCGTCCGTTACACATCCACAATTTTACATAATGCCCTATTAGTAACTGTTGTATTCTGCTACCTTTCCTATCCCCTACTATCCCCCCTCCCCTTCCCTCACATCTTCTCTCTCTACCCCATCTACTGTAATTCATTTCTCTCCTTGTTTATTTTCCCATTCCCCTCACAACCTCTTATATGTAATTTTGTATAGCAATGAGGGTCTCCCTTCATTTCCATGCAATTTCCCTTTCTCTCCCTTTCCCTCCCATCTCATGACTCTGTTTAATGTTAATCTTTTCTTCCTGCTCTTCCTCCCTGCTCTGTTCATAGTTGCTCTCATTATATCAAAGGAGACATTTGGTATTTGTTTTTTATGGATTGGCTAGCTTCACTAAGCATAATCTGCTCTAGTGCCAAGGCAAAGGAAATTTTGAGTACCCTTGAAGCATGGGATTCCAGTGTGGAAGAGTTAGTTGTCAACCACAGAACCAAGGATCCTCTCCTTGGTATTGAACGTTTATCAAGCCCACTTTGCTACTGAACAGTGAGGTTTGTACACAACAGAACCTGCCTACACACATAAGTGAAGTGGGTGTGATACTTTCACTTACATGTAGAAGAGAAATAAAGGGAGGACAATATGTGACATGCATTGCAGTCTCACTTATAACCAGAAACTTCAGCTGTGGTGAAAAACAGCATGCGTTGGAGTGCTTGCACCTGCTGCTAGTGAAGAAGATTGAGTTGGTTAAAAAAAGAAAGAAAAAGTACTAGGATCTAGTTCAAACAAGAGAATCCAAGAGGGAGATGAAGATGGAAACTAGTGTTGGGACACTTAGTGTTGGGACAACTTTATTTAACTAATAAAAAGGAGAGGCTAGATTGAACTAGGATGACACGCCAAGGTCAATTACAGGCTGCCTCAGTCTACCCACAAGTTGTACTATGACCCTTCCATGGACCCCTTCAGTTACCAGTAATAACAGGTAAAATATTAACAAGATTGAAATTTTTGGATTCATTGGGGTGAGATTTATGTGCCATTTCATACTGTTAGCATATATACTAGTCTATGTATACTCACTATAATTTTAAATTTATGTTGAGTTAATGTGTAGTGTGAAAAAATGAGCACGAATTTTCAGACAGTTTCCTTATTCTCCTGAAGCTCCCCTTACTACTTTGTCTTACATAATTAGAGGCAAGGGGTGGAGTTTTCTATAAAAACTTTTAAGTATTGTGTCTTAAAGTAATGGTCATTTAAAGTGGGCTTGTTTAAACCATTTTAAGATCAAAATTCTTGTGACCAGGATGAATCTTGATGATACAGATCCATCCCACCCAAGCATTGTGTGAGGCCTAGATCCTGGCCCCCCAACACTAAATGCCCGCAAACACTAAATTAGTGTCCCTCAATATCTTTGATAACTAAAAATTTTCCTTAAGGACTCTTCTGCCTCTTTGAGAATACTATTAAAAATTTATCCATAATCTACTTTATTTTAATAAGAAAGGATGACAACTTTTTATCTGGGAAAATTATTTTTTCTGATGTGTCTGACATTTAAAAAAGGCCATGATCTTGGTTAGTGACACCTTTGTCAATTATTCTAGAATCTTGGAAGGCAAGGTTGTGTTTGTCTGTGTTTAATGGGAATTCACAGTAGAAATGTTGGCATCTAAACACTAATATCATTTTAGCAGTTTGATGTGAGAACAGAGTTGGGAAGTGACAGCAGTTTGTAAGATAGCAGTTCTGAGTTGAGTAGAAAATACATTCATGTCATCAATTTGGGGGTGGGTTACTTACTAGGTGTTGAACCCAGAGGCACTCTACCACTGAGTTCCAGACATTTCTCCCCTTCTTGAAATGTCAGTCTCAAACATGGGATCCTCCCAAATTTTGGGGATTAACAACAAGCAGCACCATGCCCAGTTGTAATCACTTTTAAAATAACCCTTTCTACTTACTGGTGTTCATATTAGAAAATTTGGAGAATGTAGATAGATGTACATACACCAGACCTCATGCTATGATTCATTACAAATTATCTTTTCATTTGAAACACTGCTAGTTATGATAGAGAAAAATTAAAATAATGTTTAGCTCAAGCTAGCTACAGTGTAACAAAAATTTCTTCAACTTGTTTAACTCTAAAAATGATGTTTATTTTGACTTTTAAAAAATCTTGTAAGGTGTTTGTTGCTTATTACTATTGAAAGGTGCTGTGGAAACAAACATATAAGTAAAGACTTCTCAGAAGAGAATATATTTTCAATTGTGTAGAGATGTATTGAATCTCTTTGACCTGAGAAGTCAGCCAAATTGAAAATAATTATTTTTTTTTTATTTTGAGCAAGTAAAATGTCCCAGAGTAAAAGAGGTCAGTACTGTTAAAAATACTGTTTAAAATCATTATTTTTTTTTCATATTCACATATTCCTAAGTAAACTAAATAAATAACAAGTTATAAAGATATTGAAAATGTTCCAGTTTCTAAGCATGGAGGAAATGTTGTCAAATGGACAAAACATGCATGCCTTTATGGAGTTTTACATTTGAGAGACATAAGAGTTAATTGGAAGAAAAACAAATAATTTGAAAGGGTAAAGTTTCTAAGCTGGAAAGCTTGAATTAAAATGTAAAAGATTAGGTATTATTAAGTTCCTCTGTTACACCCAGAACCTGAAATTCCTGAGATAGTTAAGACAATGACCTACTGGCCATTTAGCCTAGGGCCCTGTGCAGTTTGTCACAGGGCCCAAACCAATCAGTTTGAATGTGTACCCCGCTTAGGAGTGACCAATGACCTCCGCCCGACCCATTCCTGCCAATGAATGTGCTAATCACATCTCAGAGTTGTTGTTCAATTTTGCCGTGCCTCATGATGGTTTGTTCTGATGTATGCAAAGCCCACCGCCCTCTCCAGAAAGTGTACTTAAGCTCTGCTTGACCTCTGCTCTGGGCTCTGGGCTGCTCTCCCTTCCTGAGTGAGCCTTGAGCCTCAGTGCACTGAATTAGGATCCTCTTCAATAAACTCCCTTCTGCTCATTGCATGAAGCTGGTCTCTTGTGGTCTCTTTCTCCAAGGATTCGCCGGACCCTTACAAATTTACCATACAATTCTGTGGTTTATAATTAAGGCATTTCATTGATTTTTAAGATGCACATCTGAGATCGATGGAATCTTAAAATTGGCATCTTGTAACCACATGGCAATTTTTCTTCTGAGTTGTACATAGAATAAGAATGTTCTAAGTGTCTTAAAGGTGATGGCATTTCAGAGACAAGGAAATATATAAAAATGTCAGCACATTGGTCACACAAAACTATTCAAAGGTGACTTGCAAAAATGCTGAGAGCCATAGCCAAGTAGGACGCATGGCATTTTTGCCAGAGGGAATGTTTGAGAAAGGTGACCCTGCTCAAGGACCAGGGTGGATCTGGGTTTAGGGTGGTTCCAGGTTTAGGGTGTTAATCCTGCTGGGATTAGAGCGTGCAGTTTCACAACCTAAGCCCAGCAACTATGGATAAGAGAGCTTCCCCATCCCCAGCATATAAATACCCCTGTGTGAACAATAAAAGTTTGCAGCTTGATCAGAACTCCTGTCTTGCTGTCACCCTTCGTGTCTCTTGTCCCTTCATTCCTCCCCAACTAGGTTCGCGGTGCTCGTTGATGTGTCCTGCCAGTCGGGACACAAAAAGAAGTTACAGATTTCTATATCCTTCTTTTTTTCAAGGGGGTGAGTACCAGGGATTGAAATCAGGGGCACTCAGCCACAGAGCCACATCCCCAGGTTTATTTTATATTTTATTTAGAGACAGGGTCCCACTGAGTTGCTTAGTGCCTCGCCATCCCTGAGGCTGGCTTTGAATTTGAGAGAGTCTTGTCCCAGCCTCCAGAGCTGCTGAGATTATAGGCATGGGCCACCACGTTCCACTTCTAAATCTTTCTGTCTAAACTAGAATCCTTTTTTTTTTTTTTTTTGCAAAGTCAAGAATGTTTTATTGTGGCTTGGGGTAGGGGAGCGCTGCGCTGCCCTGCACCCTTAGCAATTGTTGTGGCGAGAGGGTGAGGCCCAGGCCTGGAGGCTGAAGCCAGCTGGCCAACCAGTGCCCTGCCCATTGGCTGCCGGGTGGGGCAGTAACCATGGCAATGCAATTGCTACGGCCCAGAGCCAATCAGGGCGTCACCCTGGCTGTTTCAAAAATTTCCCTGCAGCGCTTGGGGGAGGGGAGGCCAGAGCAGTGCATGGGGGAAGGGAGGTGAGGACGTGGCCCAGCGGGGATGGTCCCCCTCCACGTTGTCGCATGTGGGGCCTGGGCGCTCACTTGCAGCCCTTGGGCACCTTGGGAACACTGAGCTTGGCTGCCTTCTTCAACTTCTTGCTCCCAGGTGGTGCCTTCTTGGCCTTGCTGCTGCTGCTGCTGCTGCTGCTGCTGCCCTTGTCCTCGGTGGCAGTGGCCTTCAGGGTGCGTGCTTGTCAGCTGTGGTGCCCTTGGTGGGTCAGGGGTCCGCATGGAGCCGTGCTGCCTGCTTCTTGGGTTTGTGCATGGCAGGCACGGAAAAGGGGCACACCGTTAGCTGGCTGCCAGCTTTTGGCAATTAAGCTTGAAGGAGCCAGTGGAGCCTTGTTATGCTCGAATTCGGCACCCCCAAAACCACTAGAGACCCAAGATCGATGTAAGCAGCAGAGGTGTTTATTTCAAGCTAGCCCGGTCCTCCGTGCACACACACAGCAACTGGTGACGCTGAGAGGCCCCGAGCCCAGGGTTTGCAGCAGTTTTATACATTCTTTGGAGAGCACAGGGACTTCACATACATCATAGCATCCCTTAGCAAATCATCACACACCACGGGAAAATCAAATAACAACTCTAAAATACGATTAGCACACTCACTGGCGGGAATAAGTTGGGTAGGGGTGATTGGACAGTACAAAAGGGGTATTCGTTTGAACTGATTGGTTTGAACCAAGAGGGGTGTACGCGCTGAACTACATGGTTTCCCAACTTGTTATCAACCACCATAAACCACTGGCATCCCAGGTATTTCCCTGTCTCATGCTGACTGGTGGTTTCTAGGAGGCTGCTATGGATCCCCACCTCACCTGACTGAGTCAGGGACACCTGGCGCAGCAGATCTCTCCTGTTTTTTGTAGATAAACAACTCAGCAGGGTGGGAATGTGCCTAGGAGTGCTCTGTGGGTCTTTCCAAGGACTAAGGTCATGTCCCTTCCTTGGACAGGCTTTGCTCTGAAATAGAGGCAGGTTTTTCAGCCTGTGACCTTGACCTGCAGTAGCAAGTCATTCTGCACCAGCTAGCACAAAGTAATTGAGGTAGGTGCAGCTGTTCTGCTGGTGAACCTCGCCACCTTCCTGGCCTCTGCATAGATTCCCGCCAGCGACAAGCTTCTGCTCGCTAGCCTGCAGTCTCCACCACCAGCTGGCTGTACTTGCCCAGCTGGTTCTTCTTGCAGCTGCTCTTATGCTTGGGGCCACCATGGCCCTTGTCGCTGCCCCCCCCACGTGTCGCCGCCCTCCCCATGGCCCCCTCAGTGCCCAGGAGCGGCAGGGCCTCCTCCAGCTCCACCAACATGGTGGCCAGCGGGTTGGTGGCAGATGGTGCCTGGAAGAGGAAGGTGAGGGGAGGGGTTGGCGGGGAGCTCAATGAGCGGGTCCTGGGGCTGGGCGGCATGGCTGGGGACAGATGGATGGGTGCCATCGGAGAGCAAGGGTGGGAGTCTGGTGCAGCTCTGGGGGTCAGGGAGGGCTCAAGCTTGCGTCCGAATCTCGCCGCCTCTGAGGCGCCACTGCTCCAAAGCTGCCTGCCTTCTGGACGTGTGCGCTGCACTCTGCTAAGCTAGAATTTTTTTTCAGAATATTCCCATACAGACCTTTCTTCTTGTGTAAAACAAATGGAAGACCAGTCTTCATCAACATGAGGACAATTTTTTTTTTGAAAAGGGTTCGAGGGAAACAAACTTCTTGGTGCTTTTCCATGAAAGCACATGGTGGGCAGTTAATGCATTTGAGGTTAAGTTGTTCACACAACACAGGCAGAATATATAGAATATGGATTATTTTTGTTTCTTTGCCCTATTTCTGAAAGTTTGTAGGTCCACTTATAAGTTTTTTTCAAGTGAGACATCCTTAAGTTGAATTTCAATGATTCATAGTTGTCATTGTTTTTATAAGAATGCATTTGAAAACATTTATTCTCTGTGTACACAGTTTATGTATGAAACTAGCTTAATTATATCTCTTGGGTAGGAAGCCTGTATAAGGACTTTTTCCATCTGATACTGAGGACAGTTTTCATGGGAAATTCAACCATGTGAAGGTTACATACCTTTTTTCCCCCAGGAGGACTTCAGCTTTGCTTATCCAAGTATGGTCCTATGTCCTGGAGCTTGTTTGAAATGTAGACTGGTGGTGTACCGAAACCTGTGGGAAGAACCAGAACAAGATATGTGACTCTCAGACTTGAGGGTATTACCAGGATTGCTGGATTAGTATAAAGTTTCTGATTCAGTAGTCTGGGTGGGAGCCTGAGATTCAGCCTTCCGAGTCACTGGGATTGCGGGCGTGCAACACCACATCTGGGAATTTAGTACTTTGTAAGTCAACTTGTTTTCATTGACACTTGACACACAGACAAGTCCACTGGCCACCAGCATGTTCCACTGAGGAACAACAGGGCAAGCTTCTCAGGGGCCAACTCTGCTCCACCCTTTGCCTGAGGATAGTGGCTGCCCTCACTTGGAGGTTTTAATTGCTCTGTGTTTGTTTTAGTTGCTTTGTGTTTGAAAAACCAAACCAAACCCCAAACCAAAACAACAAAAACCCAGCTGGCACACCCCACTAGAGATTTCCCAGGAAGGATTTCTTGGGATGGCAAGTGTGATGCTGGGCCTGGAGCTCTGATTCTGTGACACAAGATGGCTTAGGCTGCCCAAACCCAGTAATGACAGTGGGAAAATTGAGGTTCCCTCTGGGGGCCGCAGGGACCTTATTTCCTCCTGCTCACCCTCATTCCAGTCCCACCCCCTTGACTGTCCACACACAGTCCACCATGCCTGCAAGACATGGCTCATCTGTCATGCTGCAAGACACAGACTCCCCAGGACAAGTGGGGAAACTGAGGAAAGTGGCTGAGCCTCTGCCAGCGTATGTTTCCCAGCCTATACCAATAACCTGACTCGGCTCTCTGTCGTGCCCCCACCCACAGTCAGGGCCTTAAGTGGGATGGGAGGGGATCATGGGTGGAGCACCCACAGCGTCTGCTACAGCAAGTTACCTAGCCCCAGCCTCCAAGGCTTCTTCTGTAAAATTGGGACATCCGAACAATCTTGGTTGTTTGTCTGTTTTTTTAAGTAATGTTGTATTTTTTAACCTTTATTTTATTTATTTTTATGTGGTGCTGTGGATTGAACCCAGTGCCTCACGCAAGCTAGGCAAGCAGCTTTACCACCGAGCCCCATCCCCAGCTCCAGAACAGCCTTGTTTAAAAAATAAGAAGCCAGTCATGGTGGCATGACCTTGTAGTCCCTGCTGCCCCCACTGTACAGGGGGCTGAGACAATGAGAATCACTGGAGCCCAGGAGTTGGAAGCCAACCTGGTCAACATAAGCAAGACCTCGCCTCAAACATAAGATAAAGCCAGACACGGTGATGCCCACCTGAAATCCCAGCGTCTCAGGAGGCTGAGGCAGGAGGATTGTGAGTTCAAAACTGGCCTCTGCAAAAGCGAGGTGCTAAGGGTTGGGGTTGTGGCTCAACTGACAGAATGCTTGCCTAGCACATGTGAGGAACAGGGTTCCATCCTCATCACCATAAAAAAATAAAGATATTATGTCCACCTAAAACTAAAGAATAAAAATTTTTAAAAACCCAAGGTGCTAAGCAACTCGGTGAGAACTTTATTTTTTTTATTGGTTGTTCAAAACATTACATAGTTCTTGATATATCATATTTCACACTTTGATTCAAGTGGGTTATGAACTCCCATTTTTACCCCATATACAGATTGCAGAGTCACATCAGTTACACTTCCACTGATTTACATATTGACATACTCATGTCTGTTGTATTCTGCTGCCTTTCCTATCCTCTACTATCCCCCCTCCCCTCCCCTCCCCTCCCCTCATCTCTCTACCCCCTCTACTGTAATTCATTTCTCCCCCTTGTATTATTTTTCCCTTTCCCCTCACTTCCTCTTGTATGTAATTTTGTATAACCCTCAGGGTCTCCTTCCATTTCGAATCAATTTCCCTTCTCTCTCCCTGTCCCTCCCACCTCTCATCCCTGTTTAATGTTAGTCATCTTCTCATGCTCTTCTTCCCTACTCTGTTCTTAGTTACTCTCCTTATATCAAAGAAGACATTTGGCATTTGTTTTTTTAGGGATTGGCTAGCTTCACTTAGCATAATCTGCTCTAATGCCATCCATTTCCCTCCAAATTCTATAATTTTGTCATTTTTTAATGCAGAGTAATACTCCATTGTGTATAAATGCCACATTTTTTTTATCCATTCGTCTATTGAAGGGCATCTAGGTTGCTTCCACAGTCTTACTATTGTGAATTGTACTGCTATGAACATCGATGTAGCAGTGTCCCTGTAGCATGCTGTTTTGGGGTCTTTAGGGAATAGACCCAGAAGGGGAATAGCTGGATCAAATGGTGGTTCCATTCCCAGCTTTCCAAGAAATCTCCATATGCTTTCCAAATTAGTTGCACCAATTTGCAGTCCCACCAACAATGTACAAGTGTACCCTTTTCCCCCACATCC